>NC_133357.1:3802841-4112008 GCF_030506205.2 Paramisgurnus dabryanus
TTGTATGGTCAGATTAATTATTTAACCTTAACTAAGTTGTTTTGTAATCGCATTTGGTAATTATAATTACCTTTTCATAATTAAGTTGTTATATAGTTCTATGATTTAACTATATGCGTCTAGAAGGAGCTAGATTGAACCTCTGATTATGGTCTTATGTTTTATATTTAATTGGCGATTTTTGAGAGCTACATGGGGACCTTTTAACAAGAGATTGACTTTGTTAAATTGCTTTAGCTACAACCTCTAGTACGGTCAAGTCTGTGTTCAGTACCCACACAACGGCCGGTGTGGACTGATATGACATTGGTAATCGAATGAATGAGTTCAATGTAAACATGAGTGAATAGAATGATCAAACGTTTATCCAAATTCTATATTTACATCAATTTGATTCATATTACAATACGTTTCATATCTTTGGAGTCAGATATTAAGTTGCGTAATGTTAAAACCGGAAGCACCGGAAAAGACCGAATGCGCTATAAACCGGCCATGCCGTTTGGATTCCGTCGTTGGGCCAAACGGATGGATGGGGTCATATTTGGACCTCCTTACAAAGTGGTGATTCCCGGGACGTGATATTCAACCAGTGGAAATCTTATCAAAATGTACAAAGTACGACTGATTCGATCCCTGGAGAATAATAGTCTTTTCATGGAGCTAAAGGTTTGAACTTCTTCTATTTCTTCAGCTGATGTGGTAAGTCAATCTTTTCTTTGCCTTTTAAAAATGTTTAAGGGAATGTTTTAAACATCCCACATTTATGAAATAGGTTGTAAATATACATAATGTTAGACTGGAAATCAAATCCGGTGGGGCTTAAAAATGAAATGAAACCACATTATTAGGAAAATGCTGTGCAATGCTAAATGAAGAATGAATTGCTTTGCTCTGTTAAGATCTTTTGTTTGTGTGCCTACGGAAAACAAAAGATCGTCTTACATTGGAGTTAAATCATCCAAAATTTATTCTGATTCTCAAACAAGGAAAACATCTAGAATCTAAATTTAAATCACCAAATCCTATACACAATTGTTTCTGTTGTGACAGCAAATGCACAACCTGGAAAACAGCTAAAAAACATTAACAATTGAAAAATGATGTTGGATGATTTAAACTACAATGCAATGAATGTGTTTGCATGTGAAGGGAGGACTTGGACAATTTATATGTGAAAAACACACAGATAGTAAGATTTTTAAATGCTGCAAACATCAGTGTACAATCTATATTTGATGAGTAAAGGTAATATTGTAATGAAGCTGGAGAATGAATGAAATGTATGAATGATTGAAGGCAGCGTTGTTGGATTTAAAAATCCCCAACGCATAGAGAAATGTAACTGAATGCTGGACATTAAGCAAGTAGGGAGCAAGTAGGGAAATGATTTTAAATGAGTTGGTGTGAGTGAGCCTTCTAAAAGATCACTCTGGACTGAATGAGAATAGAATGGAATCAGTAAGTCATATTACAATTACAAACTTCTAATTCAATGTAGTATTGCTCCATTGATGAGATACAATTAAGCAAAACCTAAAATTGTTGCAGGAAAATACAATGTTGTTCTAGGCCAACACAAATGGTCTTATCTCTCATTGTGAGACACCCAACTGAGATGAAAGGGCTTACCCCCCACTCAGATAACGGGCTATCCATTGTTCCCAAGAGAGAACATTGTTTTTAAGAGAGACATTTGTCTGTAACCATATTTTTCCTTCTGTAAATCAATCTCAGTGTTCTTTAAGAACTTGATAAACACCAGGACTGTTAAAAGTTCTTGGCTTAGTCTTTCCTTATGAGTCTGTGAAAATTGTTTAAAGACAGTTTTGTACAGCTTTATAGAGATGTGAAAGGCCACACAATTCTTAGTCTTGAAACTGTTGTAGAAATACATTAGCATGAACCAATGAACATCTGTGCCTCACACCAGTCTGTCCAGGGCTGACACCTTTTCACATTCAAATACATTGATACAGTAACATCTTGCAAATTACAAACACCAGCCTGGTGTTCCTTAAAAGAGATCAGTAATGAAAGTATTTTTAATTCATACTATTTTAATGTAATATAATCTATATTGTGATGAAGTTGCAATATACATTATATTATAATGGCCAAACAGGCCTCAGATGGTAAAATGTGGTGCATTAAATGTACTATGGAATAACTTGCACAAGCCAAACCCACAGAATTGGTCCACTATGCAGTGTCAAAAGGGCGGAATGTGCTGTCACATGTTGCCATGTTTTAACACTTAAATATTACATGACACTTGTGATAGTAAACCAAACCCATTTAACTGGAAATCACTAACCCATTTTTAATCCAATACAGATTGGGCTCATGCTTGTGTGGCTTAACAGCCAGTTAGCATGTGTTTAACATTCTCATTGCAGTGATCCGTTTACATTTTCTGATTTGTAATTGATCGTAAGGCATTGATATTTCTATAGAACACATTCTAGTTGTTTGTTTCGTATGTGTTTCTATGTTGAAGGATTTGTCTCCTATGTGGTAAACTCTGCTATTCCTTGTATAGCTGCAGTCAGACCCTAAAGAGGAGCACAAAAATGCCATGTGGCTACAATGTGTTAATTGCATTAATGAAAATGTTTTACCTCACAACAGGATCCAGTAGCACTTTTACCATGTTTCCTAACTAAAAACACTGGTGTTGGAAGACTTATTGAGCCAGATTACAACCTCATACCGATAATATCGAACTGGCTCCCTGTTTTAACAACAGGACTAAATTTGCATCACAATTTATCCTCCTCACCTTTGTTGCAGCATGGTATTCACACATAGCCTCAGTTAAATTAAATCGCATAGCAAACACTCACTTACCAAGAATTAGTCATTATTTCAAACTGTCTGAATTTAAGCATCTGTTTTGGGTTTTCTTTTCAGAAGTTTGATCAGTTTAATGTCTACTAAAATCTTGATAAAGAGCAATTTTCTAAGTTTAATACTATTATTTTTGACATTTGATTTGCTCTGTATGTAAGACATTTAAAACTAGCATGTTTATCACCACGCACCACACAACATATTCCAAACTGAACACTACACTTAAAACCAACATTCTCCTGTTACACCAACAGAGCCATCTAATCTAACACATATGCTAAAGTGATATCATTCACACCCATATTAGCAAAACTACAACACTCATAAGAAACTTACATGGCAAAGTCACACTTTGATGATTATGTTTTTAATTGCAATAACAAACTTACTGTCTTACTCTCAAATCAATAATCTTACTGTTGTTGTCATAAGTGAGGACCAGTGGCGCCCTGATCCTCAACTTATCACGAAATAACAGCACAGACAATTGTCAAGAATCAATCAAACCATTTACTCAACTCCTAATATCAAATGTGACTTAGCCAACAGATCAGAGATCACACACACACCTATACAAATATTCACATATCTCTACACTCACACACCTACTTATACACGCTAACACATTGAAATCTGAGATTCTAAATCTTCAAGTGTATGGACTACACATACTCATTAACACATACACACATACGCATACAGATACACATACACATAGGCACATACCTGCACACATAGAAATCTAACATGAGATTCTGAATATTCAATTGTGCTCATGGACTCAACATGTTCTGAACATATTCTTAATCTTAGGCCTAGAAGGTGCTTATATTAGAAAATTCAGAGTTCCCGCAAAACATTGATTGAAGATGTGTGTATGGAATGATTACAACATTATGTGCCTATTATTATTATTATTATTACTATTATAATTATATGGTCTACAATGCCATACATAAATCTATTATAGCAATATTTCACTATTATCAATACACCCTATAGTATGCATAACCAAATTTTACTTTAACATATTCCATTTTTTATTTTCACATGACCTAATATATGCATACCTGAATATTATTTTAACACTTTCTGGGTTTTATTTTTTTATTTTTACATTACCCAATATATCCATTCATGAAGGTTATTTTTACATTTTCTGGGCTTTATTTTTCATATAATCTATAATATGCATACTTGAAGGTTATTTTAATATTTTCTGGGTTTTATTTTTACAATCTATAATATGCATACATGAAGATCATTTTAACATTTTTCTGGGTTTTATTTTCATACAACCTATAATATGCATACCTGAACAATTTCTGTTTTTTTATTTTTCATATAACTTATAATATGCATACCTGAAAGTTATTTTAACATTTTCTGAGTTTTATTTTTTATAATAAGCATACCTCAATGTTATGTTTTTATTGTTTTAACCTGATCTTTTGCATCCTCTCCTTCAATATCCAGAGATCAGGTACCTTTGAATTCCAAATACAACGGTGGGAAAGAATGATGGTAATTTTATAGATCAGATATATTTGACCCTATCGTACCACTTGCTTCTTTTCACATCAAGTTATCATGTGTAATGTTTTTATTTTATTTTATTTTATTTATGGTTTGCCCTAACTATCATGTTATAGTGTTACCAAGCCTATTGATATTGATCAGTGCTCAATCAATGAATGGTCATTTAAGATGTGCAGGTGTTTTACACAGTGATGTATTGTTAATGAAATGAACTTTATTCACCTAATGATGTCTGAATCCGAGGACATCACCTTACAGAGGTGACAACTTTCTTCAAAGGATCAGAATGTCTAAGAGCAGGTGGTTTCGTAAATGAATGACCAAACAAAGCACACAGGCCTGATTGAGCTTGACTGGAACACTATAAACACTACAGAGACTGGACACCACCAAGAGCTAACACCTTATTGTATATTGATCTCATTGGGAATGTTTTGTTTATCCCACTTCATCAAAAGGGCGGATTTCTGTAAGGTGGTGCCAAACCCTGACAAAAGGTATTTCAAAAGCCAGCAGCAAATGGCTGAATCCACAGGGAACTGCTTCCTAATTCCTGTTGAATTATCATCTGAAACCTCTCTCAAAGAGTTCACATCTACCCCCCAAGAACACTACCCCAAGTTGTGAGACTGAAACCTCTCTCAAAGAAGAGTCACACACCCTACCACACGTTCTCATCCCCCTCTCCTCATGTTCTCAAAGCAAACTGTATATGGAATGCTACATTCTGCAAACACATGTATCTGAAACTGGTCTTGTTTGGTGTTATATGAAGTGTTTTTAATGCAAGTGGTACATCTGGGTTTATTAATATGACAACAGGATTCAATGTTAATCTGTGACAATAAATAAGTAAATTTAACCTAATGTTGGGAGACAACTCCCACCTTAGACATATTGATCAATCACCAACTGTATGTATATTAGGCAACACCCCTGGGCTTACAAGAACCAATCAGCATGTCATATCACAATGCTTTGTTCTCTGGATATTTAAGGAGATGTGTAGAAGATTTAGGCGGGACTTTCGATATCTAGAAATGCACCCCCATGATGCTGTATCTTTGATACAGCATCATGTTTCTCTTTATTTCATTTTGAGGAATCTGTAACCAGATCTTCATCTCCTTACCAGGTATGCAATGGTTTTTCGTTTGTTTCGTATTTGAATTGGAATGTAAATTGGCTTCTGAATTATGTGCTACCTACCTGGTTAATAAATTGTTACATTTGCATTCATTCTAATTTGCTCTGTATCATTGACTCTTCTAAGTTACTATAAAGTATTACGATATCCTTTGTTACCACAAATCTTTGATCGGGGTTAATTCATGTTAATTAGATTCTGCCTCTTAACTATGTTGGTGGGCAGTCGCATGGACTATCAGAGTGATAGTTCTATTATCCATTTTATAATTAAGTTGTTATATAGTTCTATGATTTAACTATATGCGTCTAGAAGGAGCTAGATTGAACCTCTGATTATGGTAAGTTGTGTAAGCGACTGTGGGGGCTATATGGATACTATTTAATGAGAGCACGTAAACATGAAGCGGTATCATTAAATTGCTTTAGCCATAACCTCTGGTTTTTGTATGGTCAGATTAATTATTTAACCTTAACTAAGTTGTTTTGTAATCGCATTTGGTAATTATAATTACCTTTTCATAATTAAGTTGTTATATAGTTCTATGATTTAACTATATGCGTCTAGAAGGAGCTAGATTGAACCTCTGATTATGGTCTTATGTTTTATATTTAATTGGCGATTTTTGAGAGCTACATGGGGACCTTTTAACAAGAGATTGACTTTGTTAAATTGCTTTAGCTACAACCTCTAGTACGGTCAAGTCTGTGTTCAGTACCCACACAACGGCCGGTGTGGACTGATATGACATTGGTAATCGAATGAATGAGTTCAATGTAAACATGAGTGAATAGAATGATCAAACGTTTATCCAAATTCTATATTTACATCAATTTGATTCATATTACAATACGTTTCATATCTTTGGAGTCAGATATTAAGTTGCGTAATGTTAAAACCGGAAGCACCGGAAAAGACCGAATGCGCTATAAACCGGCCATGCCGTTTGGATTCCGTCGTTGGGCCAAACGGATGGATGGGGTCATATTTGGACCTCCTTACAACTGTAAAAAATGTCTGTAGAAATTACAGTATTACTGGGTATTACTGGCAACTAGCTGCTAGTAACTTAGTGTAGATTTTACATTTATATTATTTACTGGCAACAGTTTGTTAAAAGTTAAATGAACCTGACATTTTTTTTGTGTTTATCTTCTACAGTAAGTTATAGACAACCAGCTGCATAATTACAGCAAATTTTTTACAGTGATTTCCTCACAAAAAAGCCAATTCATTTATCCCATAAACTTTTGGATTATCGAAAAAAAAAATAAGGTTTAACAAGTTTTTGACAGTTACACATTTTGACCAACAAGTTGGTCTTCACAGATGAACACTTTGAACATAAAAACATTTTCAGTCTTTATCTTTTACAGTAAGTTACTGGCAACCAGCTGCATAATAACTGCAAATATTTCTACAGTGAAAGGTATTTACTTCTAAATTCATACAATACATGAATTTGTATTAATCTGTAAAGGTTAACTTGTTGGACAAAATGTGCAAGTATTTTAAAGTGCATTTCTTTCATTGCTATAAAATAAAGTTATTTTGTGTATTTGGAATAAAACAATGTGTTTGCGTTGTTTATGGGTAATAAACAAAATATTTTCCATGTACCGTAAATTTTTTTAGCTCCAGATTTTATTCTCTTCCTGAAATGCACGGATTTGAAAAGCGCTGTGTCCCTGATTGGCCAGCTAATCTGTACATTGTGATTGGCCTGAATACCTCTGACGTCAGACGGAACTCCTTACCATGTTTGAAAGATTCGCTCACAATGCATGCTAACAGAAGTTAACTTACAGGCTGTGAGTCCAAGCGGGAGGAATTATGATAATGTCGGTCTTTACTACATCACCAATCTCAGGAAGTAAACTGTTGCCTACAATCCGTGTGTTTGTTGCAGTCCAAGAAAAGAGATTTACGTTGGAGACGATAACTCACGTCATAGTTTACTTTGTGGTTTGTACCTTTTGCATATCTTTAACATGTACTAATACACACCTACGGTAAACAAAAAAAATACACACCAAAGAAAATGTTAAATCATGAATCGGACCAGTTGCTCTTTAACTTTTGTTAAACACAGAGCTTTTTTGCGATAATCAAAAAATGTGGGGAAAATTAATGAGCTATTTTGTGAGGAAACCAGATTCCCGCTACCTTTCGAGTTGGCCTACAAAAATACATTATCCCTGCGGCACTCCTAAAAACAAAGGTGCTTCACAATGCCATAGACGAACCAGTTTTGGCAAAATTGTCTACACTGTAAAAAAATTATTTGCTACTTTTTTTGTTTAATCAACTCAGATTTATAAGTCATTTCTACTTTTCTATTGTTTATCTTTACTAGAGATGAGTTGTTATAACATATATAGTTGAAATATAAAATATATCAACTTTATTTTATAAGTTGAAGCAACTCATCTCTTGTCAAGATAAAAAATTGTAATGATAAATTGATTAAAACAAAACAATTTAAGGCAGCAAAACATTTTTTACAGTGTATTTTACTTGTCTTAAGTAAAGACCCAATTCTATTTTTATATATATATTATCTAAGCAAATTTGTCTAAACCAACAAAAATAATATGGTCTTTATTTGGTGAACAATAATATTTTTGTGGTAAGTACTTTTTAAATTGTTTATTCTTTTTGATTTGGGTGAACTTCAGTCTCCAATAGATAAGCAATCTTGAAAATGTGCTTGTATTGTGTTGCTGAAGTTTATTAGAAAAAAGGTGGGGAGATTTGCATTGTTGATTACCGGTTATAAGGGCACATTTTTTTAATGAATTGGAAAAAAATACCCAATTATTTAAAAACAATAAAAGTTTTTAATTTATATTTAAAAAATACTCAAAGTCACAACTAAAGACATGGATGATCTCAAATCATATGGCTACATGATATGACTTATAATTTTGGTTTGGGTGACAGAAACAAATCCAATTGAATCCCAGCTAGAGTTGCATAACGATTAATCGCGATTAATCTATTGCAGAATAAAGGTTTTTGTATACATCATATATTTGTGTGAACTGTGAATAATAATTATGTATATATAAATATGCACACATGCATGTATAATTTTAAGATTTTTTTAAAAATATATTAGGTATTTATATTTATATATAATATATATTTTACATAAATATACAAATGTATACACATGGAAACATTTCTTAAATATATACATGCATGTGTGTGTATTTATTTATAGAAAGTTATTATACAAAGTACACACATATATATTGTGAACAAAAACCTTTATTTTGCAATCGGTTAATCACGATTAATCGTTATGCCACCCTAAATTCCCAGCAATTTCTAGGGACAAGAATATTAAAGATGCTTTTTATCATAGATGATGGACTCTTTTAAACAACCATTCAGAGCAATGCATAGCAAATATCAAAATAAATAACTTTTAAGTAGTTACTACACACAACATCATCTCACAACACCTTACGTGGACTTATATGCCAATGCAATGAAATGCAATTCATAAAAATGCAAACAAAGCTTTGTTGTTGTGTTTATTGAAGATTGCACAAATGTTATCATCAATTTTGTCTTATAATAGTATGTCCTCAAGATCTCATAAAACACTTTTGCTGACTGGAAACCAATACATGGATGGAAATGAAACGGCTAAAACGAAATGCATTACATTGTAATATTTGGTCTGTCAGTTTTTTTGTCATTGCTGCATATCGCTTCAGGTTTACAGTATATATAAAGAAATATGTCCTTAATTTGTGAAGGAATGAGTATTGACTAATAGGCAGACAGAAGCTCATGAATTAAACAACAAATGCCATCAAAAAGAAGAGAATGATGTAGACGACAGCGTTAAGGTACAAAGTAATTTACACCCTGAGAGACAATTCACAAGATTTAGTATGATACATATACCTAAAGGCAATTCGGATATGACACATGTGGACCAAATCCACAAGCGTTTGTCACACCTGCCAAATGCAATTGAAAATGTACAGGCTATAAATGTCTTTGCAGACATGAAAGTGTATAAAAAAAAGATAATTTCTCGCCATGAAAACATGAGGGATATTTTAAGTTTTGCTGGATGTGCTCTTATATAGCTCGGATGGTAAAGCATTAGCACACATACTGATTAAAATAATTATACACCTTGTAATGCACTGCAGTCACTTTGGATAAAAGCATCTGCCAAATGCATTCATGTAAAGTTGCTGTCCACTTGCATTTATTTACTCACCATAGTCAACTCTACTTGCATTTGTTGCTTGTGAACGAGCTTTAAAACAGAAGATCCTGTTAGATGTTGTACTGTATACATGTAGTGGTTGGATTTGACATGGTTTTGTCCCTGGGACCGGATGTGTTAGGCTGTCAGTGTTATCTTGGCTCAGTGCGAGTGTGTGGTGACAGTCACAAAATAATAGGAGTGAAGACTGTTTGTTACCTCGCTCCTGTAAGCCTCAATGAAATTGTTAATAGTTTCCGCCAAAGGCATCGGGTCTTGGGAACAAGGTGTGCTAGAGCGGGACATACAGGATCAATGAAGCATCTTTCAGCATATCAGAAGAGAGAGAGAGATAAAAAGGA
Source organism: Paramisgurnus dabryanus (assembly GCF_030506205.2). Taxonomy (NCBI): domain Eukaryota; kingdom Metazoa; phylum Chordata; class Actinopteri; order Cypriniformes; family Cobitidae; genus Paramisgurnus; species Paramisgurnus dabryanus. The sequence goes on from NC_133357.1 coordinate 3,812,977, forward strand.
TGACAGGATGGTTTTAGTTGTATGTGTGTTTAAGTGAAAGAGAGATAAAAATATCTATTTGTATTCCTGGGCAGTGTTCTCATCTCTTGAACATTGATGCTGAATTCTGCATTATTGCCTTTAAACACACACTGTGTGTTCAAACTACCTAAAGGTTCATAAAAAGTTACATCTCAGAAAGGCATTTGAAGTTAGTTATAGACGGTTTCAGCAGCAACGAAACAAACGGCTCTTGTGGACTAAACCCAACTTCCGGTAAACTTCCAAATAGAATCAATAACAACAGAGTCATTTTACAGTAGTTTATTTCTGATAACAAGGGAAATAAATGACAAGTATATTAAAATTATCCAACGTATTTCAAATATTACACTGAGCTAATGTTGCTGTAAAATTTATGTACAATGTAAGCCACAGGTCCTTGAATTCTTACCTGGATGCCGAAACCTCTCCGCACAGTTGTGATCCATGCTCGTCTTCCCCCTTTATCTTTAGCAAACCAAATTATTTTATTTTCGGCAAGGTATTGGTTTCAGAGATCAGCTTAGCCACTAGCCAGACGATAAATAAATACAGACCGGAAGTTCACTTTGGTTCAGGTGTGTTACTGCAACAATGCGTGTGCATCGGATGAAACAAACGCACAAAATTTATTGATCTGATCGGAGAACTGAAGACAAAGCCCCTTTAGGGAAGTGGTGCCACTAGGTGGCCATTTTTGCAACGCCTCCTTGCAATTATTTTACTCAAAGTACTATCTACTTAAAGGCAGGGTGCATGATCTCTGAAAGCCAATGACACGCCCCTACCCCAATAGAATCTGGACCTTTTTTTGATAGACCCGCCCCACACATTCACAACCCAGGCAACGATGTTGGTGAGTAGACACACCCCTTATCGCTGATTGGCTACAAGTGTGTTTTGGTTCTCTTTGGTTCTCCAAAGCGTTTCTCAAAAATCATGCACCCCGCCTTTAAGACAGATATCCCCAAAATCCAACTCATTCTCACTCCCCAAGGCATCAAAATCTGAAGCATGTTCAAACGCCTTCAGCATCAGTATGAAGACGCGAAGGGTGCCCCTATGCGTCACTATATCAACGAAATGGGAACTCCGTTGCTTTCATGCTTATCCCTCAGCGTCAGATATAGACGAAAGGGAATCCCGGAAGGTGATGCCGTCATGTTATGCGATGATCGGCAGGATCATGCCGCTTTTGGACGTTAACTACTTAATTTTTTGTTCCAAATTTTTTACCATTGTCGCTTGAGGTTGGGGTTGGAACGAATTTCTGTTCCATAAAATTACATCCAAACCCAACTCTAATCCTAAACCAAAGCGACAATGGTTTAAAAATCAGAAGACAAAAGGTATAAACCAATACAGACATCCTAACCCGAACTCTAAGTCTAACCCCAAGCGACAGTGGTTTAAAAGTCAGAAGACAAAAAGTATAAACCAATACTTAAACTGACATCCAAACCCCAAGTGTAACCCCAACCCCAAGCGACAATGGTTTAAAAATTGGAAAAAAATTGAGTAGTTACCGTGCATGATCGTGTATGATCGCATAACGTGACGGCATCACCTTCCGGGATTCCCTTTCGTCTATATACGACGCTGAGGGATTAGCATGAAAGCAACGGAGTTCCCATTTCATCGATATAGTGACGCATAGGGGCACCCTTCGCGTCTTCATACTGAATTGAACATGCTTCAGATTTTGACGCCTGGGGGAGTGAGAATGTGTTGCCAAAATCATATTTTCCGACCAACAATTAAACCTGACATCAACAGTCTCATAACTTTTGTTTCATAAGCTCAAATTGCTCTAAAAACAACTTTTTGAGGTCGTTTCAACTACTGCGCATACCCACAGGTTGGCACGTGACTATGTATAGAGCCCCTCCCCCAGGGAATCATCAGTCTTTATCGATCGATGATTGGTTCTTTTAACTGGCAGATGGGACCTCTGTAACCAGAGCTTCCATATTGGCCCTGTCCCAAATGGCACACTGCGGACTTCCACTCGGACTGTGGATTTCCTTAGAGTCCACACTTTGATGACATCATGTAGTGCAGACCTTAGGGACCCTTGATGCGAGTCCATGAGGGTGCACTGGAGTTATATTTTTGGAAATAGGAAGTCTGTCGTCTGATTGCTCTTTCGCAAGGACTTCTGGGTTGGTAAAGTGTATGGTGCCTGCAGCAGTGCGGGCTTCGTCGAAGATCGCATCAAGGGTGCTAAGGGGGCGCTGTTCGGAGCGTAAAAATGACAGATGGGATACCCTACGGACTCGTAGAGTGAGAACCAGCATTGTAAGGCCACGAGACAGGAAGTGCACATGAAGGGCGCCATTTGGGACAGGGCCATTGAGCATTGCATTGTTCCCAATACATAGTAATAGTTGTGCTCAATCTTGTTTAATATAGGAATATCTTTGTTAACACTGAAGATCAAGTTCGCAAATATGACAGCAAAAGATTAGAAATACTGTACAAATAGGTCAAAACTGAGAGGCTTGCATAAATATATCTTGATTTCTGGGAGTTTTTATTCAGAACTTGCATCTAGGTCTGTTTCAATTTGTTTGCATATTGAATATTGGGTTTCTCTGTAAATATGTCATACTTTGGTTGGCTATTCATACGAGCTTCATGTTGCATCTCGACTAAAAATCTTTATTTAAATAATGACATGCATTAGATTAGACAGAATCAAACATTTCAGCATCTAAACGGCTGCAGCAGATCAGATAGCCTGCAATGCGTTTGTTATGCAACCCCATTATAATTCAGGCCAAATAAGTTGTCTGTCTGATGCACAAACTCTCTTGCTGAAAGAGCTTAACTGCGATTAACATTACTGAGCAGTGTCATCGAAACACCAGCCACCCACAAGAGGCCTGGGCTCACTGACACTTACAAATAATGACGCTGAATATTGCATGACCTTTTAAAAACAGGGCTTGCACACCGTTATAACCATATACATTTTTAATGGTGAATAAAAGATTTTATGTTCTGACAGCCAACCTGGTAAGAAGTGAGACTATACCAAACATCAGTACATAGTCTTGTTAGTAAAAGGAATCCATGAGCCTTAAATATTTTATTTGACTTTCAATAAATTTTTTTGAGCTCATATTTTTTTGCAAAAGTTTGTGCATAGTTCACCTCCTCCACTGGTACTGTATCTGTAAAATTCATATTTCATCTCAATATAAGTTTGGGAGATTTCATACTGTAAGTCATTAATTATGTTGTTTCCACACTTCGGAACAAATCGGAATTGGGCATCAAGATTTGCAGTGTAAATCCAGCACAAAAGAAGCAAGCAAACCAAACTTCAAGTTTAAACATTATTTACATAGCTCTTTTTAAAACATTATACGGTTTGATATAAAAACACTTTAAGCATTTTTCAGTACAAACATGTAAATGGATGAATACTGTATGAGCCAAATGTTAACACTTTACTTGAAGGGGTGTTCATAAGACTGACATGACATCTTCATAATCATGATGACATGACATCTGTCATGAACATGAAGGAGATTTCATGCACATTTATGACAACTGTCATTAATTGTCATTTGTTCAATTATGCCATTTTTAATGCAAAGATGACATTGTTTGAATTGTTTTTGTTATGACAACTTGACATAAACCAATACATCATAACTTGTCATAAATCTGTCATAAACATGAAATATTATCAAACTTAAGAAACTAGCTAGCTTTATGGGTTAACATTAAACATTCATTAAGTGTTAATACTGTCAAATTATTTTAAATACCTTAACAAAATGCAACAAACACTCAAAATATTATACTCAAGAAGAAAAACTAACAAAACATTTAATCAATTTAAATTAAAGTAATTAACTTTGTAGCTATATAGACCCAACGCTGCATGGCTTAGCCTATTATTTTACGGTTTTTATTTAATTTTAGGTGAATCGGTCTCCAAATGCAATAAAATAAAATTTTATAATTTTTTTAATTATTATTATTATTGAATAATTTATTTTATTTGTTAAAAACATGGAGGAAACTTAAAAAAACATTATGAACTGAAGAATATTCATGATGTTGTTATAAAACTATTTGACAGAGTATTAACACTTAATGACATTTTTAATGACAAATTATATTTGTATCACTGCAGTTGAGGTCAAGAAAAATAATTACACTTAACTACATTTTAATGACAAATGTATCAGTGGTAAAAAGTGATCAGTTATGTTGTCTTTGTAATACATCATGATAAGTTATGGTGTATTGGTTTATGTCAAGTAGCAGCCCAGTCTCACGAAATTTCGTTATATAGTCACGTTTTTTTTTAAATTCTTTTTTCGTGATATTATCACGAATTTTCGTGTTTTTTCGTGATCATATAACGAATTCCTGTTTTGTTGTGATTATCACGTATTGGTAACTCAACTGTTTTGTCCTATTTTCTTACCATTGTCGCTTCGGTTTAGGGTTAGATTTACATAAAATGACATCCCTACCCAAGCCCAACTCTAACCCCAACGCCAGGCGACATATAAAAAAAATAAATCAGAAAAAATAGTATAAACCAATGTATAAAGTGACATTCTAATGCAAGCACCAAATCTAACCCTAAACCGAAGCGACAATGGTTTAAAAATAGGAAAAAGCAGTTGAGTAACCAATACGTGATAATCACACGAAAACAGGAATTCGTTATACGATCACGACAAATGCGGAAATTCGTGATAATATTACGAAAAAAGAATCAAAAAAATACTTGACTATATCACGAAACTTTGTGAGACTGGGTAGCAGCCAGCTTGTCATTACAAAGGCATTTTAAACAATGTAATTTTTGCATTAAAAATGACATAATTAAACGAATGACACTTAATGACAGCTGTCATAAACGTGCATAAAATCTCCTTCATGTTCATAGCACATGTCATGTCAGTCTTATGAACACCCCTTCAAGTAAATTGTTACCAGGCAATTCAGGGATTTGAAACCCCCCCAACCCCAAGTATGAGCAACACTTATTATAAATCAATGAGGTAGAGGATTGATTATTTTTGGCCAGGTTTGTGAGGTCATAATGACTCGGTGCTGCATAATAATTTGGCTCTTTGCTGGACCGTTGACATTTAAAAGGCGAGACTGGTGTCACTAATGTAAGCCGGGTAATTGAGGATATTAGCACAACATGAGGCCGGTTTAGTGCAGGACCCTTTCACGCTATCAAGCTCATAATTAGACCTCATCTGCTGAATTCTGCGTCAGTGGATTCGCAGGCCAGCTGGTGGTTGTGTAGCGGGTCAGATTAAAATTCTAGATTATCTCATTGGTGGAAGTTCTCATGCAGGGTTACATCACTGGTTTATCGCATATTAGATAAAGATTCATGCTGGTCATTTATTTTTTTATCCAAAGAACCAAGCTTAAAATGAGAAATGAGAAAAAAACTAATTTTCACAATTTAATGTAAAATACTTCATTCCCTCAGTGAGCTTCCTTTAATTATTCCTTCAAATGTTACACTGAAAAAAATCACATTATTAAAGTTAGAATTGATCTATCAAATCTGTCTGAGAAATAAATCATTTCATTTCCTATGAGGGATTGTGAACATTTACCTCCAAGTCTCGTCTCCTCTTTTACTCCAGAGGTGTTTGGATATTTTTAATAAGAGGCGTTTGCTTGAATCTCAAAGTCCTGCTGATCTCGCTCTCAGAAAAGCCATAAAATATTTCTGAATGCAGGAATCAAAGAAGCCGAGCCCTTGAGGTGTTCTGCAAAGACCTTATTGGATAGAGCCTCGGTGTTATTGCATCAGATGAGGTCCTGAATATCACCCAGAGGACAAAGATGTCATAAGGTCTAATCCAATATATTGTTTTTTCCCAGGAATGTAATAAAACAAGCCACAACTGAGGAAAATGTTATTAATATAACACCTGCAGTCTTGCTGTTGTGCTAAATATCAGCAAGAACGAATATTATTCAATACAACAGCATGACCACGAGCATGACATTTATTATAATCAACAAAAATAGATTAGGAAACATAAAGTTATCTTAAAAATGACAATTGTATTAAAAACCAAATTAATAACATGTTTATAGCACACTATATAGTATAGATCCAATGCTTGTGGTAGCAATGCTTCGAACACATTTAGAGATACGTTTTGGAGAGATTTTTAGTATGCTAACCATAAGACGATATACAGCACAGTACATACTAAAATTGCATGCATGCAGTTAGTCGACAGCATCCTTATTATCTATTTTGCCGTCTTTAAATTAATCGACAGAGCCGAAGGGCCGACATACACTGTAAAAAAAATCCGTAGAAATTGCAGCTGAGTTGCCGGTAATTTACCGTAGATTTAAATTTATGTTATTTACTGGCAACATTTTGTTCAAAGTTAAATGAACATTTAACATTTACAAGTCTTTGTCTTTACAGAGTAAAACTAAAAAACAGCATCAAGCAAAACATTCTGGGAAACAAAATCTGAAGCAAAAAACAGAAAAAGGTTGATGATGATTTCTGGTTCCCAGAATGCTTTGCATGAGGCTGTTATTGTATAGTTTTATTCTGTAAAGATAAAGACTTGTTAATATTTAAAATTTATTTAACTTTGAACAAACTCTTGCCAGTAAATAACATAAATGTAAATCTACGGTAAATTACCGGCAACCCAGCTGCAATAACATTGAAATTTTTACGGACTTTTTTTACAGTGTAGAGGAGGATGCAGTATGTGGACATTTAGTGCGTAGACTTTCTCTTCATATCCTGTTATCATAGCCACCTTAAGACTGGCACAGACTACCCACACTCGGTTTGCTAACTGTCTGATGCATGCACACAAAACTGGAAAAAATCTTTCTTTGTGTACTAAGCACTAGTGGACAGTTTCTAGTTGCAAAAAGTTTCAGATCTTTTACTGCAGTCAATGTCTGCCTATGTGAGACTAAACCAGCTGAACAACTAAAGTTTATTTGTCCTTTGAACTTTATGATGAGAAAGGAAAGAGAAAGTACCAAGAAAAGAGAGGGATTGATAGAACAAAATATGTCTTTCATCTCATTGCATCAGAGCATACAATAACAATAACAATAGATGCAAACTTGTTTCTATGGTGACAACATCAAAACATGACTATTAAATTGGCTGAAAATCATTTTTGGACTTTATTTTGATGTACCTTAATAACTGTGCTTAGTCTTGCGATAATACATGAGTTCATTTGGGGTGTTTTCAGCATAACAAAGTAAATTATTGATGCAATGTGTGTTAAAGCAGCAGGCTTACTTGCCTTGTGTTTTCTCTTTTCATCTCCTAATAATTAAGGCTGTAGCTTGACTTTATTCTGCTCGTCTATCAAGTTCACACAGTTGCCACATAGACAAGGTCCTTTTAGACCCAATTTTTATTTTATTTTGATTCAATTACATGCACTGATAAAATCTTTAGATTGGTTTTCAGGGCACTTATACAAACAGATTTAAAGACAATAATAAACCTCTAAAGATCTGACAGCAAAATGAGCTCCATTTAGATGAGTTGGTTGAGTTAATGAGGCACTGGAAACCTTCATTATTTCATGAGGTTTCGTCCTTCAGTCCTGCACCTAGGAGGGGTTTCCAACTTCAGCTGGATCTAATAGGACCGCTACACATGAATACATAATTTTCTAATAGAAATTTTTTTGCGCTTAGTTTTAAGTTGCCGTAAAAGAATTTCAACTTTTGTAGGCAGCACTGCTCATCAATGTCTCAGTGTTTCCCATAGATCTGAAATTTACTTGTGGTAGCCGGTGAAAAGGGCAATCATAGCCCACCAACAAAAAAAATGGTCTAACGTTACTATACCACAAAGAGCTAATAATGTGTGACACAACGCAATACTTTGATTTACATTATCCAATTTAACTCTAATCTCTACTTTCTGCAGATATGCATCACTTTGAGATATATTTTACTGTGAGAAAGTTATTTACACTTAATTTAGACTATCACCCCCCCATATTTTTTATGTGATTTAATATTCACATATTTCATATTTTTCAAGTATGACAAACTTGGGAAAGTCTTATATCAAATAAAACCTCTCATTCTCAGGAATAAGGCTACATTGTTTAATAATTTTTGTTCTTTTATCATCACATATCCAACAATCGTCGAATGAATAATGAGGTAAAGAATTGTCTTTTATAAATGTATGTGAAACTTGAGTGTGAACTGCCTCAGATACCACAGATACTACACCATCTTTTATCTTAGGTCCTATTCTAAAAAATGAGTCAGTTCACAGCATTTTCTTTGGTTGTGTGCATGAATAATCCCTTGCAACTTATTATATGTGCAAAACAAAAAAGTATTTTTATATGAAAAATGTATTTTCACAACCTTCAGTAAAATAAGAATGCGACATGCTAAAGAGATAATTTTTTTTTTGGGTGTTTACTGTCTGTGTTCGCGTCGCACCCAATTAATTGAGAAACAGAGAGCATGTAAACGCACACCGAACTCATCAGGTCGCACACAAAATGTCATTATTAAAGAGTGTCATCATCACGGAAGAACCAAAAAGGCAAAATTTGATGCCAGATATACTTGGGCGCTTGTTAATATACCTGGGCGGCGCGCCCAAGTAAAGTCAATGTGTGGGAAACACTGATGTCTGGTCTAAATCAGTGGACCAATCAGGAAATCCCGGAGGTGGGACGAGCAATGAAAGGTTTTGTTTACAGTAGAAAGATGACATGGCAATATTTGTTATTTCCTTATGTTTTCGGGGGTGTGCACACCAAGGCGTTTACTCCGGCAGACGGCGTATGTTTTTAATTTTTCCAATAGCAGCGCCGTGCTTTTCAAAAACGTCAGCTAGCGTTGAGCACCAAGAATTTAAACATTTTCAACTTCGTATAAAAACGCTCAGCTCATTAATGTCACTTCTCACTCAGCCGTCCAATCACAGTGGAGGAGGGGCAGAAATATATTAGAACAACTAACCGGCGCATCGTTTAATAACTGATAAACAAAGCAGAAGTATCAAAGCGACCAAAGCGCTTATCTGAAAAAGCTGGCAAGCGCCCACAGTCCTCATCCACCTGACGTTTTCAGCTGTGTTTAAATCTTTGGTGTACATGCTCCCTTATTCTATTTTGTTTAAACCCAGCATGTGTTTTATTTACAAAACGGTTGATGTTTACAAATATTGAAATTTAGGGGGCGTGTACACCAAAACATTTATGCCTGCGGCCGGCGTATGTCATATTTTTCATATTCTTCATAAAAAAATGTTTGTGAAATGCTCAACTGGTTAGTGTCACTTTTTACTTGGCCATCCAATCACAGTGGCACATCGTTCAACGACTGAAATGCGCTGGCAAGCACCCACAGTTGGCATCCGCCTGCCGTTTTCAGCTGCGTTTAAACGCTTTGGTGTATATGCCCCCTTACAAATGTTAATGTTTACAAATGGTTATTAATAAACTATAAGTTATTTTGCATTTACCCCCTAACTGTACCAAAACCGAACCGTGAAAAAAAAAACGAGGTATGTTTCCAAACCATGATTTTTGTATACCATTACACCTCTACCATATAGTGTGAAGTTTTTCCATCAGGGAAACTACAGGTAAAGTCTATTTGCACTTCAAAACGTAGTTAAACACTAGACATCTCTTCTTTGTGCTAAACGTCCTACTGTCTGAATAAGTCTGTCAACCTTTCCAAGCTGCCGGTTAAGTCAGATGTGTCCCACCGGGTGGCATGTCAGTTTCTGAAGCCGAACAGAGGATGGAGGAAAATACTGATGAGAAAACCACCAAAAACATCTAAACTTAATATTCATATGAGAATTTACTGTCTGTTTTGACGATTATTAAACTTTTTATTTGATTCACTTTTTAATTCTAAGACCCTGAATTTAGTCTTTGGGGACACTGGACCCACCAGCCATAATTGAGATCAGTGAACTGAGCTGTGGTATTCTTATATAGACTGCCAAGAAGCTCCAATAAATCCCTTTTATAGCAAACAGGTCAATTTTTGAATCCTTCCCAAAATAGCGGTGTGAAAAAAAATTTGATGGGTCCTCTTATCCTGAAGCGCAGGAGGCCGGGCATGCGAGATATTGAAACGGTGCTGTGTGCCGTCGCCCACGTGATTTCTTCTTAGAAATGTGCGTCTTGTTCATTTTCGGCACGGAGAATAATGATGAGCCCTGTCATTTATGATGGGAAAGACACTTAAAGCCTTGAATTATTTATGTGAGATGCTTGCTTGTTATTTCTCAAGGCACGATGTGCAAGGTTGTTTGCATGCGAAGCCTCCAGAACATGTGTGTGGTAGCTTGTGTGCATGTTTATGAATCTGATGCTTTGCATGTGGTCATATGGGTAAATCTTGCTAAACCTGCTATCTCAAGGTTTTCCTAAAAATTATATCATAATTCAAATAAATAAAATACAATTATGCAAAGTATTTTAACATCGAAACACATCACCTTTTGTGGTCTTATGGAAAACCATCATATATATTTTTCATAGATGTTTTGATTTTGGAGTGAAATGTTACCTGCACATGTTTTTGTGAGATTCATCCATTCATCTCTTTGTGAGCACAAACACATTCAAGAAAACCTTAAATCACCCGTGCTTTGATCACACTGTGTTATGCAACATTCAGGAACATTCGGTCTGCATGAAACTCGTTCTCAGCATCGCAGTCCATTCTGCAAGATCACGCTCAGATAAAGACATCTGATGTCTCACACGGGAAGGATTTTTTGGACTAATTTGACAGCAGAGGAAGCTGGCTTGCTGTGAATTTTGCTCGTAAGATGAAACATTGTTTGAAAAACACACATGCGATTTCAGAAGGCGCTGTGGAGAAATGTAGTTATGTTTGTTTACCCAAGGACAAATGTCCCTGAATCCCACGCTGTGCATTTTGTTAGCTTATAGTGACTACAGTTACACCCCTCCTTCAAGTTTCCCTTGAAATAAAAATTCAGTTGGTTTCTTAATGCACATTCCTGGTTTTATTATGCACATTTTTTGCTACATGTTATTTACTGTCAGTAAAATGGTCTTTAGCTGTCACTGGGTCAGTACCCTTTTTTTTGCACCTAAAGAGTCACCATATTAGTACCTCAGAGGTACATATTGGTATCAAATGTATATCTGTACCTAAATGATTTTTAAAGGGGACATTTCACGAAACTTTTTAAGATGTCAAATAAATCTTTGGTGTCCCCAGAGTACGTATGTGAAGTTTTAGCTCAAAATACCCCACAGATAATTTATCATAGCATGTTAAAATTGCCGTTTCGTAGGTGTATGCAAAAATGTGCATTTAAAGGTGTGTCTTAAATGCAAATGAGCTGATCTCTGCACTAAATTGCAGTGCCTTACTTGAATAGTGCAGATTAAGGGGCGGTATTATCCCCTACTGACATCACAAGGGGAGCCAAATTTTAGTGACCTATTTTTTCACATGCTTGCACAAAAACTAAGCTACTGGGTTGATCTGTTTCGCATTTTCTAGGTTGATAGAAGCACTGGGATCCCAATTATAGCACTTAAACATGAAAAAGTCAGATTTTCATGATATGTCCCCTTTAAAGTATACTGCCCCAGTGACTTGCCTCCTAAAATTGCCATCTGAGAACCAAACCAGTACCTTGCATCTATTGTTTGAAAATGCAAATCTGTATTACCTCTGAAAGTCTGTTATTGGGTTTTATAGCACAATGTTATTTTCTGCCCACTACATTCGGAGATTTACATACGATGGCACTCCTTGATTGTTGTTTATTTCTGTTGTATAATGGAGCGCCTTGGCAGAATTGATAGGCTGCTGAATTGGCACGTTGAAATTTAGGAGGGTAGACAGTACCTGTGTGGTGGAGATAACAGTTAAGTACTGTTATTTGCTGCAGACTGGAATTGGTTTGGATCCATAACTCTCTGGAGAAAACAGACAGACAGCTGCCGACGGCAGACCCGAGATGAGGCCGTTTGGACTGCATTCCAAATCAGAAACGACAGCAGGTGCTTTGCAGTAACCTTGTACACGAAACACTGCAAAACTAATAGGATGTTTTTTTCAGAGTTGCACAGACAAACTGCTGGTTAGAGAACAGCTTGTTCTCAAATTAAAACGCATAAAATCTGTCGATTTGGTGCTGGTGGTCTGGCTTATTTACAGGCATTGTTAGATTACATTTTTTAAAGTTTAATGATAATGTCTGAAATCATGTTTTGTGCAGTCCAATGTCACAAAAAATAGTAAAAAAGCTATCTTGCTGTCACCGGGGTTGTACCCTTTATAAATTGTACCTAAAGAGTGATTTTGCAACTATCATCGTTTCACTATTTAGGACTATGTTAACTATAGATCTGTATAGTCCGGTTATAACCCACTTATAACCAAACAAACTTGAATATATTAAACTTGAATTAAAAATATTGTAACTTGTGAGATATGTTATGCCCTGTGTTGGGGAAAGTTACTTTTATAAGTAATGCATTGCAATATTAAGTTACTCTCCAATAAAGTAACTAAACTTTTCATGAAAGTAATACTTACATTAATTTTAAGTTAGTTTTGCGTTACTTTTTCTTACTTGGCTGAGGCTTGATCTCTTTCAGGCCTTGCAGGTGTTTTTTATGAAGTTCTGCATTTAGAAATTGCATATTTCCATCGCAAAAATGTCAAGCTCTGGCCTGCCATTTTTGTTTCTCATTCAAACTGTTACCACTTAGGCACGCACGCATAGAGTGCGTAATTCTATGTGACTACTTTCAGTTTAATTTAGTACATTATTTTTTTAAAATCGAATTAATAAAAATGAAAAGTAACTGGCATTACTTTTTTTTTAAATAAATCAAATATTAATGTGTACATTTAAAAAGTAATTTACTCGTTACTTCAGAAAAGTTAATATTATTAAGTAATGCACGTTACTTGTAATGCGTTACCCCCAACACTGGTTATGCCATTTATGTCATTTATTTTTGGGCTATGGCTAGACATCAGATTTTACATTGTTTTAGCCTTTGGGCTGTGTTTATTAGACGTGTTTTAAACACAAAATTGCTTGCTGGGTAATAGGGATGCGTGAAAATTCGCATCTTGTCGGTAAAGCCGGTTCCTTGATTAGTAGTAAATCGCCATCACCTGCTTTCAGATGGAGCAGCATTTACTACACAAAGCCATAGTTCACTGGCAAGCTGGGCCATATCGCATACATATCACAGGTAATATGTCCGCGATAATTAATGCGAAATTGCCTCGATTGTGAGGTGAACTACGGCTTTGTGTAGTAAATGTTGCTTCCACTGAAAGCAGTTGATGGCGATTTACTTCAAATCACGGAACCGGCTTCACTGACGAGATGCGCAATGGCAATCACATGCAAATTATCACGCATCCCTAAGTACCAAGTTTTTACATATCTGTGCCTAAATGGTACTACTTGCATTTTTAAAGGTTAGAGCCCCAGTGACAGCTTGGAATCATTTTTTTTTACCAATTTTCATTAGATGCTTCACAAAGATTGTTATTTATATTTTTCGCTTTAGTGTCTGGAGATATCACAATAAATTAGTTTTATTTCTGTCTCTTCATGTAATCTCAGGGCATATCGTCTGTTGTAGGACTTCATGTTCACACATAAATCTTTCTTATTACAGCTAATGGCAAAGAATGACTGGAAAATCTTTATATTCATACAGACACACTAAACCAAAAGGCTGTTTCCTCTCTCTGGTGTCTGTCTGATTTATTTGAATTATTCTAGAAATAAAATGTGATTCAGTGAAACAGAACAGGAACATTCTGCAAATAAGACGACACTCTGTCCTGTTCACAGTTCTTTATTACACCCACTTACTGACTAACACTGGAAAGACCTTCAAGTGCCTTCAAGTCGAGCAGATTATAAAACCCAAAATGCAGAAGATAGACAAATACTGTAGTAATATGTTGTGAGTTTTTGCACAAAGTGCATGGGTATAAACACACATAATGCAAAAGTATACCATGAATGCACTGTAAGTAGCATTGCATAAAAGTGTTTTTTATCATTTGCATATTTCTTCCTAATTATAAATGTTTTTAGGCCTATAATCTTATTTAAATATTAATTCCAATACAGGCTATCAGACTTTGCCATTATTGTACCAGGATATCACCACAGTACCTTTTTGCAAAGGTATCCCCATAAATCATGAAAAAGTGACATGATCTTAATTAAATCCATCTCGCATATAAACATTGGAAATTAAAATGCTGTCAGCTCTCAGAAGCACTTCAGTTTTACAGGACCACTCAGTGATGAGGATGACGTGTTGAAGGGTTCATTTCCTTCATTAATTTAAATCTTACTGCCGGTCACGTCTGCCTCTGGGATTAGTGTGCATGGCCAATTTACACAACGCACACACGGATATCATTTATGTCTAAAGAATAGGATTTTGAAAGTATTTTGTAATGATTGTTTAAATAATTGTCTTTAAGTAGTTTAAAGGGATTCACCCAAAAATGTAAATTCTGTCATCATTTACTCGAACACGCAGAAAGATATTTTGAGGAATGTTTGTAACCTCACCGATCCGAGGCCCCCATTGACTTCCATAGTATTCTTTTTTCCTAATATGAAAGTCCATGGGGCCTCTGGTCGGTTTGGTAACAAACTGAGAAATGTATTCAGGAGAACAAGTGTTAATGTTATAGCTGCTTTATTTCTGTGCACTGCGAGATGAATTCACAAAAAATTCAGATTTCTCTTATTGTTGTGATGAGCATGTAATCCTGCACTGCATTCACAGCATGAAGTGTTGATGTGTTGGACCTGTTCAATGAAACAGCAATTTTTGACAATTCTGCAGAGGCAGTATCTCATCTCTTTGGGATAATCAACCTGTGAATGACTGTCGCTTCACATTTAGCTGTGCCAGAAAATATTTTAACATGGAAAACTTTACAGAGTAGCTTTAAAAAACACAAGCTGTCAAGCATATGGTGGCCATGATTACTCATAGATGATTTTCAGGGACAAATATATCCATCCCAAATGTTCTCGGCAGAATGTGAAGGAAAGCGCAGACTGTACGCTCTGAACCAAGACCCACGCCAGCAGCTGTAAGTTACACTCATTCATGATATCTCTAGAGATAAACTTCATTTAATGGGTGTTAAAGACACTGAAAGTTTTTTTAAGGTAAGTGGTCGCAATCAATTTATTTACATTTAAACAAAAGTCTTTTTATTGTATTTTATTTAAAAAAAAATTTTGTTTAAATGTAGCTTAAATAAATTGATTGCAACCTCTTACCTTAAAAAAAGAATAAAAAACTTTAAAAAAAAACTTTTTCAGTGTAAAGAATTGGATTAAATTAAATTTAGGTGACTGTTATTTCGGCATCTAAGTTAACTATAGTCTCGAAAAAGTCACACTTCTAGCTATTGAAACTTGAATTTGGTTACGTGTCGTTTCGCCAAAATAACTTCACAGAAAAAAAATTATTCATTCAATTTACTAAATTTTTTAAGGTAAGTGGTCGCAATCAATTTATTTAAGCTACATTTAATAAAATAAATAAAATAAAATCGAAAAACAAAACAAAGCAAAAAACTTTTGTTTAAATGTAGATGTATGATATTCCTTCATGTAAGCAAAGTCAACAGTGATTACAATGTGTTTGTTTGGTTTCATTAATTTATTTGATTTATTTTGGGGCTATGGTTAGACGTCTAATAAAAATTTAACTGATAGCCCAAATTTTGCATTGTTTTAGCATAGACATCCGGGTTGTACGGAGCCCCTATGGGGACATGAAGCAAAAATGAAATAAAGTTTAGTTTCATATGCGCATGTGAAACTATCGCGTGTCCACGTGAAACTTTTATGTGCGCACGTGAAACTATTGCATGCGCACGTTAAACTTTCGCTTTCACGTGTGCACACACAAGTTTCACGTGAGCACGCAAAACTAAACTTAAAAAAAATTCTGCAAATTAAGGTTTCGCGTGAGCACATGAAAGTTTCAAGTGAGCACATGAAACTAAACTTTAGATTTTTTTACCCCAATATCACCTTAGAGGCTCGGTAGGGTTGTGTTTGGACGGCTCACTGAAAAAAATGAATCATTCAATTTACAATTTTTTTAAATTGGTTGCAATCAATTTATTTAAGCTGCATTTAAACAAAAGTTTTTTTATTTAATTTTATTTTTCTAATTTTTTTGTTTAAATATAGCTTAAATAAATTGATTGCAACCACTTATCTTAAAAAATTTAGTAAATTGAATGTATTTTTTTTCAGTGTATTAGATGTCTTTCAAATACAAAATAGCTTGTTGGGGTTTTGAAATGTTGAAATGCACTGGTTGGCTACACCTAACAGCCAATCAGAATGATCCAACTCCAAGGTGAACGCCAATGCAAATTCGACATGCTGAATCGGCAAAAAAAGGCGATGGTGCAAAACAAACTAAAAGTTAAACAAAGCTTAAAACCTACATGACGGCAGACTGCCGGCTTGGTGTATTTCTATCTTTACTCTGTGTATTACAATAGGTAATCCTCTGCAAGGTAAATGTATGGGGTAGGCAGGAAAAACAATTTCCAATTACATGCCATATTAATTATGTCTCAGATAAATAATTTCCAGCTCTTCCCACACCTCAATAAAGGTTTTATGTTACTTTGAGCCGACTTTAATGACTAGATCAGATCACAGGGGAAATGATTTGGATACCCACTGATCTGGAAATTCATAGTTTATATTAATGTTTTCTGCCTCGCGGTCTGCTCATAACATTCATAAATAGTGTAAATCTCATTCAAAGGTGTATTCATCCATGTGGATAATTCCCAGAGAGCTAAACAGCGTCAGCTCACATCTCTGTGTCTTGCACTGCGTCCGCAAGCTCTGTTCAGCAAACCGAGACTACATTTACATTTTGTTTTTGAGGTAGGTGCAGCAAGTTTGGGCATTTCTCGCACTTGCCAGCTTTCTGCATGGCTCAAGATAATTATACTGTAGATTGATTCAATCCTTTCTGCATCCGACAAATATCCAAGCTATTCAGCAACACTGCAGCTCCCAGAACGGAGAACCGGTCGTAATCCCAAAATGAGGTTCATGGCCGATTAGACATCGCTTTAACACATAATAGGGCCAAGGCAGCAAATGTCAAAACTAATTTAGCTTTTAAGGAGAACTTAGTTATTTAAATACATTCATATTTGATGCTCTCAAGGATGGATTACAGATTTGCTCAATTAAGCCCTAGAAAATTAGCCAAGACGTACGATTTATATACAAACTTTGATGTGAAATAATGAATCTTTTAATTAATCTTTAATAAATCATTAAAAAATTGGGTATGTTATTTTATGTAGTTTTGTCTACACTGCAAATAATGACTTTCTTACTTAATATTTTTTTCTTGTTTTCAGTAAAAATATCTAAAAATTCTTAAATTAAGATGCTTTTGATGAGCAAAATGACCCAATAAAATAAGTCTAGTTTTTAGTAAAAAAATATCAAATTTAAGTGATTTTGTGCATAAAACAAGAAAAAAAAACATCTGCCAATGGGGTAAGCAAAAAACTCTTGAACATTTTTCTTAAACACTAAATTAAACAAATATTCAAGAAAAATGTCCTTACCCCATTGGCAGATTGTTTTGCTTGTTTTATGCACAAAATCACTTACATTTGATATTTTTGCTCTAAAAACTAGACTTATTTTCTTGGGTCATTTTGGTCATCAAGAAAAAGCGTCTTAATTTAAGATTTTTTTTATATTTTTCTAAAATAAAAGACAAAAATACTAAGATTTTTTTTTCTTGAAAATATTTTTTTGCAATGTAGGAGCTGGAGGTTTTTATTAAAAGCCTATAAAGTTTGGGCTTGACAATAAGGAATGCCCAATAGCCTAGGGCCAAGCGTGAATTGTGCCCTCGCGCACTTCACCTTCACGAAAGTTTATCATTTGCACATGCTTTGCCAATTAAAATATTCAAGCAAACAAGACCCAAAACAAATCTCAATGCGCTACTCGCGTACTGTTTACGAAGTTTTGTGTGTGTGCACATCCAAAGCACGGACCTGACAAGTTGCACTTCAAGGCTTTAGACCGCATTAACAATACTGGGTTCACATTTCCTTGCACTTGACCCAACATATTTATGCAAAATGGAACAATTGTGTGAATGTGAACAATTCAGAAAGAAAGTGCATGTGTAACACTATATTGAATCTGTGCATTACAAGTAGGTCTTAACATGATGACAGGACACTAAATAAATTCAATGTCTGCAAAAATAACATTTTAATGAAAGATTGTTGAGAACGAATCGATATTTGATTAAATCATAAACATAAAAATCGAAGCGAATTGCCAAATTGGTTGCAATACCCAGCCCTATTAGATAGTTAGCGACCAAGAATATTTTTCATCATGGTCGTCGGAAGCAAATAAAAAGTGGGTGGGTCCCCACCTACCCCCCCCCCCTGAAAAATACATTTACTGCAATAGATGACATTTTCATGTTTCCTTTTAATTAGCCTGAACATTTGCGTTTATTAAATTAAAGACAGTAGCCTATTGCGGTCGAAATTCTGCTAATAGCCCTTTAAATATTTTGCAAATAATGACAGATGTCATGTTTCATTTATCTTTCCCTCTGTCATTTTTTTTCTCTACTCTGCTGACAGTAGGCTACAATGTTAATTTTTTTATTTTGAGGAAATATAAGGTAAGAAAAACAAATGAAGGTAAACTGATACAACTTTTGTATACCTTTTTTATTTGTTATACCCAATCTCTCTTTCTCTCTCTTAGAGAAATATAAATGTGAGATTCTGGAAATGAGATCACTTTATTTTATGGTATCCGTCGGGAAACAATGCTGTCATAAGAGTTTGAGCATGTGTACTTCTAAAACACAATCGATTAAACAGAGGTATGACTTTATGGATTATCTGCAAATGTACCTCGCAAATAATAACAATACGTGAAGACGTTCATATCGCAAATAAAAAGTAATTGGCTTCTGTAAAAAAACTTGAAAATTATCCAGCGATCGTGACATAATCAAAATAAACTATTTTACAGCAGTAATAATATTTTAACGAGTAGCCTACACTTTTAACGTTTGAAAGGAACCACATTTAGTGCTGTGTTAATTATCATTAAAAGCAAAACGAGAGTCTTCTTCTGGCATCTCTCCTCATCATCTCCTCCTTTTTTCTTCTGTGTCTTGAACTTGGGGCTCGAGTCCGACCTAAGGTTCGAGCTGCCTTTAAGAACACCAAGCTAAGTTCGTTTACCGTTAATTATTAAGACTAAATGGGCAGGCAAACTCGTGAAACAATGAAAGTAAAATAATCCGCTATAATATGGTTTTACATGTCTTTAGAAAATATACTATAAATAAAGCAGTTATTAATTTTCCTAATGCATGGTTGTTTGACATTTACTTCTGTTTAAAACGTTATACATTTGGCAAATGAGGTTTTTCAGCACTATGTTCGAACAGCAACTCAGCATCCACTCACCCCCGCGAATTATGTTTAAAAGCTGAAACGGGTCCGCGGTGTAAAAAAAGCAAAGGTTAGGGATCCCTGCTCTAGTGGAATGAATTTGGACTAACAGCGCTTTGATAAGTGAACAGACAAATGCGCTAAATTAGAGAAAAAGTGGGTGGGCATTATCATTGGTCTTAAAAAGTGGGTGGGTCCTGTCCCACCCATGTATAATGGTTCCGACGCCCATGTTTTTCATTAAGTGTGTATTTGTTTGGTACATTGTGATGAAGTAGAGCAGAAAATCAGTCTGTTCAGACAGAAAGCATTGAGAAAGCTATGACTTTGAGAGTTGATTCCTGATTGTTGGCTTTTTGTGCCCTGTAGGAAACTCTAAAATAAAGTTCTGCTTTTAAGGAGCCTTTACAATCGACTTTCTGTGTTGGTCAACACATCCTCACCCCATGTCGTCAATATTTGACGACACTTGACCATTCGTCAATATGTGACGGGGAGGGTATACCTTTCGCGTCATTTTTTGACGAACTGGGGACTTCAATACTATTACGTCCGTTGCATTCTCTTTCCTATTTTCTTACCATTTTCGCGTCGGTTTAGGGTTAGATTACGCAAAATTAAACAGTGTACGCGAAATTAAACAGTTGTCACCTGGCGTTGGAGGTAGAAACAGTTGCCACCTGGCGTTGGGGTTAGAGTTAGGTTTGGGTAGGGATGTCATTATGTAAATCTAACCCTAAACCGACGCGAAAATGGTAAGAAAATAGGAAAGAGAATGCAACGGACGTAATAGTATTGAAGTCCCCAGTTCGTCAAAAAATGATGCGAAAGGTATACCCTCCCCGTCACATTGACGAATGGTCAAGTGTCGTCAAATATTGACGACATGGGGTGAGGATGGGTTGTGTTGGTAGGATATGTGTCTCGCTATACGTTCTGATGTTAAGGTGTAATTATAAGAGACAATAGGATCTGTATCAGGAGAGCTTTGTTACATTATCTCCACCGAGACAATTTTCCATTGAATGAACCTATAATTAAGGCCTTATGAATATTCCTGCAGAACATGAAGGGCCCTATTTCAATGATCTAAGCGTATTGTCTAAAGTGCATAACGTCTAAACGTTCATGTCTGATTCCACTTTTGCTAATTTAACGATGGGAAAAATGGTTTGTGCGCCAAGCGCATGGCCCAAATGGGTTGTTACTATTCTCGTAATGTGTAATGGGTGTGTTTTGGGCGTAAGGTGCAATAAAGTCTCAGCTCTCATTCCCTTTAAAAGCCAGTTGCGCTAGCGCCATGCCGATTTCCTATATAGATGGCACAATTTGTAAACTGTAAAAGTGGAGGAAGACGACCACCAGTTTAAGATTGATGTTAAAAATTGTTTTCATTTGTATTGAAATTGTTGATATTTGGTATTAAAACTTTTAAAAGTCGTTTTCTTTCAGTTATTTGTCGTCCCGTTTATAGGCGCATATTAGTAACGCGTGCTTTAAAGGGGCCATGTCACAAGACTTTTTAAAGATGTCACATAAATCTTTGGTGTCCCCAGAGTACATAAGTTTTAGCTCAAAATATATCAAAATAGTGTGCAAAAATGTGCAGTTTTTGGGTGTGTCCTTTGAAATGCAAATGAGCTGATGAAATTCAAACACTGATCACAATGATGGTGGTTTGTTGTAATTGAAACTCAGTTGTGCTGTGAATTATTTTTTTCTCTCTTTCTCTTTCTCTCTGCACTAAATGGCAGTGCTGTGGTTGGATAGTGAAGATTAAGGGGTGGTATTATTATAATAAGAGCTCCTTATGACATCATAAGGAGAGCCACATTTCAATGACCTATTTTTTCATGTGCTTGTAGAGAATGGTTACTAAGTTGATCTTTTTCACATTTTCTAGGTTGATAGAAGGACTGAGGACCCAATTAAAGCACTTAAACATTGAAACAGTCAGATTTCTATGCCATGGCCCCTTTAAATAACAAAAACAATATTGCACCATTGACTTTAGACTTTAGAGCAGGTTTTAGTTGGTCAATGACGTAGTCTATTTTAGTTGCCTCAAAAAGCAACGCGCCAACATTGCGCCTGAACACACCTCGTTTTCAGAGCAGAACGCCAATGGGCGCAAGATTGTGCGCAAATGCATTTGCTTGTAGCCATTGATGTTGAATATTAAAGGGGACAGAGAATGAAAAAACATTTTTACCTTGTCTTTGCTGAATAATGGTAGTCTACCCGCATTCACGAACATACAAAAAGTGCTAGACATGCTAAACATCTCAGTCTCATAGAAATTCCTCTTTAAGAAATGTCAGCCAGAAAACGGCCCAATCTGAAAAACTGATGCTTATGACATCACAGGCATCTAACTGCCCCTCCACTTTAAAATAATTGGCTACATTTTTTGAGTGGCAGCAAAGTCAGCCAATCAGTAATGAGATTGCAAGTTAAGCCAGTAGGGGGAGCCAAATAGGTGCAAAACCACTTGTTTAAAATCCCCAACCCTAATAGAGCTATATGAGAGAGGTTTTTAGGAAGCTTCTAAGGCATTACAGACCCAAACAAAAACCTTTTTGTCTACATCTCACATCACAGAACAAGGATAAATACCCCGTTTAATCATTCTATGTCACCTATAACAATGTGTTACATCTCGATATGCTGTATTTAAAAGCACATGAATGCAGCTAGCTAAATCTTTTCAGCAGTTCTTCAGTTTTGCAGGGTTTGAATCATGAGGATTTTTAATTGTTGGCAGCCTTTGATGCTTGCAATTGAGTAGTTAATTGTTTTTTACAGCTCAAGTTGGCATTGCTCGTCTAACTGTCAGTGCTGTCCATAAAGCATCCATGTCTTTTATCTATTTTTAATAGGGTAAAAGAAGCATTTTAAGGTTTTTATGATTCAAATACAACCCAGCAATTTAAGTCCAGGCTTCTTTCTCATCCACTTTCTCTGACAGACTGTACTTGTAGAGTTCCTAGCTTGTCTGGTATTAAAACAGCCATGCTGAGACCAGCTGACAGCTTCCAGATTAGGAAATGAAAGACTGTGAACAACGCAGATTTGGTTGCCAGGGAACTGCATAGATCAACTTGTCATTTGCTGCACTGAATAATTCAAAAGTTTGCTGACCACTTCTTGTCCAGTGGGGTTGTTGTATTTTTCTGTGGACATGATGCTGAATGTTCAGTTTTCAGTGTACTGCAATGGAAGTAATAACTTTAGTAGCACTCCATGTTCTGTAGTATAGCATAGTAAGGCTGCATGATATTTAAGAGAAATGCAATATCTTATAACTTTTTTAATACTTCTATATACAGTATTCAGTAGAATAGTGCTTTAAGTTTGTATAAAATCAATTTAAATTGTAATAAAATATATTTTAAATGATATAACCAACATATTCACATTCTTTCTGTATAAAAAGCGTCTACTGTCTCAAATTCTCAAGTTAATTCGATTAATTCAATGCTTCTTGCACTTGACAAATATCCAGCGACCCTTCTGCTCCCAGAACAGAAAAACAGTCGTAATCCCAAAATGAGGTTCATGGCCGATTGGATATCGCTTTAACTAGGGACAAAGGCAGCAAATGTCAGTACTAATGTAGCTTTTAAGGAGAATTTAGCTTGTTTTAAAGTGATTTAAATACATTCACATTTGATTCTCTTGAGGATGGATTCAGGTCCAGTGAATTGGGCCCCGGGGAACAAGCCAAGATGTATAATTTATATAGATATACAAACAGCACTTCGGTGGTTTCCTGGACAGGGTTTAGATTAACATAGGACCTGTGCCCGGTTGCATGAAACTCCTTAAGTGAGGGTTTCCCTGAGGGAGAAAAAATCCCTGAGGTAAGGGATTTATTTAAGAGCGTTGCAACAAAGGTCTTAACTGTCACCCTTACCTAAGTGTTGATACTAAGTATTTTACGATAGTCTCTGCCAAAACACGGCAGCGGAGAAGCAGTTGCTACGGTTACAAAATCTCACAGCGTAAACAAATCAACGCACGCAGCTCAACAGACGGCGAATTTGTGTACAATGAAACATCGCAAATAACAGACTGTAAAGTGCCGCATGCATGAATACTCAAAGTAATTCAAACTGGAAACACTTTATTTTGACGGACGATCAAACCGCCATTCTTCTGATAAATGCGCTTCACTTTTCTCTAGGGATTATTTCGATTGTTAGAAATGCGCGTTTGTGCTTCATTTTCTTAAAAAAAACATAAAATCAGTCATCGCGTGTGACGTTAAGGGACCTGTTTTAGTCCCTTAAGTTTTTAAGGGAAAATGGGACTTAAGGACTTTGTAGCAACGCATAGCAGAACTTAAGGTAATACTTTAGCATTCAAGGGTAAATACTTATTGACAGCCTTAAGGTTCACTTAAGGGTTTTTCTTGCAACCCATTTTTTATTAAGGGTACCCTTAACCTTATATTTAAGGGATTTCTTAGCTTAAGGACTTTCATGCAACCGGGCACAGGCCTTAATTATATTATATTATATTATATTATATTATATTATATTATATTATATTATATTATATTATATTATATTATATTATATTATATTATATTATATTATATTATATTATTAATCAATAACCTTCTTTTTACAAACATACCTACAAAAACACATCTTGTAACAAAACTTATAAATTAAAAAATAGGTCAGTGCAAGCTGTTTTTAGTTGAGACAGCTCAAACATGCATTTTAGTCTGGGACTTAAAGCCCTGTCTAGGAAACTGCACCATACACTCAAAAAAATGATTCAAGCCCTTCTTAGACATGACACATTAAAATTGTGTTCAATAAATGTAAAATACCTCATTAAGAGAAATAAGTATATATATTTAATTAGTATAACACAAAATAAATATGTACAATAATTTATTGATTTCTTTTTAATTGCGTTAACACAATTAGTTTGAGTTTGGGTTCTGGATAAAGAATTTCCCAGCATGCTTTGCATGCAACTGCTTTTGGAGAGTCATTTTTTAAATTAAGTGTTATTTTATGCATTTTTAGGTAAAGAGAAAGACTTAATAGTGTTTATTGTCCGTTTATCTTATTGATTTAGAAGCGTTTGTGTTATATTTTTTCAAATTGTTTGGTTACCATCGTGCAGAAGAGTGGCGCTTGTGGTTAGGTTGTGGATGTGACGTATTTCTCTCAATGAGCATTAACAGTGTTTATGCCTGTTTGGAGATCAGTCTCTTCTCAAATGCTCATCCAAAGTATCATATGCTATTATTATTAGCATGCTAACATGTGATTATGCTAATTACTATGATATAAAAACGATATATATAAAATAACAGAATTGAGTTCTTCAGACTACATTACATTGAGTTATTCAAAATACTTTATATTGAGTTATTCAGACTACACTAAATTGAGTTGAGGCAACTAATTGAGTATTGCCATTTACTTTATATTGAGTTGGACCAACTCAATATATTTTAGTTGTGTAAAGCAGTTTTTATGAGTTAGGGGTACACATTCATATTGGATGGAAATCCTGCCCACAATTTTTTTGAGTTAATCCAATGAATCATTTTAGAGTGTAATGTGCTTTAATGTGAAATAATGAATGTGTTTTATTGGACCAATAGGAGAATATAACATAAAAATTGCTGTGTTTTATGTAGTTCGGAGCTGGATGCTTTTATTAAAAGCATGTAAAATGTCTTTGCCTTGTGGTTAAATTCTAGACTAGGTGATCAAGGATATTTTGCATTAGGGTTTTTTTTTTTGCTTAGCACATTATCTGAAGAAGATCAGAAAATCTGTCTCTAACAATTTCTTAGCAGTTGTAAGAGAAACAACTGAAACATTGTTGAGAAATATAGCTAAATCTCCCATGCTGAAAAGGCTCTGAGGATATAATATTTATTTTGGCTGTAGTGGGACCTGCAGTCTGTAATGTAAAAGTACTGCACATTTTGGTTAGAGGGCCTATGCACCTGTAGTGGGGTTGCCAGATTTGTGCAATGAAACCAACCCAAATGGCCTATTAAATATATACCAGTGACCATAGCCCAAATACCAACACTTTATTTTTATAAATAAAATCTTACCTTTATATTGACCACAGATAAACAAAATCCTTCAAACTTAACCCGCAGCAAAAGCAATCCGGTTTTAAAGTGATCACCACAGACTTGGCAACAGTGACGTGCAGATCTAAAAAAGTTTAGTTTGCACATGAACATAAGCGAGGTTTTAATTTTTATATTAAAATGCTGATGTTTTAGAGCAGGATTTAAATAAAACACTCCACTTTTTATCCATGTATAGTGTTTGAGATTAAATTTGCCTTCACTTGCTATTAGAATTATCGTAAATACTAGTTGCAACCTGTGCTATTACTGCGAGTTACAAATTTATATAAAAAAATCACAGGAAGTGACATGCAACATACTTAAATATGTTTTACAGTACAGTGCAATATACATTTTCTATACATAAGTATGCAAATTAGGACTCAGAAGTTGCTTTATTGATGTTATTTATGTTATTACAACATCACAGTTTGCAACAGTTATACAGAAGGAAAAGCAATCTATTGCAATGATAAAGCAATCAAATTATTATTAAATCATCGCTTATGAGAACATATGAAGCTGTGATAACAGACAAAGCAAAGCACAAACTACAGGAATCTTCAAGCGATCGCTGTGAGCAGCTCTTTCTGTCTTGACAAATGAATTAGTGGCTCTAAATTATAGCACAGTATTAAATTAACCCACATTTTTAAAATCACGCCATTCCCATGCTCAGGTCTTTTGTTTTCAAGCATAGAGAATTAAAGAGAGCTGAGAAGACTTGGTGTTAATTAATTCTGGTGCACAATATCACACAATATAATACAAAATCACACTCTGAATCACAAGTTTGTCCCTGCTAACACGTCCACTCTGAGACTTCCGCATTTCTTGCGCATTTAAAGCTGTGATTTATTCATCTGTGCATGCTGTAACACGCCAGCGAGACGTCAGAGTATTTAACAAATGCATGAATATACATGAGCTAAAGTGTATATCCTACTTTGGAGTAATGATCTGTATTCATTTGCAATACTATGTATTGCAAGATTTGGGTTATCAACCTCCTGGGGGTTCATTATGGAACTGCTTGATCAATATAGAAAATGATAGAAAAGCTGATGCCAAATGATTTTTATGCATACTTCAAATGTCTGCAAAGGCATACTTACAGCAACTTACAGTAGTCTGAAAATTTTGCTATATTACTGAAAGAAACATTTACTGTAGCAATAGGTCCAGTTGTTTTATTATGTTTGACTTTTACATAACAAACATAATAGCAATTATAAATATTTGCATACGATGCACATAAGGTGCACAAACTAACCAATGCACATTACTGTAAAAAACAAAAACATACTTTTCGAAAATCATTACATGTTCAAAACAAAACCATAAAACCTTTGTCTAGACATTGGATTTAGAAATAATATTGCATTTGAAAATGGAATTCGTCCATACATTAGACTTTCATTTCAATAAAGGTGGCTTCAGTTTGTCTGCAATGATACTTTGTCTTTTTTGTTTTAAGTGAAATGACTCTATCGATTCAGGGATTTCCCTTATTGATATCGTTTTGTTAAATGGGAAATTGATTAAGTAAGGGATAATGTAGAGGCAGCCGGTAGTGATAACTACCGGCTGCCTCTACATTATCCCGCTTATTACACGGCTACTTGCCACATAAGAAAAAAATCTGGACATGAATATGAATTTGAAACATTTTATTGGCATATTTGTTTTAAATTAACATTTTTATCCTTCCGCGAAACTTTGCACAGATGCATAAAATGATCGTAATACCTTATTAAGATCCTCTGCTTCATACTTGTCTGTCTCCATTTTTTTCTCTTTTAGCCAGTCTTTGGGAAGTTTTAATGCCCATTCTGTATTTTTTTGTGTGTTGGCTTCATAGCTGTCATGCTTTATTTTGTCAAGTTCAGTCTCAGTAGCTGTCTGTGTCTTGTCGTTGTTCGTTCTTCTATCCACTGTTTAAATGTTTTGTTTTTTCCGTACATGTTAAAATTAATGTCATAATGTTGTGGTTGTCCAGTGTTTGTCACAAGATGGTGCCAAACAGTAATCTTTATTGGCGCAGAGCGATTTAAATCGTACAAGTAGTCCCGGCTATGCGTTATTACTTTGGAGCGGTTATTATTTGAAAAGAACGAACCTGCAAATGTCTCAACTGACCAATCAGAATCAAGCATTCCAGAGAGCCGTGTAATAAAATCATATAATCAATATCTTTTTATATTTATATGTTCCCTGGGAATCAAACCCACAACATTTTGCGCTGTTAGCCCAATGCTGTGCCAACTGAGAAACATTTCTGTGAGAAAGCTAATGCTGTTATATGTTGACATCAAACATCAAAGTTTGAATTGATGTATTGTATGAGACTTGAGTGCCATTTTTAGTCATTTTGCTGCTTCCCGCAATCATGAAAAGTTTGTAATAAAGTTTTGACATTGCGTAATATGACTATATGACAA
This sequence comes from Paramisgurnus dabryanus, assembly GCF_030506205.2. Taxonomy (NCBI): domain Eukaryota; kingdom Metazoa; phylum Chordata; class Actinopteri; order Cypriniformes; family Cobitidae; genus Paramisgurnus; species Paramisgurnus dabryanus. Next base: position 3,841,117 of record NC_133357.1, read on the forward strand.
CAATGTGACATTCGGAATGATTTATTGACGGCTTTAAAAAAACGCTTATGAATAAAAGATGAAATGGCTCTTTTGGCTACAGATCCACTTATGATCCTCAAAATAGATCCATCTTATTCATTAAAGAAGTTGTGTGCCAGCTCCTTTGGGCAACTTTATGTTCTTGGCTATAATTACAGTACAGTCTGATAGATGATTTTTTATGAACTGAAAGTGACACTATGTCCTTCTGAGTTTGAATGTTTTGTGTCTTATGCCTTAAAGTTCTGATACACACATTACAGCTGATTCATATAATGTACTTGCATTTGATTAAGCTTAAATTTGGAGAAAAAATTGATCAATTTAACACCAATCCACATTGATGGTTTGAACAATTGAGGTACTATTAAGATTTACTTAATCTCCCTGGTATTAGTTTTAAAGTTTGAAATATTCAAAAACTGTACATTTCACACATAAATGTGACCCTGGATCACAAAACCGGTTTTAAAGGGGACATTTCACAAGATTTTTTTAAGATGTAAAATAAATATTTGGTGTCCCCGGGGTAGATATGTTTAGCTCAAAATACCATATAGATAATTTATTATAGCATGTTAAAATTGACACTTTATGGTGTGAGCAGAAATGTGCCGTTTTTGGGTGTGCAAATGAACTGATGAAATGCAAACACTTATCGCCATAATCTAGCCTAGACTTTATTTATTTATTTTTTTTATTTCATCTCATTCATTCATATCATACATGAACGAAAAGAAAAGAAACAGGAAGAAGAAGAAAATCTTATAATACCTGTCACTTATGTATGCACAGTCAAACAAAAAACACAACAAAAACAAAAAACAAAACCCCAAAAAAAAAAAAAAGAAAGAAACTACATAAATGAGTTAACCCCACTCCTTACCACATCCACCAAAAAAATTATCAATACCACCTATCTTTACATTTAATTATCATCCTCTTAACCATATTAGTCATCTTTTTTTTATAACCTTCCAAAATATTTTTCTTAAATGGACAAACACCTCTGCTTTTGCGTGGTACGTGCAAAATGAATTTTAAAATAATACTGCCTTCTGTGGCCATAATCTTCTGATACCAAAAAAAATAAATTTTGTATATCCATATATAATGGTGGTTTGTTAAAATTTAAACTAAATTGTGTTGTCAATTATTTTCTCTCTCTCTCTATCTTTGCACTGAATGGCAGTGCTGTGGTTGGATAGTGCAGATTAAGGGGTGGTATTATCCCCTTCTGACATCACAAGGGGAGCCAAATTTCAATGACCTATTTTTTTACATGCTTGCATAGAATGGTTTACTAAAACTAAGTTACTGGGTTGATCCTTTTGACATTTTCTAGGTTGATAGAAGCACTGGGGACCCAATTATAGCACTTAAACATGGAAAAGTCCGATTTTCTTGACATGTCCCCTTTAAGTAGCACGGGTATAATTGTAGCAAAAAACAAAATATATTATATGGGTTAAATTTATTGATTTTTTTTCTGTTATGCCAAATATTGTCTCAGTATCTCAGTCCTATCCTAACAAACCATACATCAATGAAAGCTTATTTATTCAGCTTCAGATGATGTATAACTTCCAATTTCAAAACAATGACCTTTATGACTGATTTTGTGGTCCAAGGTCACAAATCAGGTGGTCAGATCTGGTATTTATCATATAGAAATATATCATATATACTTAAAGGTTGTATGTGCAAACAAACAGGTATACATATAAATTCCAATATTTGTTTACACTGTTCGCAAAATGATCAAAAATAGTGCCTAGCTGTCATCGAGGTGGTACACCTTTGCACCTAAAGATTCATATTAGTACCTCAAAGTTGCATTTTGGTATCAAATGTATATCTGTACCTAAATATCTGACCACTTTGTGACAGTGTAAGAATTGTATATTATAGCCTCTGAAATATTGTTCATATTGGAGCCTGTAAAACTCATTACGGAGACTATGAGATCATTTCGATCTTGTTTGAGAAAAGGCTCGGATATAACCCTCCCGCTACCCATCAGCTCCACGTCCGACATCATTTCATCATTCTTTGACTCTATCGATCTGACCGTCGCTCTCAGCGCTCTCATCCCTCTCTCTCATCACACATACGTCTCAGGATAAATGCAGGTGCCATGCGTCGCAGTGCTGCTGCATACAGAGCGGATGCATTTCACCTGGAACTCCAGAGCACCTGACCTTTTTGTTCAAGTGGCCACTGAGGGGAATAGATCTTTTTTTCCATTATAAAGGTGGACAGTTTATGTGACCTTGAAATTGATCTTGGGTATAAAAGTATGGGATGTTCTCGAAATGCTTTGCCATGGACTGTGTCTCAAAGTCCTTTATACTTATTATTAAACTCAGACACGAATAATAGGTGAACTTGTTGAGGTGTTCTGTTAATTTTCTTAAATATCTCATACAACTATATTAATTGAGCAATCCAAGCCATTTCCAGAAAACTGGATCATGTGGTCAGATTTGGTATTCTCATATATAATAGTGCTGGTCAAAGATTAATCGCGATTAATCGCATACAAATCAATAATATCAATATCAATAAATATATACACACATGTAAATGTTTCTTTAATACATACATGAATGTGTGTGTATTTATATAGCACACACTTGTATATTATTCTAAAAATCACTTTTATTTTGTATGCGATTAATCGCGATTAATCTTTAGCCAGCACTATATTTTTTATATAATTTTTGTCACCCTGGCATCATTGCAATGCACAAAAAAGTGTCATGTAAAATAAATTATTAAAAAATATATTATTAATATTAGACAGGATTATTTTAGTTTTAAGTGAAGTAGAAAACCATGGTTAATAACCACAAAACATTTAATGCTATACTGTGGGCATGCATCGCTTGGGTGTCCATCTGTTAATCTTCCTCATAAACCCATTTTCAAGCCCAGACTTTAAAGATAATGCTTGCTGCCTCCATCTGCTGTTATATCAGATGTGTGATGTGTATCGGATGCATATCGTTCCGTGTTGACTGCAAATTGCCACAAAACCAAGTGTGTAGGCCTGTCTGATCATATAATGGTCCAAAGCAGATAGCGCAGCAATAACTGCAATGAAAAAAGCGAACATTGTCGGCAGCCGATAGAAAATACTGGTTGCCACACCATCTTTATGGATACCGGTGAAATACAGGAGACGTGGTTATTTCAGCTCTCAGCTGTAATGAAGCTATAAAACTGGAAATGAATCTTGGCTGCATTTTCATACAGCAGTAAAAACTGCTCAGCAGTTTTAGGCTCATGCCGTCCTTAAAGCCATATGCCAGGGTTTAAACCTAATGTAACCGCATCTTATGAGCAATGACGTCAGCACGGATGATGATTTGGACTTGGTTCTCGGTGTCAAGACACACATTTACTTAATGCATTTGGCAGACGCTTTTATCCAACTGACTTAGAGCATTTAAAGGTGCATTGTGTAAGTTTTAGAAGGATCTCTTGACAGAAATTTAATAATATGCATAACTATATTTTCAGTGGTGTATAAAGACCTTACAAAATTTACTGTATTGTACTTTAGAATGAGCCGTTTTTATCGACATATACCATGGGTCCCCTTACATGGAAGTTGCCATTTTCTGCCGCCATATTTCTACAGTAGCCCTAAATAGACAAACTGCTTTACAGAGCGTGTCTTGTCACTACTTTGTCTCAGACGATGACGTGTTTGTGCTGTGGCAGCTATCGTAGCTTCTCTATGCATTTGCAATTTTTATGCATTTGCAATCTCATCGCTAGGTGCAGCTAAATATCTGTCTGTGTTGTGCAAATGGTAAAGTTGCACAAAGCAACTGGATGATTAATAGATGGATGAATGGTAAAAAGAAATATGAACAAATGAGGATTACAAACCATATTTTAGGAAAAAAATAACTCTTTCTCCGCCATTGACGAGTTAACTCTTCAATTAAGAGAAAGTGCTTTCCTGACAATGACGAGTTTTTCCAGCAATCCGTTTTTCTGCTACTATCCACCACATGGCGCTCTTATTCAACTTATAAAACCCGGAAGCAGTGCCTTAGGTCAAACAGTTCAAACTACGTGTGTGTTTTGATCATCGCTCTCGGGTGCGTTTCTCAAAAGCATGGTTAGCCAACTATTGTCGTAAGTTTTGTCGTTACTGACAAAGTTCAACGCTTTGGTGTTTCCCGAAACCATCGTTCAAACAAACATTTGCAAACTGCATCGCAAACTTGTGTGGTTTGAACGACAGCTCTTCACCTGTCGTTAGAAGCATCGTTCCTTGTTATTATAATATGTAGACTTACGTTGATCATGCTTTTGAACAAAATAAGCAAGAAACATGTAGTACATTTTATATCCATCATTCAAAGTATATAAATTTTTTATTTTACGTCTTTAAGTTTGTAAACAGAATTAAAGCGCTGCAAGAGCTTTAAGACCCTGGGGAATCCCTGGGAGGAGTTACGTAAGAGGGAACTTGCGCATTAATTAAATATGTAAGGAATAATTGATGACGGGCCATTGAATTATATGAAAAAAAATGCACACCCAAGGTGGTAATGCGGCACGACGCAGGTGTGCATTATTTACTTATAATTCAAACAACCGGAGTCAATTATACCATGGTTACCACAAACATGGCTCTGGTGCCTATTTTTAAGACATTTGAAAAGTTACGTGTGCGGTTATCGAAAAATAATGCATACCCATGGAACATTTCTCAACCAATCAGAATACAGCATTCAACAGCCCCGTGGTATAACTTTAAATAAACAACAGATAACTAAATCACAATAACAAAATCAGTCGTCCGGTGCAATATACGTTATTTACAGCAGTAATCTGATATTAAATAGATTTGAACAGATTAATTACTCCACCTCCCCCGTGACATCATCAACTATGTTGTTGAACAAACATGGATCAAACGAGGAATGTGCGACAAAGTTATTATGTTTTAGGCAAACAGTTTTGACAAGGTAGTTAGTTTCTCCAACTATGCATCATAAAATGGTGGTTTAGCAGCGAGTTACGTCGTTGTTCGGGAAACGCACACTAGGACCTCTATCAAAAGTCCTACACAAAACGTTATACAAAATGTTTTATTTTTCGAAGAAACCTACCCATATTTGAGAAATGATAAAAAGAGAAGAAATGAAGGTAGGATGTTTTTAGTTTGAAAGTGGAGGGTCTGTTCTTTCATTTGATATTTGTATGTTTATATATTTAACCACTTCAGACCTGATTTTTCAGGTGTATAATAAGCGTGCCTTATTTTGATTGGTTGATTAGCATTTGAATCACAAAAAATTTATTTGAACAACAAAACATTTAATGCCCATTCCAGTGGACGCAGGACCTGAAGGGGTTAAAGAAGAACATTTTCTGGAAGGCATTAAACTTTTGTGAAAATCATAAAATATGCTGGTGCTGGCTGACAACTTTTTTTTTCAAACGCTAAAGTTAGAGTTAAATACAAAATCATCATGTTTGTTGATATCAATGTGAGTAAGTGATGAGTGCTTTGTCTTGGTTTTTATTGGATTTATTGTGATGAGTGAAAAGTCCTACATTTACATTTATGCTTTTGGCATTCAAGCTATACATTTTTCTTAGGGATCAAACACATAACCTTTGCGCCGGGTATGCAATGCTCTGCCAGTTGAGCTACAGAAAGTCCTGTCAAAAGCTCACAGTAAATGAAGGTCTCCGTCACTCTGTGAAGAGGAGTCTTGATTAAAGTGCTCTTGTTCCTGGAGTTCCTCTGAGAAATAGGCTCCATAAATCTGTCTGAATCCGTCCTCGACCGGAACTGAGTGGGTGAACAGCCAAAATGGGACATCGCTTTGAAATAAATAAGGTGTTATCTCAGGGCACTGCAGAAATGACCTGGCTAAAGACCTCACTATTCTTCATCCCACATTCTGCAGTATTTTCATACATTATAACAGTCAGCATGTTAATGGTGATGTCTCCATCTGTAGACGTAGTGCACTTTAGATCTTTAAAGTGAGACATTGAAAAAGAGGTCATTGTCATTACCTTCTGCCTACTCATTGAAATTTGCAGTACAGTAAATTACTGCTGACGCATTAGCTGTGAAGCGTGCTACCGTACAGTACATCTGGTCAGTTTAATATTTGCTGAGTTATATTTTCTTCACAGTAAACAGTGCTTTCATCAATATTTAATTTGGCCATCAGTTCTCTAACATCTGCGACTATAAACTTTATGCGATCGTTTTTTATTACTTTATCGTTGATCCCAGAGGTCTGTTTATAATGTTAGTCAAGTAAAGCAGGGGTAGTCAACTGGCGGCCCGCGGGCCAAATGCGGCCCTTCAAATTATCATTATCCAGCGCACCGGTCATCTTTGTCTGATTTAAAATTAGCGTTGTTACTTTAAAGCCGCCTTTTTATTATAAATGACGAATGATGGCCGATAAACCGAAGGAGAGTCAGAAAGGGGTGCGTGGGTTGCCTACCATCTGCAGGTGCATAATCTTCGGATCCAAATTGAGCTTTGGATGCATTAAATAAAATAAATTTGTGCCACTACACCACTTATCTTTAAAATATTAAAAAAAGAAAACAATTTTAGTCATGAGGACAAGACTGACTGTATGATGTGAATACTTTGTGCAACAATTTATGAAAGTTAAAAAATATAAACAAAAAAAGTTTAAGAGCTCTGCATTACAGTGCAACACAAAAATACATGTATTGATCACTTTTTTGTGCAAGGTTCATAGTTGAACTATCAACATTTGGCTGTTGCAATGTTAAATTGCAATAGTTTTTAAAATATATATTTTTTTTAATTATTTGGGGGCCGTGACAGAATGCGCCATACACAAGGGGGGCTGCACGCTAAAAAAGTTTGAGTAACGTATAATAAAATATTAAAAAATATTAGAAAATTTGAGTTTTCAGTAATTAAAAAGCAAAATACTGGATACAAGATGCGCGCATCTTTTTTGAAAATGCATGTTTTTTAATATATACATGTTTTTTAATATATGACCTAAATATATATGTGATACATGATCCATATATATGTTGTTTTTGTTACTTTTTGTTAAAGGTCATATTAAAAAACATGCATTTTCAAAAAAGATGCACACATCTTGTATCCAGTATTTTGCCTTTTAATTACTGATAACTCATATTTTCTTTTTTTAACATTTTATTATATTTTACTTAAACTTTTTCAGCGTGCAGCCCCCCTTGTGTATGACGCATTCCGTCACGGCCCCCCAAAGGAAATTTATGACAAAAACAGTTCTAAAACTCAACCTTTAAATTAAACAAAACATATTAAATTATACATAGTAGTGCTGTTGGTTAGTAGCCTCTGGCACCATCTCGGCACCCCTGAGGGGCCCGGCCCCCAGTTTGAGAACCACTGTATTAAAAAACATGCATTTTTCAAAAAGATGGTATAAAAGGTAATAATTGGGGTACATCTTTTTACATTTTTAAAATCTGGCCCTTGAAGAAGAGTAGTTGAAGACCCCTGAAGTACAGTATATCTGGACAAAATACCCAGATGACCCACTGCATTTGCTAATATACAACTAAGCACCCATATCATATACATGAGATCACGAAGCAGGCCTGCACAGTATTGAGGTAGGGGTGACTGCATTTTTATTTTGCAATGTATATTATTATTTGAAAAATACTGGTTTACTTCACTATGGGGCGGTTTCCAAAAAACTATACTGGTGTGCATCTTGAGACAAAACAATGGCACTGATATATGGTAAGATATGTCAGTACAAGGTATTTTTAAATTAAGGGAGCTCAAACATGCATTTTAGTCTGGGACTACAATACTGCATTTCTTATAGCCTTGTAGGAAGATACAATAGATATTGAATTGCTTTATAAAGGCATCAGCCAAATGCATCAATGCAATGTACAGTAAATATAGTTCTCATAGTATATCAAGTTTTATAGTCAACTAATAATTCCCTAACAAAACATTGGTGGCAGTATGATAATACACAGACAGTATTATAATCATCATAAGTTTAAATGCATGTTAGAGGTTTCATAGGTAAGCAGATAAATGTGGACGGCCTGTGCAATGGCGACATTCATCTCTTCTGTGCATGCTGAATGTGAAAAATAGATGCTGTCCTGTTTTAAATCTATGTGTGTTTCCAACGCTAAATGGCTCTGTACATTTGAGACTATTAGTGCCATCGTGACATCGTTCATTTGGAGCAAAGTCTTTGTTTTACTCTGTTTAACCGATGCATTTCATTAGTTAATGCATTGTGTCAGTACTGAATTTACCTGGTATGAAAGAAAGCTTTCCTGCACAAATCACAAGCTATTTCCTTTTAAACCACAGCCGTATAGGAGCTCTTTTGTAATGTAGCCGTGGGAGTAGCAATAATAAAACAAAAAAGCTATTTGGCCCACTCGTTCCTTTCTTTTGAGAGTGCATTTTAAAGCACGCACCATTATTTACAATAGCTTTGCTCATGCCAGAGGGTTTCAGTGCTAGAAAGGAAATATTTTGTGTTTTATGTGCTGGTGTGGTCGAGCGATACCAAATGAAGTGTCTTGTGGAGTCATGTTTCTCATGTTTAATGCAGGGTTTTACCCAAATCTAACATCAGGTGATTTTCTTTCATGCTGACATAATCATGACAGGAGAGACAAAAAGGTACAAGGTTGTTTTGTATTGCTGCTTAAAAGTACAGCGTGTTCTGTATGGGCATGTGTTTTCATACAGAGAGATGCCAGATGACCTTTCAATAGATATAGATGTGAATTAAATGCCCTTTTGTGGTTTGTTTTTTAAATATTTATAAATATTTTATATAAAAATACCATAAATATGCTATACGTGCAGCATATATTAATGATCGTTGATTTTCGTTGGAAACATTGGATGTTTTACCTAAAGCAACCTACATGTACATCTCATTTGAGCTTTTGATTTGATCAGTAAATGCATTCTTTGGGAAGGATTTTTGTTTAGTTAAACCACACTTAAAAACAAATAAAACTTTATTGTAAATAAGTGATGCGTATGGTAATAAGTGCTAATCTGCTTTTTAAGTCATGCCATAAGGAATACTGTTTCTGTGTCCAGCCTCCACTAATTTTAATAGAGGATATTATTTAAACAGCCCTATTTATTCATTAAACATTTAAGGGAAAATTGTATAAACTCACAGTGTACACAGCAGTCTTCAGGCTTACAGTATTATTTGTAAAAAAAATCCATGGCTATGAATCCAGTTATGCTCATATTGGTTTTTGTGATGAAGATAAAAATTAGGATCTAGTGTTTTTGCATTATGATACGAGTGTATATTAGCATGATTTTTTGTTATTTCTCCATGGTATTTGAGATCGGTTGGACTTGGAAGTGCTACATGACATCAGACTTAACCAGCGGATACTGACATTTAACCATAATTATGCAGAACTTTAAGGTTTTATATAACTTAAACAGATGAGTTACAAAAAAATCACCCTCCTTACAGTTGTCATGAAGAGCAAAATTAGCAATATACAGTAGGCCAAAAACAATTTTTGTTCGTTTTTGGTCTATATAAACATATGATATTAATTAATAAAGTAATAATAAAGTGATTTACTATTTTTTTATTTACTGTTTATTGTAAAACAGTACATTTGAAAATTCATGGATAACAACAATAAATACATTTTCACAGCAAAAAAAATTACTCTCTTATGTATTTTTGTCTTGTTTTTAATACAAATATATAAAAATTCTTAAATCAAGATCTAAGAAAATAAGTCTAGTTTTTAGACCAAAAATATCAAATTTAAGTGATTTTGTGCATAAAACAAGCAAAAAAATCTGCCAATGGGGGAAGCGAAAAATCTTGAAAATTTTTCTTAAACACTAAATTCAAGAAAGATTTACTTTGCTTACCCCATTGGCAGATTTTTTTTTTTATGCACAAATTCACTTACATTGTATATAGTTTTGTCTAAAAACTAGACAAGAAAAAATACATATTGATTTAAGAATTTTTAGATATTTTTACACTGCAAAAATGACTTTCTTACTTAGAATATTTGTCTTGTTTTTACAAAAAAAATCTAAAAATTCTTAAATCAAAATGTTTTTTCTTGATGAGCAAAATGACCTAGGAAAATAAATCTAGTTTTTAGACCAAAAATATAAAATATAAGCGAATTTGTGCAAGCAAAAGAAATCTGCAAAAAAGGTAAAAAAAATTCTTGAAATAAGTGTTAATAAAAAAGTTAACTTATTTTACTAGAACATTTTGCTCATCAAGAAAAAAACATCATAATTTAAGAATTTTTAGATATTTTTACTGAAAATAAGACAAAAAAAGTAAAAAAAAATTACTAATGTTTTTAGTAAAAATATCTAAAAATTCTTAAATGATGATGTTTTTTTCTTGATGAGCAAAACAACCCAAGAAAAAAATTGTATAAAAAGTGATTTTGTGCATAAAACAAGCAAAAAAATCTGCCAATGGGGTAAGCAAAAAAAAAATCTTAAACATTTTCTTAAACACTCAATTCAAGAAAAATTCAAGAAAAATTTGCTTGCCCCATTGACAGATTTTTTTGCTTGTTTTATGCACAAAATCACTTAAATTTATATTTTGGTCTAAAAACTAGACTTATTTTATCGGGTTGTTTTGTTCATCGAGAAAAAGCATCTTAATTTAAGAATTGTTTGATAAAATGAGACAAATAAACTAAGATTTTTTTCTTGAAAATAATTTTTGCAGTGTAAAAACTAAATAAAAATACTACATAAGAAAGTCATTTTTTTGCAGTGTTTACAGTAATCTGTAAACTTTATCTCCTGAATTAGATCCGCAAAGCAAAAACAGATAAGACTGTCCTCATTTCAAACATCACCCACTTGAATCTCAACATTACTTTATATGTTTTGTCTGTTTCACAGCAAAGCCAAATCCCCTGAGATCTGCAGTCGTGAGACTATTGTGCTATTGTAAATCTTACAATGTGAGAATCTGCGCAAACAATAACGCCGGTACTCCCCTTGAGAATCTCCTCGTACGAGAGTGTGTCTCAATATGTCACACGATAGGCCTTCAAAGTCTTTTCTGACGTGTTCGAGCTATGGATCGTACAATAGCGATGTGTTTTTATGCAATCTGTAAATGCTGGAGAGACTCCAGTATCCATCGTTCGATGAAGGACACTCCCTTAAGCTGAAGGACATCTCCTTAGTGCAACTTGAGAAGTAGGGCATTCAGTATTCATGTTGTGTCGACAAGGCCTCAACTGACCGTTTGGGTGTGGCGTTATCTGTCCAGATTTCATCCACTTCTTTGTGAAACCATTTTCACACCTGCCTTAATCCATCTACTGGAGACATAAACAACACCACATGAAGACAAAAGATAGGGAAGCGTTTGTACACTGGGTGCACATGTTTGGATGTCTGTAAGAAATACACGTGCCTAGCAAGCTTTCATAAGAAAACAACTTACTGTACCAGCTTGTTTAGGGGACAAGCTACTACTTTGAAAAGATTAGTTCACCAAAAACGATAATTCATCATTTACTTACCTTTAGACTAGGGGTGTCCAAACTTTTTCCTACCAAGGGCCAAAAATTCAACCTGACTGAGGGGCGTAGGCCGAAAGAAAATGATTTTGTGTTATATTAAAATTAAAGTTGCCATGATTCTCCTCATTTATAATTTTTTAATACTTAAAAAATAAATAAGCAAACATTACTCTGTTTATGCATTACTAATGCAGTTTTATTTTCAAAAGTATCTGTTGTAAATAAAGAAATAATTTTGCCAAACATTTTTAAATTTCCTTTTGTCTATGTGCCACTGCTTTACCATCTCCATTATTTGCCTGTAGGACCTGAGTTTGTTGAGTTTCGCGATGCATGCTATACACCTTGCATGTAAAAAATGTATTCCCTTTAATTCCTTGCATTTAATTTCAATTTACATTTTTTGTATTGTGCAAACAAAACAAAAAAGTTACATTTTAGACGTTTAATGTTTAATTATTAATATGAACATGTGACGTTTATCATTTTCTTTATCTCATGTGACATTGCAACCCAGTCTCACGGCAAGTCGTGTTATAGTAACGAAAATTTTGATTAATTTATTTGTGTTTGATGACACGAATTTCCGCTGTTTTTCGTGTCTCTGGAGACGAATGTCTTTTTCGTCCTTCCCAGCACGAATTTCTATCAATGGCTGTTCGTGTCTGTGGCACGACTTTCTTTATCGTGTCATTTTATATTTTGTTTTCTCATCGTTGTTTTCTATTTTTTGACCATTGTCGCTTGGGGTTTGGGTTAGAATCACTTTCTGCGACTTCCTAACCCAAACCCCAGCTCTAACCCCAACTCCAGGCGAGAATAGTTTTAAAAGTGGACGAAAAACATGTAGAAACCAATGCAAAAAATAACATCCTAACGCAAACCCCGGATCTAACCCTAACCCCAAGCGACAATGATTTAAAAATAGGAAACAACGATGAGAAAACAAAATATAAAATGACACGATAAAGAAAGTCGTGCCACAGACACGAACAGCCATTGATAGAAATTCGCGCTGGGAAGGACGAAAAAGACATTCGTCTCCAGAGACACGAAAAACAGCGGAAATTCGTGTCCTCAAACACGAATAAATTAATCAAAATTTTTCGTTACTATAACACGACTTCCCGTGAGACTGTGTTGGACATTACGGGCCAAATTAAAGGTCATAACTTTGGCCCTAGTTTGGGCACCTCTGCTTTAGACTAAATGAAACCATGTAGAAGAGTTTCCTTAAGAAAAATAGCCAGCAACTTAAAATTGACGTGATGGGTAAAGAGGTGACCCAGAAGTCTTGATCAATTTAATGGCATCATATATACCACATAAGCCCTTTTCAAACACAGATTAGGGAAAATTCATGGAAAATGTCTTCGGGATTTGTCCGGGGATCGTTTTTATTTTGGTTCATTCACAATGCCAATGATTTTACGGAATCGGTATGTTTGTTCTCACACATCAGTAAACATCTTAAAGACATGTGACGTGACGCAACCGTGCAATTGGTGGATTGGATCCAAAGTGTATACATGTTGCTCACATAATATTGTAGCCCAGTTTGTGCTGAACACAATGTTATGAGACGTTTGCCATTATTATGTTATTAAGCAACTGAAAAAAGCACAAAGTCAGTGCAGGTCAAAACTTCTCAAAGGTGTCAATTCACTTAAGTTTGCTTATTATCCACGATTTCTCAGTGCTTTTCTATTATTTTGGCGAATAATCTCAGTTTCAGTGCGGACAGTGAGGAGCTCCTGATCTTGTCTTCTTTTCGGTTTGCTGACATTTTCCGTCATAATTGTTGATCTGCATTTAAAACCCCTGTGTCAAAGAGCTGAACGACAACTTCTTGTTGCATGCTTTCCACACTGCGACTAGGAGTACGTGTGATGGATCACAAAAATGCATGGTTTGTATTACACATTACATTACCAGTGTTTGGAATAACGCCGTTTAAAAGAACGGCGTTACGTAACGACGTTCATATTTCAGTAACGGGCTAATCTAATTAATTACTTTTCCCGCCGTTACAACGCCGTTAACGTTACCGGACGTTAAATGCGGTGCGTTACTATGCACTGACTTAACCTGTGTGATCCAAACGCAACCCTGGGTCACACAGCTAGTGAGGAGGTAGGTTAATAACGAGATAAGCGATTATGATTGGCTAAGGCAGAGTAATGTGTTTCATGGTAGCCAATCAGAGCCAGTGTTGTTATACACATGCCAGCGCACGCGCCTGCGGCGACACACACACACACACACACACACACACAGGGCGAATTCCAATCAAAAGTGATGATCACTATGCCCTATTCCCTTCGAAGATCAAATCTCTTGATGTATAAACTCTAGATAAAGTTGCGCAATGTTGCCTGATAGTGTGGCTCATTAAAATACACTTGGTGATAAAATACAGCGTCTTTTTCTGTTTATTTGGATTTTACATCCCCTTCGCGAAGTGCCCTTCAAGGGCGCACAAACGGCATTTGGAATTTACCCACACACACGCAACAGCTAAACAGAGATTCGCGGCAGCAGAAGAGATGGCGAGTCAGGAGGAGCAATCCGATGAAAAGTTGGCATTTTCAAGGTGGAGATATAAGCACTACTTCAAATTCATTGTGGTCAAAGCAAGAACGTGCATGTAATGTGTACATTATGTCCGGGAGCGAAGACTTTGTCGACATCCGTTGTAAGCAACTCTAATTTAATGAATCATATTGTTAAACTGTTTACTTTTTTAATGAAGAAAACGAAATACAGCAGCCTATGTTTTCCAGACTATTTATCTCAGTTTGATTTATTTAATTTGCTACAGTTATTGCAAACACACTTTATATTATTTAACTGTTTACTTTTGAAGAAAATACCTGAAGTACAGAATGTCTACCAGACCAGTTGTCTGACATTGGGAGTTTGATTTATTTTAATTAAGAATACGACTACAGAGCAAACACACTTTTTGTTGTTTAAAAGTTAACTTTTTGTGAACAAAACACTTGGAAGTACAGGTTGTTTACTTGACCAGTTGTCTCAGGTTGAGAGAGTTTTATTTCATTTAGTTTGCTGAAGTTAAATGCACTTTATATGGTGTAACTGTTTACTTTTCTTACAAAGATAATACTTGAAGTGTAGGATAAAACTCTTGCTGTCTGTTGACGTGCAATAAATATGGAAAGTTATGTATGAACACCTGTCTGTTCTACTCATTTCAACTGACATGTGAAAACTGCTAAAAAAATACAAATTCTTTGACATATAGCAACTTTTTTTAACTGTAACGCAAATAGTTACTTTCCCTGGTAACGAGTTACTTTTATTATAGAGTAATTCAGTTACTAACTCAGTTACTTTTTGGAACAAGTAGTGAGTAACTATAACTAATTACTTTTTTTAAGTAACGTTCCCAACACTGTACATTACGGATCATGCACCGTGGGTTGTGATCCGTAGGAATCACAGATTATCTGCGATCACAACACTAACTGCGACACGCCTCTTACAGCATTGTGTCGGCATTTTGTTCACACAGGACACGTTCCGTAAATGTTACGGCATTGTTTTTCAGAAACGATTACGGGACGTGTTTGCTTTCACAAAGAAGGAACAATGACAGTTTTATAGGAGTTTTCTGAAATCAACGTACACTGCAAAAAACATTTTCAAGAAAAAAATTTGGAGTATTTTTGTCTTGTTTTCAGTAAAAATATCTAAAAATTCTTAAATTAAGATGCTTTTTTTTTGATGAGCAAAACGAACCAAGAAAATAAGTTTAGTTTTTAGACCAAAAATATAAAATTTAAGCGATTTTATGCATAAAACAGTCAAAAAAATCTGCCAATGGGGTAAGCTAATTTTTCTTGATTTTCTCTTGAATTTAGTTTTTAAGAAAAATTTTCAAGATTTTTTTGCTTACCCCATTGGCAGATTTTTTTGCTTGTTTCATGCACAAAATCACTTAAATGTGATATTTTTGGTCTAAAAACTAGACTTATTTTCTTGGGTCGTTTTGCTCATCAAGAAAAAGCATCTTAATTTAAGAATTTTTAGATATTTTACTGAAAAAAAGACAAAAATACTAAGATTTTTTTTTCTTGAAAATCATTTTTTGCAGTGTACAGTAGGCTACTGCGTGAATGGGGTTATATTGAAACGTTAGAAAGAGATGCTTAGCCATCATAAGAGAGGAGGTGCAACCAAAAATCCATGCTAAATGAAAAAATGGTGCAACACTAAGTATTTCTAGAAAAGATTGAAACTTTTATTAGTAGAAAACAGTGACGTTTTGGCCATAACACTGCAAAAAATGACTTTCTTACTTAGTATTTTTGTCTTGTTTTCAGTAAAAATATCTAAAAATTCTTAAATTAAGATGCTTTTTCTTGATAAACAAAATGACCTAGGAAAATAAGTCTGGTTTTTCAGACAAAAAAACATAAAATTTAATATAAATGTATTTACTTAAAAGTAAATTAGCGCTTAAAACAAGCAAAAAAAAATCTGCCAATGGAATAAGAAAAAAAATATTTAAATAAGTTTACTTTTTTCATAAACACTTCTTGTTCCATTGGCAGATTTTTTTGCTTGTTTTAAGCACAAATTTTATGTTTTTTTTGTCTGAAAAATAGACTTATTTTCATAGATCATTTTGCTTATCAAGAAAATACATCTTAATTTAAGAATTTTTTGATATTTTTCCTGAAAACAAGACAAAAATACTAAGTAAGAAAGTCATTTATGCAGTGAAGGCCTTCTTCAGACATCTTATAAATTTTTCATACCACATACCATATTTAAATGAATTGATTCCTCAAAAATGCAAGCACTGTATTTGATGCAAAGATAAACAGGATTTGCAAGCTGTGCAGTAGAAAATCTCTGACTTGATTTATACAGGGCATACTAATCAAAATTAAACAATGTCATTGTATTACAATGCGTAAAGTAAAATGTATCCAAATTAAAGCTATACAAGTTATACAAACATTTTGGATCAATTATTCTTAAACATGCAACTGGTTTATTAAAAAAACAAAAATCTAAATAAACTCACCAACATATTCATGCTCTTCATTTAATGTTAAACAGACTATGTTTACAAGTACTATCATATCAAATTGTTTGTAGTTTGTTTTTATTGTGGGCATATTCTATATGCTTGTTTACTAACAATATGGCACATTCAAAACAATTTACACAAACTACAGTATTTAAAAAAGGTCTACGAGGGGAGCAAATGTGCTCTTTAAAAACTCTGGTCTGAAATTAAATCCAAACAGTAAAACATCTGAAAAGTTCCTAATAGTTGATATTCATGTACAAGCTTAAGTTGGCATGTTTTAAGGCTGTTTCAAGTTTGATTTGAGGAGTGCTGGAATAACACTGCAGTCTACTACTTAAGGCACCTTCCATAAAAACCAAATATTGTTTTGTCGATCCACTGTCTGAACTTGGAGACGGCGGTATAAACACCAGGGTACTCGGGGTCACCACAGCCATTGCCCCAGGACACGATCCCATAGAGTCGACCGTCACACACCAGAGGTCCACCAGAATCACCCTGAAGATGAAGGAGATGAAAGGGGTTTGATGGGTTTTTATTAACAACAGTTTTTAAACACTCATTCTTCATTTCTTAATTTCACAGCAGTGGTACAATTAACACCATACGAGAGGTGAAAAACATGGGGATGTCAGAATAGAAACTTTCACACATACTTCATCTGCTGTAAATTTTAATGGATTTTTTTTGTATAGAAATCAAGTGTGAACAGGATGCACTGTCAAAACAGATTATCTCTCGTAGTTTCCTAGTAGTTCTAGTTGTTGACTTGTACATTTTACTTTTGTCATTTGATGCATTGAATGTTTAAAGAGAAGAAAAATATATGGACGTGATAAATGGCCAGATTATGACTTTTTAGTTTAGTATTTTAGTTTTGTTTTCAGTACAATTATCTAAAAATTCTTAAATTAAGATGCATTTTCTTGGTGAGCTAAATGACATAAGAAAACAAGTCTAGTTAGTGCTGGGCAAAGATTAATTGCGATTAATCGCAAACAAAATAAAAGTGATTTTTGGCACAATATATGAGTGTGTTATTATTATGTATATATAAATACACACACATTCATGAATGTATTTAAGAAACATTTACATGTGTGTATATATATACACACTGCAAAAAATGATTTTCAAGAAAAAAACTTAGTATTTTTGTCTTGTTTTCAGTAAAAATATCTAAAAATTTTTACATTAAGATGCTTTTTCTTGATGAGCAAAACGACCCAAGAAAATAGGTCTAGTTTTTAGACCAAAAATATCAAATTTAAGCGATTTTGTGCATAAAACAAGCTTAAAAAAATCTGCCAATGGGTTAAGCAAAAAAACTAAATTCAAGAAAAATTCAGATTTTTTGTTTGTTTTATGCATCTTAATTTAAGAATTTTTAGATATTTTTACTGAAAACAAGACAAAAATAATAAGATTTTTTTTCTTCTAAATAATTTTTTGCAGTGTATATTTTTATATATTCTATATTATATATACATTTACAAAATGTATATATAAATTTAAAAAAATCTTAAATGAATATATGTATGTGTTTGTGGTTAAATATACATAATAATTACACACAGTACACACAGATATATTATGCACAAAATCACTTTAATTTCTTTTCAATCGTGATTTAATCTTTGCCCAGCACTAAAAAAAAAATTAAGTGAATTTGTGAAGAAACAAAAAAATCTGCCAATGGGGTAAGAAAATAAATCCTGAAAAAGTGTACTTTTTTCTTAAACACTTAATTAAATTTTCTTAACCCATTGGCAGATTTTTGCATGTTTTAAGCACAAATTCACTTAAATTGTATATTTTTTTGTCTAAAAACTAGATTTATTTTTTTGTTATTTTGCTGATCAAGCAAATGCATCTTGATTTAAGAATTTTTAGATATTTGTAATTAAAACAAGACAAAGATACTAAGAAGGTCATTTTTGCAGTGAAACTCTTGGTCGATTGTGTTGGTCATCATGGAAATTGGTCGTCAGGTTTCATTTTCTCTTAAAGATCGGAAGGTGACCCTTATTTACCATATATACCCTCGCATTGGGCCCCCAATTTGCTAAATCCGCAACTGTGGATAACATAATTATGCCGCAATAGTTAGTCTGTCTGGAACTAAGCTGAGTTAAACCACATCACTGTGTGACACTTCAATACATATGAACGGCCGCTACGCTAATACGATTTTGTTTTTCTCTCCCTGTCTCGTCCTCGTTCCGAGGACAACGAGACAAACAGACCCAGTCCCGGTAGATGTGAAAGTCGGCACACCTCTGATCTACTGGCCGTCCTTCAACGTTATGCCCAGCTGATGCCTGACCAACGATCACCGGCAGAACCGCTTAATCTCCGCTAAATCTCATTATCCGTTCTCCCAAGGGTTTTTCCCTCCTAGGACTTATTTTTCCTCGGATAAAAGCACGGGGTTTTTTTTCTCCTAGGGGGTTTTTCACCCCGGGGAGGCAGCCTTTTTGGGCTTTACCTAGCTTCCTCTTCTATACGTTGCTTTAGTAATACGTGCACTTATAATATTGAGTCATAGCCGCAGCAAATTTAACTGCTCATGCTATCATGTATTTTGTTGTGCTATCTGTCGTTTTTCTGTGTTTTTCACTGCTTCTATTTATGTAAAGCTGCTTTGAAACAATTGACTTTTGTGAAAAGCGCTATATAAATAAAATTGAATTGAATTGAATTGAATTGAAATGAGATTTTGCGCCTGTATTTTTTACAACCCAATCTCACAAAAATTCGTGTTAAAGTGACAAATTATTTGATTAATGTATTTGTGCTATTGACATGATTTTCTGCTGTATTTTCCGCTGGAAAAACAATGAGAAAAAAATATAAAATGACACGATAAATAAAGTCGTGCCACAGACATGAAAACAGTTTATAGAAATTCGTGTTGTGTGCCACGAAAAAGACATTCGTGCTCCAGTGGCACGAATAACAGCGGGAAATTGCGTCAATAGCACTAATAAATTAACACAAAAAATTGTGACTATAATACAACTTGCCGTGAGATAGGGTAGATTTTTCAACGTGCCCCTTGTCAGGAAATCACCCACAGAAATGTTCACTTCTATTGGCATTTTTTTTAAATTGCGCTTTTATGCTAATTTGCTAAGTTAATGATTTTGTTAAGTTTGGTTACAATTGCTCTTGAGATTTTAACATTCAAAGATGTGATGTGCACAAAAAGGACAGAAATATGTTAGTATATTAGGAACCAAATTTCTGATATAGTTTTTGCTTACTTGTTGCTTACTTTAGCAAAAAATCTGCTGTTTAAATTTAATCAGACCCAGTAAATGTACAGTAATAAACATTGCAAGCAGCCACAGTAAATAATTCATGGACTGGTAATTGACAATGACTTATAAAATATTCCAATAAACAAAGAATATATGAATACTGAATGTAATATAGTTTTGTTTCTGACAATAAAGTGTGAGTGTGTCCCAGTGGTTGCACTTTCCTTCTGAATAATTTATATTTCTGCTTACAGACAGACACTGAATTGCTTCCTAATCCAGCAGCCATTATGCATTTTGAACCGTGACCCACTAATAAAAAGTTATAGATTTCAGTCTTCATGTAGCTTAACATTGCATTGCGTTAGCTTCACAAAAGGTCATGGGTTTGATTTCCAAGGAACACACATACGTATAAACTGTAAAGCTTGCATGCACTGTGAGTTACTTTGGATAAAAGCATCTGCAAAGCAAAAGCATTCAGTCGGTACAAACTATTGCACACGCTCTAATGTGTCTAATGCTCTACATGTGCTGTACTAATTATTTGTCTCACCTTGCATGCATCTTTTCCTCCCGAGCCGTATCCCGCACAGATCATGTCATCTGTGATGAGCCCGTTGAATGACTCGGTGCTGTTACACACTGAAGTGGACACTATGGGTAGCTTGACCGTACGCAGAGTCAAAGGGATTCCTCCTGTCGGGGCGGTGAAGCCCCAGCCGGACACCCTGCACACCCGACCCACTGGCACAACAGCATCCAGACGAGGCAACGGAATCAGAGACACAAAGCTGTTAAGATAAACTGGAGACTGCAACTGTATCAGAAAGACAAAGAGAAACATTTGATAAACAAACCGAAACAAAACACTAACTTGCTTTGCATGGTCCTTGTAGGGTCCACACTACAAAAAAAGATTTTCAAGAAAAAAAATCTTAGTATTTTTGTCTTGTTATCAGTAAAAATATCTAAATTTTCTTAACTCAAGATGCTGTTTCTTGATGAGAAAAACGACCCAAGAAAATAAGCCTAGTTTTTAGACCAAACATTTCAAATTTTAGTGATTTTGTGCATTAAACAAGTAAAAAAATCCATTGAGGTAAGCAATTTTTTTATTTTTTTTATTTAGTGTCTAAGAAAAATGTGCAAGATTTTTTTGCTTACCCCATTGGCAGATTTGTTTGCTTGTTTTATGCACAAAATCACTTAAATTTGACTTACTTAATTAAAGAATTTTTAGATATTTTTGCTGAAAACAAGACAAGACATTTTTTCTTAAAAATCATTTTCTTGCAGTGTGTACTTTATCAATATCTGATATTTGTTTATTTTTGAACCAAGAAAAGTTGGGGATTGCATCTTTAAGTTCAAACCTTTCAAAAGAAGCTTGTTGATCAAACCATGTCAGTATAATTTTAAGCTTTTGTGAGCGGCAGTATATCTTAATCCAGTTAATAATGTATAACTTAGATCAAGCTTCATTGTTAAGTCCTCCTTTATGTACAGCAAGCCAAATATATGTTCCTCTTATTCACTGTTTACATTAGCCTGCAGACTTGTGAATACAATTTTAAGGTAGTAAAAAATTCCCATCATGATTTGCAATGTGGCTGCATTACTTACCGAAGCATACTTCAAAATCAATCACGTCATCTAATAAGGTTTGACGCACAAGTAAATTTTTTATGCATGACAGGAATCGATGAACCACGGCTGTATTGGCGCTTCAGTGAGTCACTCAGTGTAACATTGATTCCCATTTCTCTCACCTTAATGAGCATGATGTCTGCGTTGTTGGTGTCTCTGTTGTACTGTGGATGAGGTATTAAGAGATGAGGTATGCGAAACTGTTCAGTGCCCTCGTATAAACCCACCGAATAATCTCCAGCCACGATTCTCATGTTTGCCGCACTACAGATCAGACACAAACTTAAATTTAGATTCATTTTGTCAAATTAAATGACTCAAATAATCTAAAAAAAAAACTGTATTTTTGTAAGATGTGTTATACAAACAATATAGTACACGTCTTGATTTAAATGCAACTGAGAGCAGAACAGAAATTAATGTCAACCCATTAATTAAAAAAACATGCCAAATTTTTACTGTGTTAATTCTTTGCAAGCTTCTGGATGCAGGACACATTGTTAATTTATGTTTAATTTATCTATGAAATTTAAATTTCTTCAAAAATGATATCCGTTTGTAGCCTTACATTCAATAAGTTTGCTCTGATTGGAAATTTGACAGTATTTAAATGTTTAAGAGTTTTTATGTTAAGTTAACTAAATTTATGTGATTTAGACATTAACCAAATTTTTTGATATTGCATAAAAAACTTTCGATGGAAACAACACCTGACTTGTAAGGAGCCCCTAAGGGGACATGGAGCAAAAATTAAATAAAGTTTAGTTTCATGTGCTCACGCGAAACTTTCATGTGCAGAATTTTTTTTAAAGTTTAGTTTCGCGTGCTCGCGTGAAACTATCGCGCACGAACGTGAAAAAAATTCTGCACATGAAGGTTTTGCGTGAGCACATGAAAGTTTCACATGAGCACATGAAACTAAACTTTAGATTTTTTTTACTCCAATGTCATTTTAGGGGCTCGGTAGACTGTAAAAAGTGAAAAGTTGGATCAAAATCAAATAAAACATATAAAGTTAAAAATTACTTAAATTTTCAAAAAACTCAACTCTTTTCCCGCCAACGATGAGTAAAGTCGTCAATTAAGAGAAAACGCTTCCCTGCCAATGATAAGTTTTTCCGGAAATCCATATTTTCCGCTATTTTCCGCTTTTATCCACCGGGTGGCGCTGAGGAAAGCAGAGTTTCTGTTTAATTTGATATATATTATGTTAATATATTTAAAGAGGAACATTTTCTGAAAGGCATTCAACTTTTGTGAAAATCATAAAAAATGCTGGCGATGGCTATCAACTTTTTTTTTAAACGCTGGCGGGGAAAGAGTTAAAATGTACAGTATGTTTTTTGTCAACTTAAAATTTTACTTTATTTTCAGAATTTGAAAGTTGAAAAACTACACATTTTTAAGTGTTACTAATTAAAGTATTTTTTAAAGTTGATCCAACTTTTCACTTTTTACAGTTTACAGTAAGCTAACGTTCCAACAAAAACTCATAGAAGTTCATCCATGTGACCCTGGACCACCAAACCAGTCTTAAGTAGAACAGGTATATTTGTAGCAAAGCCAAAAATACATAGTATGGGTCAAATTTATTGACTTTGTTTTATGCCAAAAATCATTAGGTATTTAGTAAATTTTGTTCCAGGGTCACATACAGTATATTGTGAACTCGTACGTTTCTGTACGATTTGCTTTCACCCCTGTGACGTTGGGGTTAGGAGAGGAAATCTTACTCAGAATTCAGAACTTACCCTATATTGCAGTGTGCTGCTGTCAGCACCCAGTATTTGTTTATTAAGGATCCTCCGCAGAAGTGCTGGCCCGTAGCGCTCTGAATGGACACCATGTACTTGATGGAATAAGGTGTGGGGATGTATCCACCAATTATTCGGCCCTGCACTACATCTTGACCTGTGAAATAAACCAGAAGTAACTAAAGATATCACATACATAGCATGTTTAGAAACATGTCACAGCACGTGTAAGACACTTTAAGGGACTTATTTTAACTATTAAGCGCACTGTCTAAAGCGCACGGTGCATGGTCTAAATGGGCATCTCTCCGATGCCACTTTTGCTAATTTAAAGTCGGGAAAAATGGTTTGTGCGCCGAGCGCACAGTTGAAAAGGGTTGTACATATTTCCCTAATGAGTAATGGGCGTGTTTCGGGTGTAACGTGCAGTAAACCAATGAGAGTCTCAGCTCTCATCTCCTTTAAAAGCCAGTTGCGCTGGCGCTATGTCTAATCCCTATTTAGATGATGGACTTTGTAAACTGAAAAACTAAGCTGAGGAAGAAGACCACCAGTTTAAGAATAATGTTAAAAATGTGTTGTTTTAATTTTTATTGAAATTTTTATTTTTTGGATAAAAACCGTTAAAAGCCTTTTTCTTTGTATGAAAGTACAAATAGCAGGCTTTGAATTGCTGTAAATGTATTGATATCCTACATAATCATTGTAATCTCATAAAATAATTTGCAAATGTGCCAGAAAAAGTTTGTACTCTAAAAGCACAAACAAGAGATAAAGGATTTACAAACGTTCAGAGAGCCAAAGCATTTCAGCACTCGGACAGCGACATGGATTTTTAAAAAAACATTACTTAAAATGTTTCTCATCTCACCATATCCATAGGTACAGTGTCATCATGTACAATAAATCCGTAAGATAGCATTTAAAAAAATATTTAAAAATAGATTTGTTTAAAGCAAAGCATTTATTTACTTACCAGGCTACAGTTGAAGCAGCTCTTTGCTCCTTCTAACGTCTCATAATCCTCATTCCTCATTTATGTCCAAGAGACTCAATAATAATCTTTTACATTCAATCCTTTAATCTTTCATATTTAAAAGCGTTTTTGTGCTGCTGCGCATTCATGTATGTGATAAGCAAACCTGCGTTGTCGTCCCATTTATAGGGGCATATTACTAACGCGCTCTTTAAATAACAAAAAACATATTGCGCCATTGACTTTAGACTTTAGTCCAGGTTTTGTTGGTCTATTTTAGTTGCCTCAAAATAGCAACGCGCCAACAATGCGCCTGAACACACCTCGTTTTCAGACCAGAACGCCCATGGGTGCAAAAGGGGGCGCAAATGCATTTGCTATTTAAACAACGTGGTGCTAAACGTGAAAATGATAATTGCGCAGGGTTGAAACTAGCAAAAGACACTTGCATTGCGCTGCATTGCGCTGGGTGTATGATAAAGCCCTAAAATTATACCTTGAAGTTTGTACAGAAAGAAAGTGCATAACATGAAGTCATCTGTGGTTGCTTAATTTTGTCTTGCAGTAGGCCAATACTGAACAATGCATATGGGTCTATTTTGAGACTTTCGCACCAAAATTTGTCCACAGTCCACTTTAATTTCCTGCGATGTGCGTCACAGACGAGACATTGGATTTGAGCGTGCTATAGAAGTAAGTGAGTTCAAAGTCATCTTGGGTTGCCCTTGGGCACATTGATCTCATTGTAACAATAAGATAGTTGTACCTGCTGCGGTTAAAGTAATCCTATACAGTAGTATCAGCCATTGACCAGCCTTGCAAGAAAGGTACGTGCAGTGGATTGAACATATTATGTAACATTAATTGAATGATCTTAAACCTCATGAGGATTTATGGACCCGTGTGACCTGCACCAGATTGTACAATGACAAGTTTCATTAGATTTTTAACTGTACTGTGTTGTTAACCAATTTAAGTCATTTTTTTTACCTTCAATACGTTTTATAAGCTTATATTTTATAACTTTATTTTTTGTTATTAACAATCGAAGTAAGTTTTTATTTTTATTAGAGCAGCCTTTAATACACATGACCACACAATAATGTGTATAAAACGTGTATAGTGCTTAAATGCATTACGGTAAGTGTGTATCGTAACTCAGTACTGTTTTACACTAATTGAGCTTTAGTGCTGTTTTTGTTGAAAATAAAAGCCAATTTACTTTAAGTTCTCTAACTGTGCATTTCATTTTCTGCCAATGAACTCAACACAGACTGTCAGGAGAAAGGGCGCCATTCATTAACAGAAACTAAACTGTACATTGTCCTCATATATTTTGATTCATCATTGTCTATATGTTTCACCCAAACACACTTTTAAAATATAGGTGCTTCATGATGCCAGTAATACAATTTCTGCCTCATTCTGAATAAAGTTTTTTTTAGACTACAAATGTATAAATTAAATCGTTTTTTTTTTAAAAACCTTTGACTGAATGGTTATCAAAAATGTGTTTTTTTTTTGGCATTGCTGTGAAGAAGACATTAAGAGTAGCAATATAAAATTAATGTGTGAAAATGCTCAGATAACTTTTGGTCTTGGAAGAAATGTTTGGGAAATCTGAGCACAGCGTACTGTAAAACATTTTCAACCTCTCTAAAACCCTAGATGAGAAATTTCCACAATCTTTTTCAAAAATTTTAATCGAATTGATGACTGATTCTGATGAATGATTTTTATTTCTTTCCTCTCTGTTCAGATTTTTTTCTTAAAACATTAATATAAATTTGAACTTTTATATAAAAGTATGCATTGCAATAAATTACGAAAAGCGTCTAAAGTTTTTCATTAAATAATTCACAGCAATGCACACAGCGATTTACTTAAATAAAACTCTAGTTGGTACAGTCAGTATACCATTTTTTGGAAAATAAATTATTCCTACACACAAGTATTTATACACTGCTCAAGGTAAAGCTCTGTCTGAAAATATTTTGTGGGTTTAAATTACAGTTTTCTCCATCACATTTCTCAAATCATTCTTAAAAATTAGCAAAATAATGCGTGCAAACTGCACAACATCATGGATTTCCTGCAAAAGCATAAAATCCTTAATTCATCTCTCAAAAGTACATTTTTATGTCAGTGAACATGTCAGTCCTATCGAAATACACTGTAAAAAGTGATTTTTTGACCTTGTAAATAATGGAAACATTATTTAAGTATGTTTTACAAGCAAATAGTAGTTTGTCTTTTTACTTAAAAATGGCATGTTTAATTCAGTACATTACTTGCAGTTTCTTTGTCATTTATTGTTCTAAAATACGTATGTAAATTTAAATACAATCTCCTAAGTAATATTTACTTATTGTTCGCCATCTAATCAAATCACACCAACAAATGAACAACTCAAGTAAAATATACTCAGTACAGCAAGATAATTGATGCGCATGCGTATTTGACTTCGAGTCTGAAGTGGCGCGGACAGAGGAAAGGAAGGGAGACTTCAGGACGGCTAATTTGAATTTTACCACGGTAAGTTAAGTTATTAATATGCTTATTAATTAATTGATGTATGTTTGCTAAAAGTGTAGAGTTATTAAGCTATCTGCAGTCCCAGTGGTTTGTGCCTATTGTTTCCTTTTATCGAGTTACAGATGCTAACAGTGTTCATGTTTAAACGTAATCTTAGTTTTGTTTTGTTAAACACATGGAGTTTGGGATTTGCATCCGTTATTAGCAAACGCGATCTCTGTAGAAAACAATTGTCTTAAGTTTTATATATAACGTTAATCCTGTCAGACGAATATTTTAAAAACATCCGCGCAAACCTTGCTCGAGGCTTTGCGTGTCGTGGTCGAGCATTCTGTCCCAGAAAAGTTCGAAGTGCCGAAATGTAATAATCACCCTGTTTTTCGCGTATTAATCACACATGATTAACAATAGGGTACTTTTTAAAATGCACGTGTACAAGGCAAATATTACTTTGAACTTCATTTATATTGTTTACCTATACTATTGGCTATGATAGGTAAGTTATATAGAAATCGATAAGGTGTTGCACACTTTTGCAATTACACAATGCTAAATGCTTGTTTAAATAAATGTTAATTACTTAACAATCAACCTTATTTAAGTTGTAAAGCCTGTATTTTATTTCATGATGTTCTTTTACTGACCAACATCCACTTTACACGTGGTTGATATCTACAAACAGTTGGAGATTCTAATTTGTTAAAAGATATATGGGTGTTACTCTTGAGTAAAAACGTTAGTGTAGTTTAAAATATTATCATAAATGATTCAAAATGAATGTCACGAATGACACCGGCAAATTATTAATGTTTAATTTACATAACTGCATAACCACAGTCAATGAATTGTAAAGGTAAGATTAAGCATACCTCATGTCAGTAAGATCAGTAATATATTTACAATTGTTAAAAAAAGTATTTTCTGACGTGAACATTTCTTACATTCTTTTACAGATATTTCACCCACTATTCAAGCTAATGCAAGGTAAGTTGACAATACTTTATTACAGCACACCTCACAGATATATAGCAATAAGTATGCATTCACATGTGCATCGTTTGTTTACTGTAGGTGCCAAAGCATGAGGTGGTTATGTAAAAAATGCAGCTTTCAGTCAAACCGAAGACTACTGTACAGCTATTAATACACTTAAGTGCATCCAACTCTAATCATCACTTGATTGTGTTACATTTTATTTTCTTTGTTTTAGATAAAAAATGATTTCAGAAGAATCACCACAATTTCCTTGGAGCGTACATTCTTGTAAAAGCTGGACTTCTATACCCCCAAACTCCTGGCTTTGTTTGAGATGAGGGGTGGGGTTGCTGGCATAAGAATTAAACATTTGCTGGATTCACTGAGCTAGGTAAAATGTAAATGTTTTTTAACAATTGAGAATTACTTGTGTGATGATATGCTGCTTCCTGACTCTGTAAATATGTTATATGTAGATGTATACACATTAAATGTTCATTGCATTTTCCTTCTGTTTTTAACAGCAAGAAGATAGCCTTGAAGACAGGTGAGACGTTGTGATTCGCTGCCTCCTATCTTTCCTGGGAGAATCAGCTAAGGAGCTCATTGAAGACCACCAGGTAGTAGAGTTAAATTAAATTCAAATTTATTTATATAGTACTTTTTACTGTGTACAATGTTACAAGGCAGCTTTACAAAAACACAATGTTGAATGATCAATAAATTGAAACAAATCAAAGAAAAAGAAATAATCAATTAATAGTCTAGTGCTGACTTTGTTTGAAGTCCTTGCATGGCCTGGTGTCATCATTGCACAAGTCTTGGATCATCTAATGTCTTACTGGGAGGCGGGGTCCAGATATGGATATACAATAAGTGAAGCAGCTAGCAGTTAGCTGGCTACATACACAGCTACATCCATTTCTATTTTTATTTTATTTTGGATGTAGACAGTAGTGGTTTGACTGATATACTCTATTTGTGTTACGTGTTCTTTTTATTCCTGAGCCATTAAACCGTCTACAAGGAAATCTTCCATAATTTTTCCTTTTGCTTAAGTTTTCTGCATATTTGAACCCTGTCAAGCACTGACAATGATGCTAAGATCCATTTTTTCATACTGAGGAAAATTTTAAATCTTATACACCATTGTTACTTAAAGAACACTCAGTGATGGTCAAGAACGCAGCACCATGCATTTAAATGTCAGGTGTATGTTAACTTTTGGACAGGATTACCAGTGTAAATTGTTATGTTGTTTATATTTCTTTAATGTACACTAGTCAACATTTGAAGTGGATCAAAACCTTTTCTAAAAGTTTTCTTAAAAACCAATATCCAATACCCGTTCTTGTTTTAGGACAAATTTGGTGAATGTTTTTGATCCACTTCAAATGTTGACTACTATATATATTGTCTTTAGAAACCATTGTGTAATGTTTCCCAAAAGACATAACAATTTACACCAATTATAATTTCCAGAGGTTTACACCCTCCTGACTATAAATGTATGTAGTTATCTTTATTAGCATCATGTTTCTTTCTACTGTAATAATTGCGTATGAGTCTCATTGTTGTGTTCAATGTAAAAGTATAACTTAACATCATACAGTTACTGCTGAATACTGTACAGTATTTTAACCACTTTGCAATGATTTGTGTATTTCACAGGATATCAGCAGAGACATGATTAAGGATACCTTATTCAGTCATGTCTTTAAAATCATCGTACTGAGCAGATCTGTGGAAGAAGATGCCAGTATGTCTGATGTCATCATTGTCATTGAGGGAACTCTGGTGCTGCTGGGATGTAAGAATCTCACAAATGCATGTCTTTCACTCACAGGCTGCATTTACTCCCTAAACTTAAGCTGTCCCCCAAAGCTGAGAAACACATTTGAAGTGTTTCAGAAAAATTTTCTTGGGTTAGATGCTTTTTAAATTTTCTCCAAAGGTTAACTCTGCATTGAAAGCTTCTAATGTATTCTGCTAGTTGGGCACTACTTGCACTTATTGTACTGTTTTTTTTTTTTTTTTTTTTTGATTGTTTTGTTTTATGCAAGAAATGTTGTTCACAAAACAACTTCAACTACAGTACTATTTAACATAGCCATTCTTATGCATTTTAAGTAATACTATTCTGCTGAAGAATAATTATTTTATTTGATGTCTTTTTTCACTTAATTTAATCTAATTGAAATTAAAATAAGCTAATGAAAGGCAGCTACTAGTTTGACTATTTGCACATTTGTTTTTGATATCTGCAACTGACATTGCTGTAATGTTTATGTTTAAAATTTTATGCATTTTAATGGACTGTGTGGTTTACTGGAGTAAATTCACTATAGTGAACCATAAAACGGATGGAATTGTACTATTTGTTTTATTTCATGTTCCCATCTTTAAGGAATCTTATAGAAATAAAAGTATTCAAGTAAAATGTATGTCAGTGTTATTTTATTGAACACCATTTAAATAAACAACATCAAGTAATGTTAAAATATATTTAAAGTAAAGGTTACTCAAAATTTTAAATAAAATAACTAGGATCATTGTGTAAAAAAATTAATTTATAAGCATTACTTAAGTAAAATATATAAACAAACAGTCAATACAATTTACTTGAGATTTTCTAATGAAAGCTACAGTTCCTTGTGTTTAGTTTTTACTTGGGAATGCTATTGAAATTACTCACATTTTCTAAGTGAAAAAACTTTCCTAACTTTTTTCAAGTAAATTCTACTCCAAATTTTTTTCAGTGTAGTCCTTGTGTTATTGTTCATGAACAAGACAGTCTAAATGTTTAGCCATGTTGTCAATATAACAAGAGTAAACAATTATATGTGTCAGTATTTTCTGATGTGAACTATAAGGCTGCAGTTTTGATAATGATGATTGTAAATGAACATAGCTGCACTTTTTCAATTTTAACAGT
Organism: Paramisgurnus dabryanus; assembly: GCF_030506205.2. Lineage (NCBI taxonomy): Eukaryota > Metazoa > Chordata > Actinopteri > Cypriniformes > Cobitidae > Paramisgurnus > Paramisgurnus dabryanus. The sequence continues at coordinate 3,871,874 of NC_133357.1, forward strand.
ATGAAGTTACTCATTTGTGTATGTGAAATATTGATTGCAAGAAAAATTGATTGGCTGAACAACTTGATTAGATGGTTCAGGTGTGTTTGATTGGGGTTAGAACTGAAATCTGCATGTGCCCTCCAGTAACAGGGTTGGAGACCCATAAACCATGATCTAACACTTCACACATTCATTCCAATTCAGCTATTTATTTATCAATTCAGTTCACATTTACAAAAGTCTAAATATAAAAAATAATTTTGACAAAAGGTCAACCATTCTGCATGTCATGACTTATGCAATGAACTAATTTCTAAACGTTTTGAGGTGTAAAACTATTCAACAGAAACCAGTAAAATGTATTTTGATGAAAATAACAAAAGCAAACATCCGACAATTGTACAAAATCATCTGCATGATTGTATCAAGCATTTGCAACTTTATGTTGTGCACAACTAACTTGATGTGGAGGTTAGACAAAGTGTTTTGAAAAATAAATTTTTTAAACTGAGAAATGCTTCAAAGAGACTGAGAAAAATTATAAAAGCTTTACTTACAGGTGACCACGAGGAGCTCCAGAAGAATACAGAACACAAGACCAAACAGGTGCATGCTGACAGAAGAAGAGCTACAGACTGAGACACATCCACGGTTTCCAGACAAGACTGAGAGAAACTAGCTTCAGGTATTTTGATTCCTCACCCGGGAATGGATCACCTATGCATCATCAGGTTTCCTAGTTCCTATTTCCGTGTCCATGGTCACGTTGCAGTCTGAGAATGAGAACAATGTATAATTGAAGCACCCAATCTGTGACTCGTTGTTTTGGACCTGATTTAGGATCACTACAATTGCCTACATTATATTTTGAGTCACATCAAAGATTGTATTCTGTACTGTTTGCTCCATAAAAGATTAATTTATGTTTAATTTTAAATTGTTTTTTATTCGTTTTAATATGTTGAATTTTACTGTAATAAGGACACATTTCTATGTCACATTTATTTATAGCCACATTTATTTTTAAAAAGCAATACAAAAATAGTTTGCACTTATATATTTTTAGGTATAATCAACTTTTTTTTGTAATTTTTTTGGGCTTTTCATGATTTTATTTAGACAGAACAGTAGAGAAAAGACAGGAAAGTGTTGGGCGGGAATCAAACTCAGGCCGCGTGAGCACATTAGTGCCATGTGTTGCTGCGCTAACCACGGCTTATTAGCGCCGACAATCAACTTGGTTTTACTGGTCATTCTTGACGATTTTTTATCTTGACGAGTTATGAGTTGCTGTAACTTAATAAATAAAGTTAAAATAACTTAAGTTACAGCAACTCATCATTAGTAAAGATAAACATACATGCCAATGTTTAAACAAATAAAATGCAGAATTTTGATTTTATATGATACTATTTAAAGGATTAGTGCATTTAAAAAAAATCCAGATAATTTACTCACCACTATGTCATTAAAATGTTGATGTCTTTCTTTGTTTGGTCAAGAAAAAGTTATGTTCTTTTAGGAAAACTTTTCAGGATTTTTCTAATTTTAATGGACTTTAATGGACCCCAACACTTAACAGTGTTAATGGAGTTTAAAATTGCAGTTTCAAAGGACTCTAAACCAGGGGTCCCCAACCTTTTTTACACCGCGGACCGGTTCCAGCTTTAAAAAAGATCCGCGGACCGAGGGGTGAGAATGGTGGGGGGGGGGGGGGGGTTGGTCGCTGAGTTGCTGAAAATTCTCTTTTTGAAATGTATAACGTTTTAAATGGAATAAAGAAAACAACCTTGCATTAGGAAAATGAATAATTGCTTTATTTATAGTATATTTTCTATAGATGTGTAAAACCATATTTTGGCAGATTATTTTTTTAATTTCATTGTTTCACTAGTTTACCTGTCCGTTTAGTCTTATTAATTAATGGTAAATGAACTTGGCTTGCTGTTCTCGAAGGCATTTCGAATCTTGGTCGGGCTCGAGCCCCAAGTTCAAGTAACAGAACGGAAGAAAAGTGAAGGAGGAGAGATGCCAGAAGAATTGCGGCTGGGCGCAGAGGCACAAAGTCTCGCGTTTACCATATGATTTTAATGATGATTGACACATGACTGTTTAAGTTCCTTTCAAACCTACGTTAAAAGTGTAGCCGTTAAAATATTATTAGCCTAATAGTTTATTTTGATCATGGTGCTACGATCGATGGATAATTCTGAAGTTGTTTTAAAACGTCTCCGCGTATTTACATGATTTGCGAGGTACATTTGCAAATGATTCATAAAATTATAACACTGCAATTCTTTGATCAATTGTGTTTTAGAAGTACTATATGCTCAAAACTCTTATGACAGCAATGTGATCGCTGATGCGCTGGTAGAGAGAGAGAGAGAGAGAGACCAAGAAAGAGAGAGAGCGCGACTCTGTACAACAGTGGAAATGATCAATGTTATTTGAAGTCGGCTCTTAAAGTACAAAATATCCGATTAAGCTATTACGTGGCTATTATACAATTTTTTTTCGGGACGTTCTTGCGACCCGGTGGCAACTTGTCCACGACCCGGTACTGGGTCGCGACCCGGTGGTTGGGGATCTCTGCACTAAACAATCCCAAACGAGGCATAACGGCGCATTCACACGGGGCGTAAGCGTTGACGCTTCCCATTCACTTTTAATGGGTGACGTCAAGCGTTGGCGAACTGAATTGTGGATCCGTCGGTGCCGCGTCAGTGCCGTTGCTCGCGGCAGAAGTTGAACATTTCTCAACTTTTCAAGCGGCAACGCGTGCGTCAGCCAATCATATCGCCTTATGCAAATAACCTAGGCAGAGCCAGCCAATTACGTTTATGGAAGACCGGAGCTTGTGCTGCGGCCACAGTGATTGGCTGTTGGCCACGCTTCAGACAAGCCTTCCGTTAAGCGTTAACGCTTACGCCCCGTGTGAATAAGTCTTATAAGGGTCTTATCTAGCGAAACGATTGTCATTTTTGGCAAGAAAAATCTGCACTTTTAAACCACAACTTTTCGTCTATCTCCAGTCATGTGACGCGCCAGCACGACCTCACGTAATACGTTAAGAGGTCTCGGATGACGTATGGGAAACTACGCCCCAGTGTTTACAAGTGTGGAGAAAGAGGACCGTTCAGACGCTGTTGTATGTCGAATGATAATTAATGTCTTTGTGTCAGTTTATTGTTTAAAATGGTCTGCAAATGTGCATTTCATAAATTGAACATGTGACCTTTCGACGTCATTATGCAATTAAGTAAGTTTGCGCTGGCTCGTCACACAGCTGGAGGAAGACGAGAAGTTGTAGTTTAAAAATGCATATTTTTTTATTTTTCTTGCCAAAAATGACAATCGTTCGCTAGATAAGACCCTTATGCTCGTTTGAGATCATTTAGAGTCCTTTGAAACTGCAATTTTAAAGTACATTAAAACTGTTAAGGGTTGGGATCCATTAAAGTCCATTAAAATGAGAAAAATCCTGAAATGTTTACCTCAAAAAACATAATTTCTTCTCGAATGAACATTGGTGGATGACATGGTGGTGAGTAAATTATCTGGATTTTTAAGAAAATGGACTATAATCCTTTAACAATTTGTGTAATTAAGTTACTTTTAATTACCTTAATTGGTAACACCTAAAATATTTAAAAATTTTCACCTTAACATTTCACTTAAAATGAGAAAAATTAAGTTGAAAAAAAAAACATAACATTTTTTAGGCGTTACTAATTAAAGTCATTTTTTTTAAGTTGATCCAACTTTTACTTTTTACAGCCATCTATGCTTATTCACACATTTTCTTGGTTACAGTTACTGTCATAGCACACAAGACAGACACAGTATAACAGATATCAAAAAATAAAACATACAATAAAAATATGCAATTATTAAAAAACCTGAACATTAGACAAAATAAATGTATACTGTATACAATCACAGTACAATATTTATGTGAAAACGTGTTAAATTCATATTTGTAACATATATATTTGTAGTATGTATAGCACATGATTTTATTGCACAATGGTAAGTTTATAAACAGTTTTAACTTTATATGGTATGGAAAAAAACTGGATGTGTGGGTTTCAGAGGGCCCCATACGTTTCGTTTTATGGCTTTATAAACTTTATAAAAGTTTATTTCAGTTCACACAGGTCACATCCAAACAGCAATAAAAATTGGTTGCCTGTCCTGTTTTAGCACTAAATATAATTATCTAAATAACCCTGAACTGAAACACTATGGGGCGGTTTCCCAGACAGGGATTAGATTAAGCCAGGGCTAGGCCTTAGTTTAATTAGCAAAATAACCAGTTTTAACTGCATGCCTTACTCATTACTTATGTGCATTTTGATGCAAAACAAAGGGCACTGATTGTATAGCAAGTTGTTTTCAGTTTGGACAACTCTTACATTTATTTTAATCTAGGACTAGTCTAATCCCTGTCCAGGAAACCGCCCTTAAAGGTTTCACAAACTCACCCAAACTGATGTCAGTTATATAAGATGTGAAGGACAAACTAACACCTTGACTGTTTGTTTAAATTATTATTTTCTCTGGCAGCCCCTTGTTATTTCAAAACAGCCTTTTTGTGGTTTTATTAATTATAGTAATATATCATATCCAATTTATATAAATATATTATTAAAATAAAGCAATAAACCCCGAGAAGCAGTGGGTTACCAGTGCATTTTATAACAGCTAAGGGGCGTTGTTAGGCACGACGCGAAGCGGAGTGCCTAAACCCCCTTAGCTGTTATAAAATGCACTGGTAACCCAACGCTTCAAGGGGTTTATTGCGTTTATAAAACGGTTACTTCATATGTATAACGTTAGCGGGATTTTATAAAATAAAACCCAAAAAAGTTGTAATTATATTAGTACAAATATTACTCTTCCGCCAAACAAAGTAGTTCCTCAGAATCAAGTGTGACTGAAACAGAGCGCAGTTCCCAACCAACACAGACACAGCAAAGACACAATGAAAATATGATTTAAGACTGTGGTGTTTATTTTATAAATCACAATTCATCTAATTCATACATTAACATTTATATCGTGCAACTGTTGAAGTGATGATCAAATATGCTTGGAAGCATGCTGAACTCTTTCCCCGTCAGCGTTTTTTTTTTTTTTTAAGTTGCCACCCAGTTTTAGTTTAATGCCTTCCAGAAAATTATCTTCTTTATATAAACATAAAATATCAAATGAAAGAACAGACCATCCGCTTTGAAACAAAAACAAACAAAAAAACATTTCATCCTACCTTCATTTGATCTCTTATCATCTCTCAAATTTTTTATTAAAAGCGGAGATAATTAAATTTTTGTGAAGAACTTTAGTAAGAGATCAGATTCAGACGGAGCCATGAACAGTACTACATGGTGTTTTCAGTGAATGCGTCAGTGTTTAAGTTGGGTAAGATCGCCACCCAGTTGATAATAGCGGACGTATGAACTTGAGTTATAAAATCCTCAGACAACGTTTTCTCTTTATCGACGAGATGACTCAACAATATTTATTGACATTCATCTGGATATCGCCATTAATTGTGCAATTGTAGACAAATTAAAAATATGATTTAAGACAGTGGTGTTTATTTTCATAAATCAATACGCAGTAACAGTGGCGCAGTGATACTTATGTAATTTGGTCTGAACCGTGAGGTTACCGGTGTATTTTATCACGGCTTAGAACGCGTTTCAACCAATCAAAATGAAGAACCAGAACTGCCCGTTTTATAATACGCATTTGACCTTGTCTGTAAAATCCAGTTTAATGTATTATCAATGGAGATGCTGGCGTGGGTGATTTAAAGCCTAACAAACTTATTTTATTTAAAGGCAACTTTTCTTTAAAATAAATGGCACTTGGTTTGATATTCTGATATGTGATGCAGTGGCATTCATACATTTATAATCGTGTCTTCATGATGCCATTACCTTAAAAAAACTTGTAAAAAGTTTCACTTGTTATCTTTAATTGTGATATTCGGTGGGCAAGTCACTTTAACTTCTTTTACGTTGGGAGTTAGTTGAGGGTTACTGTGGGTATCTGGAGCAGACATCATTATAAATGAAGCTTCTCTGATCTTCCTCACCTCCTCACCAGCCTCAGTTAATGATCTCTACTGACACAGCATACAGTAATCTCTGAGCGTCTCATTACGGGCTCTCTCTTTCCCCATGGCTGTTTTCGTTGGATTTGCCATACCACAACAGAGCGTTTAGCCCCGTTTTTACTGTCCTCATCTGCAAGATATGATGTCTTGCGGTTCTGTATTGGATCCACTGCAGATCCCTTGAGAACCGGTAATAAGAGATGTTTAAGGGTTGGTTCTGTTTTCAAACATGATCTTTGAAATAAGAGGTTTAATTTGTATGGTTACCGTGATAATTAAGTTGACAGGAATGTTGGCATCTGAAGAGATTTCTACAGGGTGAGAGTATTAGTTAAAATAAACAAGGTAGTTAATTTGGATTAACTGTGTAATAAAATTTTATATTAGGAAATGTTAATAAACATCTCAGTTTTTGTATCACTGTCTTCTTCATTACATCAACAGTGTCGTTGAATTACTGTATGATCAAACACATTTTTGGTACAATATGACCATATGTATTTACTGTAATTCAATTCACGGTTGGATTGAATTACAAACACATGAGGGAAATAAATCTTAGAGATTACAGGACTTTACCTTCATTTACAAAGAGACTGCAGACTATTATTTGGTTGAATGTAAAGTCAATCTCTCCCAAGAGAAATTCTTAAAGCAGTTGTGCAGGCGGCAGCTATTGTCCTACAGAGACGAAATAAAAACCTACAGTTACAGTGCGTGTGAGTTACTGTATACTCAGTTATAAAGAGATGAGTTTAGAAAAAAGTCCCACAGAAGGTTTTTTGTGGAGTGAAATAAACCATTCGCTCAAACATCTGTTAGTCTAGAATAAATGAATATATAGGGGTGGATTCCCAGACAGGGATTAGCTTAAGCCAGGACTAGGCCTTAGTTTAATTAGGAAATATAACTAGTTTTAACAAACATGCCTTACTAAAAACATTACTTGTGTGCATTTTGAGGCAAAACAAAGGACACTGATGTATTTTAAGATATGTCAGTTTTCAGTTTGGACTGCTCTTACTATTTTTGTCTTGGAGTTGTCTAATTCCTGTCCGGGAAACCGCCCCATATTCTGGAATACTAACTCGATATTTGAAAAAACTAAAAAATTCCTTCAGAATGCACTGATATATCGGCATATAATCGGTATCGGCATATTGTTTAAAGAGCACGTTATTTTGTGTATTTGGTGTAATACAATGGGTTTGCTTTATGGTTCAAAAAAAGTTTATTTTCCCACATACCATACATTATTGCAGCCCAGTCTCATGAAATGATGTATAGTCACGTAATTTTTTATTCTTTTCGAGATACTGTCACGAATGTCCACGTTTTTCATGATCATATCACGAATTTCTGTTTATGTGTGATTGTCATGTATTGGTTACTCAACTGTATTTTCTTACCATTGTCGCTTCGGTTTAGGGTTAGATTTACATAAAATGACAGCCTTACCCAAACCCAACTTTAACACTAACGCCAGGCGACAATGGATAAAAATAATTAAGCAGAGGCAGGGATACATTGACCAGAAAGGGGGAAATCCCACGCATCCCCCCCGGCAAATCGCACCCTGGTAAACAGTATCACGAAAAAGAATAAAAAAATTACATGACTGTACACTGCAAAAAAAAATGACTTTCTTACTTAGGGGTTGTGCACACCAAAACTTTTAAACGCGGCTGAAAACACCTGGATAACGCAGAATGCCAGCCGTTTCTCAGCTGAGTGCCAGCTTTCTTTAGCTGAGCGCTTTGGTAGCTCTGATACTTCCGCTGTGAGCCGGTTGGTTGCTGTGGTAATGTCCCGCCCCTCCTCCACTGTGATTGGACGGTCGTGTGAGAACTGACATTGACGAGCGTAGCTTTTTACCCAAAGTTGAATATCTTTCATTCAGTGTGGAAGAAAACCGTTAGCTGCTGGCTTATTTGAAAAACGCTGAGCTTCCATTGGAAACAATTGGAAACAATTGAAAACATGCGCCGGCCACGGGCATAAACGTTTTGGTGTGCACGCCCCCTTACACTGCAAAAAAAAAAGATTTTCAAGAAAAAAAATTCTTAGTATTTTTGTCATTTTTTTCAGTAAAAATATCTACAAATTCTTAAACTAAGATGCTTTTTCTTAATGAGCAAAGCAACCCAACAAAATAAGTCTAGTTTTTAGACCAAAAATATCAAATGTAAGTGATTTTGTGCATAAAACAAGCAAAAAAATCTTGAAAATTTTTCTTAAACACTAAATTCAAGAAAAAATCAAGAAAAATTAGCTTACCTTATTGGCAGATTTCTTTGCTTGTTTTATGCACAAAATCACTTACATTTGATATTTTTGGTCTAAAAACTAGACTTATTTTCTTGGGTGGTTTTGCTCCTCCAGAAAAAGCATCTTAATTTAAGAATATTTAGATATTTTTACTGAAAACAAGACAAAAATACTAAGAATTTTTTTTCTTGAAAATCATTTTTTGCAGTGTAGTATTTTTGTTCAAGATTTTTTTGCTTACCCCATTGGCAGATTTTTTTGCTTGTTTAATCCACTAATTCACTTAAATTTGAAAAATACTAACTAAGAAAGTCATTTTTTGCACTGCAAAAATATTTTCAAGAAAAACAATTCTTAGTATGTTTGTCTTGTTTTCAGTAAAAAAATCTAAAAATTCTTAAATTAAGATGCTTTTTCTTAATGAGCAAAACGACCCTTGAAAATTTTTTTAAACAATAAATTCAAGAAAAATTCAAGAAAATTTTGCTTACCCAATTGGCAGATTTTTTTGTTTGTTTTATGAACAAAATCACTGAAATTTGATATTTTAAGTCTAAAACTAGACTTATTTTTTTGGGTCGTTTTGCTCATCAAGAAAAAGTTTCTAGTAAGAAAATATTTTTTTGCAGTGTAGTTCAAGAAAAGAGATTTACATTGGAAACGATAACTTGCGCCATGCATCGTTTACTTTAGGATTTACACCTTTTGCATATCGTTTACATAAACTAGTTCACACTTACACACCAAAGGAAATGTAAAATCGCGAATTGGATAATTGGTGCTCTTTAAAAAGCAAAACTATCATTATCTCTCAGTATCAGTGGATGTTATTCTGTATAATCAAATTGGCAACGGCACAGACATTTTGTATCAGTGCATCCCTATAGTCTCTAGCAACTGTTATAGCTTTGTAACTTTATAGCACATCTCATATTATTGCCTCTTTAAGGTAAATTACTTCATTGTTGTCTTCAATTTTACAAGTTGTTTTGGATAAAAGTAGCTAACAGTAGTCTCATACAATTTCCCAATCAAAATGAGAAAATAACATCATACCTCTTTGAAAAGAAAAAGTGTTATAGGAGCTAATGTAAAACATTTCACAGACATGAACAAAAACAGATGAGGCTTCCTTATTACATATCACCACAGTTAAGTCACTTATTGTGTTTAAAAGATGTTTTGTCCATGTAACTCAACCCTGCTAAACACCTTTTAAGTGACAATACTCAATGTATGGGTGTCTACCGCTACCCTTGAGGTGCCCGGACTGGGTGTTGTTCCAAAGAAACTTAACAACGGTAGATAATAAAGAGCTTTTACGTCCGATATTTGTCACACTTGAGAGACCGTGGCTTTGTTGAGTATTGGGTCAGTTTCAGTATATCTGTGGGATAGCCCATACTGTTTGTTGTTTTACTGGTCGACAGAAGCAATAGACATGGATATGGTTACATTATAAAAGGATTATGGGAAGTACTGAGATCAGCAGTTGGAGGTTGGAGGTTATTCAAGGCTTCGGAGGTGAAGGATTTTGCACTGGTAAGTCTGATATATTTTATGTTTCTGGAATTCAAAGCACATTATGAAGATTAGATATACAGTGTGAGAAAAAGAAAGGCATGCACGTTGGCTCTGCGTACTTACTGGTATCAGTTTGGTATTATATAGACCTGTCAGAGAAACAACATTTATGATTCACACCTTTATTATAACCATTGTAAAACTTTGTCTCATTTTCAGATATCATTGAATTTCTATTTCAGTGTTATGCTTGTATGCTCAGATTGCTTATTTTCTTGCTCACAGGCACCTAAACTATGACTCGATTATTATGGGAAACAGTGTTTCTCGTGCTGGCTGTAACTATCAAAGGTACGCACCTCTATTTCATTTAGACAAACAGTTTAGATAAACAATAAATCCCTCCATGCACACATATTCACACACATTATTAGTTTGTGAAGTTTCCACAAAATATATTTTGCCATATATTCACATTCAAGATATTTTTAATACAGGTACATTTATCTGAATGCACACTGTCAGAAATTAAGGTACAAAAGCTGTCACTGGGATACCCTTTAAAGGGGACATTTCTTAATACTTTTTTAAATATGTAAAATAAATATATGGTGTCCCTAGAGTACGTATGTGAAGTTTTAGCTCAAAATTCTCCACAAATAATTTATTATAAGATGTTAAAATTGCCACTTTGTAGGTGTGAGCAAAAATGAGCTGTTTTGGGTGTGTCCTTTAAAATGCAAATGAGCTGATGAAATGCAAACACTGATCGCCATAATGGTGGTTTGTTGAAATTGAAACTGAATTGTGCTGTTAATTACTTCGCTTTCTCTATCTGCACTAAATGGCAGTGCCGTGGTTGGCTAGTGCAGATTAAGGGGCGGTATTATTATAATAAGATCCCCTTCTGACATCACAAGGTGAGCCAAATTTCAATGACCTATTTTTTCACATGTTTGGTTTACCAAAACTAAGTTACTGGGTTGTTCTTCTTCACATTAAGGTTAATAGAAGCACTGGGGACCCAATTATACTTAAACATGAAAAAAGTCTGATTTTCATGATATGTCCCCTTTAACTCATTCCCCACCAGCCATTTTTTTTTAAGTTGCCTGCCAGCATTTGATTTTGTTTTTTTTTTCACAAAAGTTTCACAAATGCCTTCCAGAAAGATTTTCAGGAAATATCCAGGAAATATTTAAACATACAAATATATCAAATGAAAGAACAGACCATCTGCTTTCAAACAAACAAACAAACAAAATGGGAAAAAAAAACATTTCATCCTATCTATATTTTTTCTTTGCTTATAAATTCTTAAATATTGGTATTTAATATATTTTTTTAGCAAAAATCTGAAATAATTGCATTTTTGCAATTCAGATTAATTATCAAAACATACACAGAGTTTAAAATAATGTTTTGGCTTCAGTTTATTCATAGGTAATTTAGTGGCTGATCACGGTATTGTCGATTAACCCTATAACTGTTACTGCCCCTTTTGAGTGGGGGGGTGAAAAGGTGATCTGCAAGTTAAAATTACTATAACTCTGGCATTCTTTGGTTTAGAAGCAAAATTTGTTAAGTTTGTCTCTTTTTTAAAAAGACAATTTATAGTTTTACACTGAGGTGTTTGAAGTTGTAAATATTAAATGACAAAAAAGTTATACCCGTTTAAATTTATTTTAAATAATAAAAATAATGCAATAAAGTATATACTCTCTAATCAAATGTATATAAAAATTAAAATGTTTTACTCTCAAAACACCACACCAATAAAGACACAAGTCTCAACTAGTTCTGAACCAAATTTTAGGTGAAAATAACAAAAAATGAAGTTTCTGTCACACTTTTAGTGGTTTTACCAAACAAGGCCACTAGGTGTCAACGGTTAGTTGCAATATCTTGTCAAAAGTTGATAAATTATGTCTCTGCATTGTGTTTAATGCAAAAAGGTTTTGAAATATGAAAACTACATTCTTAGAGCTTTCCAACGATATATAGTTTGTCAAGATTTTTGAAGATTCATATATTCATTTTGAAGAATATTAGAATTATGAATATATACGAATTCATATGGACTCCTACTGGGTCAGTGACAAATAACAAAATGACTCTCACTACTAAATTTCCATCATCAAATGGCCTTGAAATATGAAAACTACATTCCTAGAGCTTTCCAACAATATATAGTTTGTCAAGATTATTTCAAGTTTATAGGGTATTAGTGTTATAAATTTATAATCATTTATATGTATTCCTATGGGGTGAGTGACATTTAACAAAATAACTGTCCCTATACAAATTCTATCATCAAATGGCCTTGAAATATGAAAACTACATTCCCTGAGCTTTCCAACAATATATAGTTTGTCGAGGTTATTTCAGGTTAATGGGATATTTACAAATAAATATGTAATAACATTTTGGGCCCAACTGTTGGTCTGCGACATTTTAGAAAATGACTCTTACTACATACTTTTTTTTTCAAAATGGTGTTGATATATTAAAACTACATTCTTAGAGCTTTCCAACGGTATATAGTTTGTCAAGATTGGTGTAGGTTTAGACTATGTAATTATTGTTTTAAATATGTAATGCCAAACGTCCCACCTGTGGGACAGTGACAGTTATAGTTAACATAACATTTTTTAGGGAACACTTTTTTATGCAAATGTCTTCTCTTAATTGACGAGATAACTCGGAAAGATTTAAAAGATGTACTATTTAGATAAAGCAATGCATCTTTGAGGTAGGCCAACCAATAAGTGCCTTTGAGGAACTAACATGCACCCTTTAGGTAGGCCTACCACCTCTTTTGAAAGGGTACCACCCCAGCAACAGCTTTTGTACTTTTTTCCCAGAATCCTAATGTTAGACTTTAATCTATAAAAAAGTTTTTAAACAAATTTTCCACAATGCAAACATGGTGCACTGGTGTAACCGCAGGCTTTTTTCAGCCTACTTAATGATAAGACTCACTTTATCATCTTCTTATCATACAATAAACAAAATGCAAAGCATTAAAAGGTTAATCTTTTTTAATCTTGCTTTTGAAATCCCTTAGACACAATTTCACAAAGGATCATCGGGGGTCAAGAGGTCGTGCCTTACTCAATTAAATACCAAGCATCACTTCAGTATGATAGGAAGCATTACTGTGGTGGCACCCTCATTGATCCACAATGGGTGATATCTGCTGCCCACTGCTGGCGACCGTAAGTACTGCAGCCAGTCAACACTACAAATAACCACAACATTTGTATGTGAAATTTAAATTAAAATGAATGCATTTCTTTTTTTATCTGAATAAATTATTTGAATGTTAAATCAATAGGGCCAGTGTGATGCAGGTAGTGTTGAGTGAACACAACCTTGCTAAAGAAGAGGGAGTTGAACAAGTACTTAATGTATCCAAAATCTACAGTCATTTCGCCTACAACCCAAAAACATTTAACAATGATATATTACTCATTAAGGTAAGCAACACAACAATAAACCCTTTAATCTGTTAATTTTATAAATTGAATACAAAGCTTAAAAACTCAATGTACAGAAACATGAATAAATGTACAGAAACATCTTTGAAAACTGTTGTTTTTGCTCAGCAGAAGTTGTCGGGTTTATTTTTCCCAGCTCAGTGTTCCAGCACAGCTTAACGCTTACGTTCAGCCGGCTCCATTACCGGATACAGACACCCCTGAGCCGTCCGGAGGGACCAGCTGTACTGTGAGTGGATGGGGAGTGACGCGTCTCTACAGTGCCTATCTGTCACCGGTTCTGCGTGCAGTGGATGTGGAGATCATCCCTTACTGCTTTTACTACTATAACTATAGAGTCAATGACAACATGCTTTGTGCTGGCTCTCGCTTCGGTGGAAAAGACTCATGCCAGGTAACCAGGGGCCCGAGTCAAATTTGTTAAAGGTGCTGTGTGTGCAAATTCAATTGCGTCAGAAAATAATTGAATTGCAAATATAATGACAGAGGTCGTGCGTTATAATGCATTAAAAAAAATGTCGATACAACTTTATTTCAAGATTGCAATGCACAGCTTTTCTTTGCTGTTTGAAATTTTGTATTGAACCATTAGTGTCTCCGAATGGTACACTTTTATTTTTAAGAGGCCGAGTCCAAAATGGATTGGAACTTTAATGCTTGATAGGCTTATTTGTCAGGCTATTTACTCGTGCAAATATAGCAACTATTGTTGTTTTTATAAAATCAATCAAGCACTAAGGACTGTGTTATATTGAAGAGTTTGCAGCCATGCCTGTAATCATAATGTAATGCACATTTCTTTTCTTTGCATTATGATATAAGAGTCTCGGGTGCACGGTCTCAGAGGTTTTTATGAGTTATTGACTTGCCTATACCTGCCTGTAGTCTGTTGGCTTCTCGATTTCTAAAAGCAGTATTCTGCAAAGCCTGACCTCCGATTGTCTCCCCCCAAAGGGTTTTTGTGAACAAGGCCTTCTGGGAATAAGGGTGTGGTTAGCCGCCCCCAATTCAGTGAAATTTATATGTACTGAGATATGGCAACAATGTTAGGAACTCCCAGGTGGGGGATCGGCCTTAACTTCTTCTTTATGCTAAATGAAAGGTGACATCATGGGTAGACAAAACACTAGTGTAAGGCTACAAAAATATTATGAATGATGAACAATGACATTATATAGAGTTTTATAGCTTTGGAGGTATTGGAGATTGTTGATGGTAAGTTTGGAGAAAAATAGATAAATCGTATTATGTAAATTGGCATATGTATGTTTAAATATATACAGTTCTGTGCAAAAGTCTGAGACCACCAGCATCTTTGTTGTTTTAGAAAAGTATTAATGACCACCCATGTTTATTTCCACATAAAATACAGAAAAAAAATGCAGAACAAAATGGCTTTTTCTAGCAAATGTCTGTATTTAGTGTTGACCTCTCTTGGCACTAAAACCATATTAAACTTTCTTTAAGTAGATTGAAGTCATTAGATTTGAATTCGAAATTAGGATGTTTTTTCATTTTCCGTTTAAGAGATCTTGCAGGTTCCTGCTATTGCTTAAGACAGGGGTGCCCAACCCTGTTCCTGGAGGGCTACTGTCCTGCACATTTTAGCTACAACCCCAATTAAGCACAGCTGAAGCAGCTAATCAAGGTGTTCAGGGTTGCTTAATAATTACATCCATGTGTGTTGGAGCTTGGTTGGAACTGAAGTCTGCAGGACGGTAGCCCTCCAGGAGCAGGGTTGGGCACCCCTGGCTTAAGAGGAGTTCACAGCAGTGTTCGAAATGGGGTGGGGGGGCTAGGGTGGTCTCGGACCTCCTAAAAGCATTGAGGGACCAAAACTTATAAATTATGGGGTCCGCTGGTTTTTATTAAAATACTAAATGAATTTAAAATTCTCGTGCTGCGCTACCACAAAGCGATGCTGTCCGTTATATGTCCCAATTTTCACAATAAACTCCAGATAATTTACTCACCACCATGTCATCCAAAATGTTGATGTCTGTCTTTGTTCAGTCGAGAAGAGATTATGTTTTTTTAGGAAAACATTCCAGGATTTTTCTCATTTTAATGGACTTTAATGAACCCCAACACTTAACTCAACTTAACTTAGAATAAAGGAAAGAAAATGGAAAAAGGACAAATTGCAGTCTTCATTTGAGTTGTATAAATCTGCTCTGCTGGCATACCAGTCTGCATCAAAAGCCGCTAAAGCGGCGTACTTCTCAAATCTAATCCTGTGCAATAACAATAAGCCCAAAACCCTTTTTGCTGTGATAAACACTATGTTAAATCCACCTGTCAACCGCATTCCAAACCCTTCTAATTAACTTTGTGAACACTTCTTGAGATTCTTTTCTGATAAAATCTTAAATTTAAGGTCTCAGGTAACAATTAAAAACTCTGTGTTTGTGTCACAACCTTCATCTGTTTGGGACTCTTTTGAACCTGTGTCATTAACACAACTTTCTGAAGTTATCAGTGCACTTAAACCTTCTCTGAGCCCTTATGATGAAATACACCCTCGCTACCTCAAATTGATCACAGAGTCTGTTTGTCCCACTCTTCTTATTTTCATTAATAAGTGCTTAGATACTGGGATGGTACCTGCTGCTTTAAAACAGGCAGTTGTCACCCCCCTGCTAAAAAAAAACCCCTCCCTAGATACATCGGTGCTAAATAACTTTCGACCTATTTCAGTGCTCCCATTCATTTCTAAGGTACTTGAGAAGTTGGTCCTACTTCAATTACAGTCATTCCTTTGTACAAATCACATCTCCGAGCACTTCCAGTCGGGCTTTAAACCTCTCCACAGTACTGAGTCTGCCCTATTAAGAGTGTTTAACGATATTTTAACCACAGACTCTGGGAATTCCATGATTCTAGTTCTCCTAGAGCTAACTGCTGCTTTCGACACCATTGACCACCAGGTGCTTCTCTCGAGACTACAATCTCTAGTTGGGTTAAATGGGAATGTTCGCTGATCGCTATTATTCAGTAAAAATTGGAAATTACTCCTCCTCTGCGGCTCGTCTTGAATTTGGCCTCCCTCGGGGTTCCATCCTCTCTCCCCTGCTTTTCTCTCTTTATATGTTGCCGTTAGGCTCAATTATAAGAAAGCATGGGGTTCAGTACCATCTTTATGCAGATGACACCCAGATCTATCTGCCTATAAAAAGAGATAAATCTCCCTCTGTCACCTCACTGTTTTCCTGCCTGGAGGAGATAAAAAACTGGCTGGCAAAAAATGTCCTATTTCTAAATAATTCAAAGACCGAGGTTATCGTGTTTAATCCTTCAAACACTAGTAAGACTGAAAACTCTATTCTAGGTGATCTGGCAGTCCATCAAACAAAGTGTGTGAAAAACCTCGGCGTTTGGCTGGACAGCCAGCTCACTCTTGACAAACACATCTCCTCTGTTGTTTCTTCTAGTTTTTTCCAGCTCCGTCTGTTGTCTAAAATCAAAAATGCATTGCCTGTAAAATCCCTCGAGACAGTAGTCCATGCCTTCATTGTTTCACGGTTGGACTACTGCAATTCTTTATATAGCGGAATTTCAAAATCTCAATTAGCCCGGCTACAACTTGTCCAAAATGCTGCAGCAAAATTTCTAAAAAATGGCCGCAAATATGACCACTCAACTCCGTTACTTCGTGCCCTCCACTGGCTACCGATCCAGTACCGTGTACATTTTAAAATAATCTTATTTGTGTATAAATGTCAACATGGTCTTGCGCCCAGTTATTTATCTGAACTCATTTCTCCTCACAACCCCACCCGAGTACTCCGATCTGGAAGCCAAAACTTACTAACGATTCCCTCATCCAGATTAAAACGTAGAGGTGACAGAGCTTTTTCCATCACGGACCCTAGACTGTGGAACAATCTACCTTTACATATTAGAACTGCTCCCTCTTTAGGGACTTTTAAATCGCTCTTAAAAACCCATCTTTTTTCGCTCGCCTTTCCTGATGATCAGATTTAGTTTTTAAGTTTCGCTTACTGCCTTGCTTGTTGTGGTTATCATGTGTGCATAGGAATTGTACCTTTTATTGTTGGAAGCCACGCATTATAACTGTGTGTTTCCACTGTGGTTTTACTTAAATAACTTCTATTCCTTTTTATTTTAATAGTGCTTATTTTTATCTTGCTATGTTTTATCTACTCTGCACTGTACAGCACTTTGGGCAGTCGTCTGACTGTGTGAAATTGTGCTCTATAAATAAACGAACTTGAACTTGAACTTAACAGTTTTAATGCAGTTTAAAATTGCAGTTTCAAAGGACTCTGACCGATCTCAAACGAGGCATAAGGGTCTTATCTACCGAAACGATTGTCATTTTTGGCAATAAAAAGAAATAAATACGCACTTTAAAACCACAACTTATTGCTTCCTCCGGTTGTGTGACGCACCAGCCCGACCTCACGTAATACGTCATCATGTCAAGAGGTCACGGATGACGTATGCGAAACTACGCCTCAGTGTTTACAAGTGTGGAGAAAAAGGACACTTCCGACGTTGTTGTATATCGATTAATACTAATTAATGTCTTTGTGTCAGTTTATTGTTTAAAAATGGTTTGCAAATGTGTGTTTCATATCTGTAACACGTGACCTTTCAACTTCATTACGCAATTACGTGAGGTCGTGCTGGCTCGTCACACAGCCACAGATGAAGGGAAGTTGTGGTTTAAAAGGGCAAATTATTTTTCTTGCTAAAAATGACAATCGTTTTGCTAGATAAGACCTTTATGTCTCGTTTGAGAGTCCTTTAAAGCTGCAATTTTAAACTGCATTAAAACTGTTAACTGTTGGGGTCCATTAAAGTCCATTAAAATGAGAAAATCCTTGAATGTTTTCCTCAAAAACATAATTTCTTCTCAACTGAACAAAGAAAGACATCAACAGTTTGGATGACAAGGTGGTGAGTAAATTATCTGAATTTTTTTTAAAGAAAATTGACTAATCCTTTAAGTGTGCCTCACGCTGTTTTTTGGTGTAATTGACATATTGTTAGATTTAGATTTAGGATTGGGTTAGGGTCTTTTAAAAATTTCTTCTCCAACTATTATTTCACAATAATCTGACTAAGGGGTAAAAATGGTTAGGGTTTGAGTTAAGAGTAATTTGGGGTTTCTTTAATTAAAATGTTAATCCAGGATTACATCTTTGTGAAATCACAGTGACCCTATAATGATGTGGGGTGGGCTTAGCTATAGGGGATCCCCATAATCTTTGACATAATTCAAAGTCTGTTTATAGTTCAGAAAAACAGAAAAATTTTTGTTTGTATCACTTTCTCACAGGGTGATTCGGGTGGGCCACTGATCTGTGATGGGAATCTAGAAGGAATCGTGTCATGGGGAGTAAGCTGTGCCCAACCATTTTATCCTGGTGTCTACACAAAAGTGAGAAACTACAACCGCTGGATCGACTGGATCATGAACGCTGACAACTAAATTACACCGTCGTCAAAATGTGGGAAGTGTTGCCATAAAATCTGAATTAGGGAAAACTCTGATCTCATTATTGCATCCATAATCTCAAAATCATAATGTGCGCACAAACTTTTGTTTAAACTTGTTTTATTTTCAAATAAAATACATTTGTTCAAGCCCATTTTCATTAAATTTCTTTTGTGCTACTTCCTGCCACTAACATGAAAATAAAGGCAATAAAGGTGACTGTGTGAGGTTTAAAATTAATCAGAAGAAAATCCTAAAAAGTCAGAATCTTGACATAAATGCATACAATTTTGCAAAGTGAAAGTTTAAGCATTCAGCAAATACCTTAAGACAATATGAAAACAAAAAACTAAACAATGAAGTATACAAGCGCTTGCTTTTCAAAAATAGAAAAACCTGTCTGTCAGTATCATTAAGATTTATAGAACTGTCACAATGTTTTTAAAAGACTTTACAACAAGCTGCTCCTTGAAATATCTTTATTGAAATCATATTTTCATGTCTGTGACCTCTGTACTAAACAAACAGGATAATCTTCATATATCATCTCATAAAAGTCTTTGCTTTCTTTCATTTAAATCTGTTGTAAAGCATATATAAACAACATTTAGTTTTTTAGTTCTTATTATAAGGTTTAATCCAAATAAATCTTTTATTACATTTCTGTTGTGCTACTTCCTGCCTCTGACATGAAAATTAAAGCAAAAAAGGTGGATGTGTGAGGTATAATTCGATCAGAACAAAATCCTAAAAAGTCAGAGTCTTGACATAACATTGGTATAAAAAAGGTATAAAATCATTCTTTTCCTCAGACCCAAATTATTTCTTGGATTTTAAAGTATATAATGATGTTTCTGTTTGTTGTTATAAAGGGTTTACACGTTGATTCATTGAAACTCCTCCCCAACTACATTACTCCACACCAAGTGTCAAAGGATCATTGCATCCATTAATCATTTCCTCCCTTCAGAGTCACGTACATATTAACTTGTGACTTGAAGGCAAGCAGTACACTAACTCTCCCCAATGAGCAACAGTATGGACCCCTGGAGCCCACAAGATCTTGTTCAGAAATCTCAGGAAGCCAAAAATCTTGCCTACTGTCCCTACAGCAATTTCAGGGTTGGGGCAGCGGTCTTAACAAGCGATGGATCCGTCTTTACAGGTGATTAAACTACTAAAACCAATATCATGTTAACTAGATTAATGTATAATTTTGATCTTTCTAAGCATAGGCAGATGTGTGATGACATTTCATTGTGTAATTCTGTACACTGTAAGAAAAAAAAATTGTCAAAAGGGGGCAATACCCTATACATTATATATCCTTTATGGTTAGACATACATTTGGTACCTACATGTACTTTTGAGATACTAATAACCTCTCTTTGGTACCAATATGTATCTCTGAGGTACTACTATGAACTCTTTAGGTGCAAAGTTGGACCGCCCAATGACAGCTTCATGATTCACACTTGATGATGCTGAATACGTTTTTTTTTTACCTTTCTGTAATCCTTAAACTGCAATATAGACAATGTGATTGTACTATGACTAAGCATTAGCAATACAAATGTAGAAATAATGAAGTAAAATGTTGCTTAGGCAACAACAACAAAAAAGCACAAAATTACAAAACAATTGATGCAATGTATGTATCATGTCTGCAAAACAAGACATGTTTTGTGTTAGCACAAGCCTTTCATTCATATTCATTCTGTACAAATATGTTTTATGGCTGAAACATTGTCAATAAATGATCTAATGCTTAATGTACTCTTAAAGGTTGTAATGTAGAGAATGCATGCTACAATCTTGGTTTGTGTGCTGAGAGAACGGCGATCACCAAGGCTGTGTCTGAAGGTCACAAAACCTTTACGGCCATCGCAATTGCCAGGTAGTTTATTGGTTTGTTGAATATTAATATTTTAAGTAAATACTGTGGAATGCTATTACTTTAATAAACTGTCTTTTGTGCAGTGACCTTGAAGATCGCTTTATTTCTCCATGTGGAGCCTGTCGGCAGGTCATGAGAGAGGTTAGTATTTTTTGGACCTTCCTATACATAAAGTTAATCTTCTGTTATTTTACACTCATTGATAATTAACA
The DNA here is from genome assembly GCF_030506205.2 of Paramisgurnus dabryanus. Classification (NCBI taxonomy): domain Eukaryota; kingdom Metazoa; phylum Chordata; class Actinopteri; order Cypriniformes; family Cobitidae; genus Paramisgurnus; species Paramisgurnus dabryanus. Next base: position 3,892,845 of record NC_133357.1, read on the forward strand.
CAGTGGTTGTGTCATCTCTCTTTACAGTTTGGCTTACAATGGAACATTTATATGTCAAAGGCTGATGGATCTTACAATTCGATGAAGGTGGAAGATCTTCTGCCATGTTCATTCGGCCCTGATGACCTAAGAGCAGGAGAAAATCACTAGACTTTTAAAAAATTACTGTTACAGCCTGAATGTAAGATTGTTTGGATGAATGGACAAAGAGACACTTTATATAAAGTGTTATATAATATAAAGAAAATTAAACATGGTTTTATTAGTAAAATTGTAGTGACCGCATTTTTTTATTTTGGGGGGTGTTACCATTTGTATTACCCAATTTATTACAAATAATATGGTTCAACTGTAGTAACACTTTTAAAAATGCTGGGTTATATATATCTGGTCAAAAAGCAACAAACCCAACACTTTGGGTTGTAATTTAAACTATACTGGGTTGTTTCAATCTATAGTTGGGTCAAATATAATCATTTTCTGGGTTAATTTAACCCAACGCCTGGGTTTGTCCGTTTTTGGGTTGAAAATAACCAAGTTTTCTATTACAGAACATTTTTATGGATTTAAAGACTAATTTATTTTAGGAAGCTTTCTGTGTTTGGTTGTTTTATTTTTGTGTGTGTGATTTTTTTGAACATATAGTTTTGATGTGTGCAGCACTTCGGTCCATTTTTATGATTTTGAAAGTGGTTTATAAATTAAAGTTTTGTTAAGGTACCATTATGAACCAGCATAAATCCTTACAAAATGCAGTGCTTGGGTGTTATTCAGTAAGATTTAATAATGTTTTTTTTTGTCATACACCAGACATTATTCCATAAACAGAACCCACATTCCCAGACCCAGCACAGAGATCCTATTAAAACCAACACAACCATTATAATCATTAAATTAATTACAATTTCTGTAAAGGTTTTTTTTGTTTGTTTTTTTAACAATACTAAAGTAAAAAAAAACTATGGTTGTTCATAAAGAAAATATTAATCTGTAAACTCGTAACAAATAACCCTAGTCTGCACCACAACATCAAAACATTGGGACTTTTATTTTGAAATATCTAGAAAGCGACTTTTATACTTTTATTTTGAAACACAGGCATAAACAAACATCTCGCCTGCCGCGTTACATAAACATTGCCCTTGAGTAATAATGGAGGGAGTTTCTGAGGCAGTTTAAAGACCTTGTTTATCTGTTATTGTGGGATCTTCGGTGATATATTTGGAGCAAAAATGTCAGTCAAACACGCCATAAGCCGGGGTATGGAGTTTGGGAGATCCGTTCTCCAACTGGGTCTCTTGAAACCAGCCGCCCGTGTGGCAGCGAAGTTCCGCGGTGATCGACTGCGTGTGTCACCTCAGACCCGCACTGTCCAGCCGCAGAGCTTTCTGCCCGCGCGGTACCGCTTTTACAGGCTGTCTGTCAGCGGGATGGCCGCTCGACTTCAATCGGGTGGTTTCAGGAGACTGATCGGAGGCGGGTCACCCAGGAACAGAGCAGTTTTCCTGGCTTTTGGTGTTGGATTAGGATTTATTGAACAACAACAGGAGGAGGACAGAAAGAGCGCGGCGCTGTGTCAGGAAATACAGGTGACATCCCATAACATAACACCACCTAAATAACTTAGATTGTATATTAAATAAACAGAAGTTGATAATAAAAAGTGCAAATTACCTTGTTAAAAACAATTCAGTGGTTAACTTTTGTCTTTCAGTATGATTTAATGGTGTTTTAATGAAAATTGCTATAATTGGGTCCCCATTGCTTCTATTAACCTAGAAAATGTAAAAAAGATCAACCAACCTTAGTTTTGGTAAACCATTCTCTGCAAGCACATGAAAAAATAGTTCTTTGAAATTTGGCTCCCCTTGTGATGTCAGAAGGGGATATACCACCCCTTAATCTGCACTATCCAACCACAGCACTGCCATTGCAGAGAGAGAGAAAATAATTGACAGCACAATTGAGTTTCAATTTCAACAAATCACCATCATTGTGTTCAGTGTTTGCATTTTATCAACTCATTTGCATTTAAAAATCATCCAAAAATCACACATTTTTGCTCACACCTATAAAATGGCAATTTTTACATGCTATAATAAATTATCTATATGGTATTTTTAGCTTAAACTTCACATATGTACTCTAGGAAAACCAAATATTTATTTTACATCTTAAAAAAGTTTCTGTCTGTGTGTACTGTAGGCTGTATTCAAAAAGAAAAAGTTTCAGACGCCTCTGAAGTCCTTTAAATCAGGATACAGGTTGGAGGATTATGTGATTGGGAAACAGATCGGGAAAGGTTGCAATGCTGCTGTGTACGAGGCCGCAGCTCCGTTTGCACTCCCTGCGGAGAATGAAAAGTGTTCGCTGGTTCAACTGGACCAGAATGAAGATGACAAGAAGAATGCAGGACCATTTCGATTCTCAGCTACATCCAGCTTTCCTTTAGCTATGAAAATGATGTGGAACATTGGGGTAAGACCGTTTTAGCCTGACTGATTCTGTTATAGAAAGGAACAAATATTTTGCATATTAGTTTATGGGTCAGTGACAAAAACGGTTTAGCAAGATGAGAAATTTATTTCATTTTTTTACTTTTTGTTTTAAAGCATACATCAGGTTTATTTCAATGCATATTGTATTAAGTTTAATTTTATGCAATAAAAATTACATTTGCACCATTTTCATGAAAGTTAAGACTGAATGGACCTGAAAATGTCAAATGGTGTAACCGCCAATTTCCCCAAAGGATGAGAAATATTAAATATTTTATTCACCTTGATGGCATGTAAGTGCAGGGCTCAACAATTTTTTTTTTTAATAAAAAACCAGTGGTTCAGGTTTTCACTTGCCCTGCCAACATTTTCACTTGTCCCAATAAAAAATGGCATATTTAAAAATAATAATTCAAAAGTCAAATATAATTGTATACATACAACAGACAATTTACAAAGAAAAAAGCTCCCAACTTTTCTGTTTACCTATAAACTGGCAGCAAATTGGATCGTGTTTTACCCAAAATGTCTGCTTCCAAGATGTTAAATAATATGAAAATATATTTTAGTGACTGAGGGTGAAGCACTTTGCCCGATCGGGCAAGTGACAATACTTTTTACTGTCCCGAACGTCTCTCACGCTTGCCCCGGGCCACCGGGCAGTCCTATGTGTTGAGCCCTGAAGCGTAATCATAAAAAAAATATATATATAAATATACATTTATTAGTTATTTCTAAATGTAATTTTAATGCGTTTTTGTAATATTTGTCCTGACATATGCTGAAAACAGCTCTACTTTGCATACTGTACATTTTTTACTTTCATTTATAATATTTTATTTATTATCTAATAGGCTGGATCATCTAGTGATGCTATCCTTCGATCCATGTCCATGGAATTGGTCCCTTCATCCCCAAAGGCCTTATCGAAAGAACAGCGAGTGATTGCTTTAGATGGGTGAGTTCATGTGTGCAACAAAACCTTTAAATAGACTTAACCTCCATCGCCAACCATCAACATTGCTGTGCTATTTTTGCAGCCATTTTGGACCGGTGCCTAAAAGACTTACTGCTCATCCCAATGTAATCACGGTATACCGGGCTTTCACTGCAGACGTACCCCTGCTACCTGGTGCTCAGGAAGAGTATCCCGATGTCCTGCCACCCAGACTCAATCCTATGGGTTTGGGCAGCAATCGCACACTGTTCCTGGTCATGAAGAAGTAAGAACTGTAAAAACCCTTCTCTGGTATTTTCTGTATTTTGCATTTTCACTTTGAAAAAATAATGATTTGTGTCGTAGTTACCCATGCACCCTGCGTCAGTACCTGGAGGTTGGTGTGCCAACCCGGATGCAGGCGTCTCTGATGTTCCTGCAGCTGCTGGAGGGCGTGGACCACCTTTGCAGACAAGGCATTGCTCATCGAGATCTTAAATCGGATAATGTTCTTCTAGAATTCGATCGTAGTAAGATCTCCAAAAAGCAATGTTATGCTAATGTACACATTTAAAATATTTCAGCTATAATTACAGTACACACATTATTTTACAGCTGGGTGTCCCAGACTGGTGATCACTGATTTCGGATGCTGTCTGGCAGAAGACTTTAGTCTCAAACTGCCCTTTAACAGCTTGTGGGTTAACAGAGGAGGAAATGGCTGTCTGATGGCACCTGAGGTAAAATTTGATTGACTAGCGGTCTTTTTGGTTGATCCAAGAAGTATTGCTGGTTAAACTAGTGGCTTAGTGGGATAATTTGTGATGTTAAATAGGTTAGTAAATGAACTGTCTATATACTTCTAGGTGGCAACTGCCGTTCCAGGTCCAGGAGTAACAATCGATTACAGTAAGGCAGATGCCTGGGCCATAGGGGCCATTGCTTATGAGCTTTTCGGGGAGCCGAACCCCTTCTACCATGCACAGGGCCTGGAGAGTCGCAGTTATCAGGAAAGAAATCTGCCCCCATTGCCTGATACTGTACCTGCTGATGTACAACTCGTGGTGAAATTATTGCTACGCAGAAATAATCACAAGGTACTGTCTTCATACTGATCAATGAATCAATTTCTGTGTCATATTTCACCTCCAATTCAATAAAAAACAAGTATTATTTTTGCATTAGGAAAAGGCATCCTAATTTTTAAACCATGAAGATTTTTTGCATTGTGAAATAATTTTTATAACAATTAATCACATTAATTCAGAGTACTGTAACTAAAAAAATCAACATAAGGGCTGTCAAAAGATTAATCATGATTAATCGCACACAAAATAAAAGTTTGTTTTTGCATAATATATGTGTGTGCACTGTGTGTAATTATTTTGTATATATAAATACACACACATGCATGCATGTATGTATTTAAGAAACATTTAAATGTATTTTAATTTAGATTTTGGTATATTTTATTATATATAAACAAAACAATTTATATGCACAAATTAAATTTTATATGTATGTGTATTTGAAGAGTTTGGTTCCAAAACGCGATAAACGGCATTTAAAAAAAATGAGTTACAACCAAAATCAGTATTGTTTCAGGTCAGTACTAAAACATAAATTCTTAATTTTAGGCAAAATCCTATATCCGCTGTGTTATTCTGTCATCTTTTCTCCCTTTTTTCCCAAAACGCGATAAAAGCCACTCCTCCTTTTCTGCAGACTGCAATAAATCCGCTCCACAAATTACAGCGCACCATTCCACGCATTGTAAACAACAATGGCAACGCAGAATACACTGACTTGGCGCTGATGCGCTTGCTGTTGCTATAGGTGACATATATTTTGGCTGGAAACGCTTCCAAGACGCTTGCGTGTGGCATGAAAAATAGGCGTCGGGTTTATTTCTAGCAAGCATGCGCGTCTCATGCAGGCAGTCTGCAAGCTCTAACCTGTTAACATGGAAGCCGAATTAAAAACGGACACGCCACGCAGCTGAGACGCTTACGCCACGCATCCAGTGTGTCACCGGCCTAAGTCACTCGGGCGAAAGAAAAATGCCGGCTGTTGCTTGTTCTCACACGACAGCATCAAGCTTCTGTCATGCTAACACATTGACCCCAGCGTATCTTATGAAAATCCTCCCATTATTTTACTCGAAGTCACGAAAATCGAGCAGGACCAAAACATTTCACAACTGATCGCTGTCAAAAAAGTTCAGCAACGATGTCCCAAGGATGACAGCAGCAATGACAGTGTTCTTAATATGACAAAGTAAGTGTTTTGATTAATGACATTAATGTTTTTTTATCAGCGTATACCACTAGAAGTTTTTTTTTTGGGGCCATTTTTGCCTTTATTTGATAGATAGTAATTACAGAGATGACAGGAAAGTATAGGGTGAAGAGAGGGGTGTGGGATTGGCAAAGGACCTCGAGCAGGGATTCAAACTCGGGTCGCCAGAAGTGCATCTGCATCATGTGTCGGAGCACCGTCCACTACTACACCATCGGCTCCGTAGTTTTTAAATCTTTGAAAATCAAATTATGGATTTGAATTTTTAATGTTATTATAACCTAAAGATGTGATGTGAAAGTTTGTAACAGAAAACAGTGGTTTTCATCTTGTCACTTTCTTGGTATAGAAAACACATTTTTACTCTAATTGGTCAAAATGGATTTTTTGCTTTTTGCAACCAAACTCTTCATTTATATATATATATAAAATAATTACACACAACACACACAAATATATTATACAAAAACAAGCTTTTATTTTGTATGTGATTAATCGTGATGAATTATTTGACAGCCCTACATAAAATACATTCAATTAAATTTTTGTAAAAAAAATACACTTGATACTACCATGACAGTACAAAAATAAGCTTTTATTTAAAATATTAAGCTTAAATATATCTCACCCATACATGTTCTTGACAGATATACCTAAATGTGACCCTGCCAGCTTAAAGGGGTTAGTTTACCCCAAAATGACAGTTTTATGATAAATCTCTTCAGAACACATTTTTAGAAAACAAAACAAACAATTTAATTCAACATTTTGTTTTCCTCCTTGGTCCTTGACCTGCTGACGTAGTTTTTTCTTTTCTGTTTTTTTAGTTTTTTCATTAGGCAAAAAAATGTGTAAACAATACATAAACAGCCCTTATAAATGCACAAATTACTTGGCAACGAATTCTGTGTCTGTCCGCTGGCAACTATGTCAGCAGGTCACGTCAGCAGTATGTGCCGTTGTCCACTCATGAACGCGCACTGAACGACCAAGGAGGAGAACAAATTGTTGAATAACATTTTTGTTTTGTACACAAAAGTTTTCTGGTCACTTCATAATATAATTTTTAAACTACTGATAGAAAATGTACCTTTTTGGCGATGTCTTTAATTCTTTTCTGGGCTTGATTGTTAAAATAAAACTGCAGTCTATGGAACAGTCACAAGCCTCCTGGTTTTCATCAAAAAATGTGTTCTGAAGACAATCAAAGGACTTTAGAACGACACAGGGTTAAGTGATTCATAAAAAAAAATTCAATTTTGGTGTAAACTAACCCTTTACAGTAAGTCATTTTTTATGGATTTACTGTTAAGTCATTCTACATAATGTAAAGAACATTCTGTAAAAATCTACCTTTGATTTATTCAATATTCACCCCATAAGGTCATGTCAAAGATTAAAATCTTGTTTAATAAGTGACTTATTTACACAATCTTTGGTAATCCACAGCGTCCCAGTGCACGTGTGGCTGCCAACATAATTCACATCAGTCTGTGGGGCAAACGTGTCCTGGCCAGCTTGGACCGAGCCAGAACGGATAAGCTGATTGACTGGCTGCTGTGTCAGTCTGCGGTGGTCCTCCTGAATGTTCGCGGGCCCAGCGGGAGCTCTGTGGAAGCTGAACTCCAGAGATCTTTCCTCTCTAACATAGACCTAGAAGATCTCCGCACTGCAGTCAGCTTCCTTATGTACGAAAAAGAACACAGCAGTCTCTTCTAGTGCACTACACTGAATCATAGTGTATTCATTCGCTTTAAAAAATAAGCACTTTATTAAGCGACACTGTGGAAGCACTTTAATTTAATTGTCGCTGTAATATGTAGAAATTATGCCAATATATGAATTTGCTTTTATAGTTTTCATTATAATGATGCTCGAGGAATAGTGCACAAGAACACATTTTGTGATGGATTTATTTTGTCAGAATAACCCGCAAATGTGGGATAAAAGTAAAAAATTAAAGTACACAGCAATGACATCATGTACATGTATACAGTGTGTGCTAATAAAAAGACATTTGATGACTGGTTTGTTGTATTTTTGTGTTTATTAAATGTGGCAACCCGTACACTACACTATAATAACATTACAAACAGAGTTACGTTGCAAAATAGTACGCAACGGTGCCACATACTTCCATACTACGTACTGTTCTAGTAGGAGAGAAATATGAACAGTATGTAACCATACCCAGAGTCCAGCCCCCTGTCACGCCACGGGCGAAAGTTCATTTGAGTCCCTAACTTCAAGATATAACTTTATTTGCGAAACTTTCCTTACATTAAAAGCGAAATCGTTGCACGCGAGGGCTGCAGCATGTTGTCTTTGACCAAAATCGCAAATCAAACTCGAGTCTTTGGTGGCTTGCAGGTTTTTAAAACATGTTCCTCTCGAAGAGCGATAAACAGGAGAGATGTCGACACAAATCAGGTTAACGTAGTCTCTGTCAGGCGAATGAGTTTTAATGTCCCAACGAGCGCAGAGTTTGTGGCGCGAGTCAGCGGCATCGCCACGATGTGTAAATTACCGTTTCACAAAACAGCCGACGGTCTCGACGCCGCTTTTGTCGGAGTACCGATCGACACCGGGACATCTAACCGACCGGGTGCAAGGTACAGTACAGTACACGAATGTACACATGCAAGATAATAATGTGCACGTGTAGGGTAGGTTACAGTAAAGCAGCACTGCAATATAATGCATTGTGCATAGTTATTGGCGCTTTAAATGCGTATGTTCATGTAAATATTTACATTTCCTAATAAGTTTAATTAATATGAATTAATTATATCATATTTATATGTGCTTTTAAAACGTATATTTTGTTTATTTGACGAGTGAAAATGTTTTTATAAAAAATATTATAGTCTTAAAAATTATACGAATGATATTTCAGCTATTAATAATATTTTATCAATAGTTAATTATTAATTTCTTTCTTTACAAAAAATGTTTTTAATGAATGACGTAATGAGGATAAAGCAGCCAATAGGAGTCCAAAAAAGATGGGCACTCCCTCAAAGCTTCGTAAAAAGCATCCCAGTGTAATATAATAGTTGGCACAATTTTTTTTTCTCCAAATTAACTAGAAAAGCAAATTTCAGTCAGAATTGTCTTTAGATGAAATGTTTTTTTTTAGGATCACAAATAACATTCAGTCAAGTCAGTCAAGTAATCTGAATGGTAATGATTACTCTCGGATAATGCATTGTGCACAGTTATTGGCGCTTTAAATTCATATGTTAATGTAAATATTTACATTTCCTAATAGGTTTAATTAACATGAATGTATTTTAATTGCATTATATCATATTTATATGTGCTTTAAAAACGTTTAAAACGTATATTTTGTTTATTTGACGAGTGATTTTTTTTAATAAAAAATATTATAGTCTTAAAAATTATACGAATGATATTTCAGCTATTAATAATATTGTATCAATAGTTAATTATTAATTTCTTTCTTTTTTCTTTACAAAAAATGTTTTTAATGAATGACGTAATGAGGATAAAGCAGCCAATAGGAGTCCAAAAAAGACGGGCACTCCCTCAAAGCTTCGTAAAAAGCATCCCAGTGTAATATAATACGTTGGCACAATTTTTTTTTTCTCCAAATTAACTAGAAAAGCAAATTTCAGTCAGAAATGTCTTTAGATTAAATGTTTTTTTTTAGGATCACAAATAACATTGTCAAGTCAGTCAAGTAATCTGAATGGTAATGATTACTCTCGGTTAATGCATTGTGCACAGTTATTGGCGCTTTAAATGCATATGTATGTTAATGTAAATATTTACATTTCCTAATAAGTTTAATTAACATGAATGTATTTTAATTGCATTATATCATATTTATATGTGCTTTAAAAACGTTTAAAACGTATATTTTGTTTATTTGACGAGTGAATTTTTTTTATAAAAAATATTATAGTCTTAAAAATTATACGAATGATATTTCAGCTATTAATAATATTTTATCAATAGTTAATTATTAATTTCTTTCTTTACAAATTTTTTTTTTTAATGAATGACGTAATGAGGATAAAGCAGCCAATAGGAGCCCAAAAAAGACGGGCACTCCCTCAAAGCTGCGTAAAAAGCATCCCATTGTAATATAATACGTTAGCACAATTTTATTTTTCTCCACATTAACTAGAAAAGCAAATTTCAGTCAGAAATGTCTTTAGATGAAATGTTTTTTTTTAGGATCACAAATAACATTGTCAAGTCAGTCAAGTAATCTGAATGGTAATGATTACTCTCGGTTAATGCATTGTGCACAGTTATTGGCGCTTTAAATGCATATGTTAATGTAAATATTTACATTTCCTAAGTTTAATTAACATGAATGTATTTTAATTGCATTATATCATATTTATATGTGCTTTAAAAACGTTTAAAACGTATATTTTGTTTATTTGACGAGTGAAAATGTTTTTATAAAAATATTATAGTCTTAAAAATTATACGAATGATATTTCAGCTATTAATAATATTTTACTAATAATTATTATATTACACTGGGATGCTTTTTACGCAGCTTTGAGGGAGTGCCCATCTTTTCTGGGCTCCTATTGGCTGCTTTATCCTCATTACGTCATTCATTAAAAATATTTTTTGTAAAGAAAGAAATTAATAAGTTGGCACAATTTAATTTTTCTCCACATTAACTAGAAAAACTAATTTCAGTCAAAAACATCTTTAGGTTAAATGGTATTCAGGGTCACAAAAAACATTAGGTCAAGTCTGAAGTAATCTAGGTGGTAATGGTTATTCTTGGGAAAATTTAGGTAAATTGGGACACCAACATTTTTAGACCAAAAATATCAAATTTAAGTGATCAAAAATCTTGAAAATTTTTCTTAAAGACTAAATTCAAGAAAAAATCAAGAAAATTTGCCTACCCCATTGGCAGATTATGTTTTTTTTTTGCTTGTTTTATGCACAAAATTACTTAAATGTGATATTTTTGGTCTAAAACTAGACTTGTTTTCTTGGGTCATTTTGCTCATCAAGAAAAAGCATCTTAATTTAAGAATTTTTAGATATTTTTACTAAAAACAAGACAAAAATACTAAGACAATTTTTTCTTGAAAATAATTTTTTGCAGTGTATATATTTTATGATTAAATTGGTCACACTTATAAATATTTGGCATGACAGAAAAGACCATGATCTTCTCTTTGTGATCAAAAAGTGGCAAACAAATGTCTACTACAACTAACAAAAATTAATTTCTCTCGAGCGATTGATCACGTACAGAAACTAAAATGCAATCCTTAACAATACTGCTTGTACTGTATGTCTTGACTATTTACCCCAAAATGTCACCTTCGTGTTGTCTACAGATTTGGTCCTAGACATATCAGGGCAGAATCGGCTATGATAAGAGCATACAACGGCTGGACACGCGCCGCACCGTATGAATCGATGAACGTTGCAGATATTGGTGACGTAAATGTCAATCTCTTTGATCTGAAGGACACCTGCAAGAAAATCCGCGAGGCCTACCGCGAAATAGTGGCAACCGACTGCATCCCACTTACATTGGGTGAGAATTGCAATAGTTCGCCATCACTGTGTTTCAAGCTTGCATGACTTTATTTTTTCTTTTAAAAGAAACGTGATAAAAATTATCACAGTGCAATGTGTTTATATCAGTAATCCTTCAATATGAACCTCTTGACATTTCCAGGAGGTGATCATACCATTGCATACCCAATTCTTCAAGCTGTTGCTGAGAGGTTGGTGCAAAAACAGGAGACCTCCCATCTGACTATTCTTACAGACCCAGTCTTGATATAACTCCAGAATCACTGCTATTTATTATGTTCAGACATGGACCGGTGGGCCTGATACATGTAGATGCCCATGCAGACACAAGTGACATGATTCTGGGTGAGAAGATCGGGCACGGGACTCCTTTCAGGCGATGCGTGGACGAGGGCCTGTTAGACTGCAAGAGGGTGGTACAGATCGGGCTAAGGGGACCAAGTTATTTACCAGACAATTACGAGTGGAGCCGAGCACAGGTATGAGTCCAGCTAATCTGTTTGGTGCTGCAGAAATGACTTTAATTGTTTAACTTACCGAAATCACTCGGATGAAACATTAAACTTTTGTTAATGTGCATTTAGGGTTTCCGTGTAGTGGAGGCTGTTGAATGCTGGCACAAATCTCTTGTTCCACTCATGGAGGAGGTTCGGGCTCAGATGGGAACCGGACCTGTTTATCTCAGTTTTGACATAGATAGTCTGGACCCTGCATTTGCTCCAGGCACAGGAACACCAGAGATCGCAGGTCTCACACCCATTCAGGTACATTATAGCTGTCCAAGCTGATATCAGTGTTATGCATTCATGTGGGCTATAAAAACATGCATAAACTATTATGATTTGGGACACTTATTCTATCTGTCACATTGTACAGTATGGATATATTCAGTTTGGGAAGCACCCTAAATCTCTCGGATATGAGCAGACTTTGCACTCAGATGTTCAGTATTAACTTTAGGTTATATGCAGAGTTGGTAATAAATATACTGCAGAGTTGTGCAATTTGACACAGTTTTGGTTAAAGATTGTTGAATTGTGAAATTTGGTTTCAGGGTCTTGAAATCATTCGAGGTTGTCGGGGCGTAAACCTCGTAGGATGTGATTTAGTTGAAGTTGCTCCAGCCTATGACACCACAGGTAATGTATTACATTGTCTACATTTATTAATGCAAAAGATTTTACATTTCATACATTCTAGTCTTGTTTTGATCTTTTCACAGGTAACACTGCTTTGACCGGGGCTAATCTACTTTTTGAAATGTTATGCGTCCTTCCAAAAGTTAAATACTATTAATTGCTTAAAGTTTCAATTTCATACTTTCTCTGAAAGTAATCTACACTGTGACTTAATACGTACATAAGCTTTTTTTATTCACGTACCAAATGAACATACAGTATAACATCGGCAGCACATTTGATAAATGTATTAAGTGCATTGTTGATTTTTCCTCAAAATCTGAATATTAAACAAACCAAACTAATTATGTTTCTAAAACGGTTCAAAAACCGTTTCCACAAATATGGAAATAATAAAACATTTTATTTGATATTCATTCGATAATTTCATTTTTTAAGGATAACATAATAACATGACAATACTTTACACCACAGACATTACAGTAAATATATTTCCATTCAGGGTTAATAAGCCATTAAAATTTGGCATGGTTCAACATTGACTATCTTAAATGTAAGATATTTGCCAGTGCATTGCAAGAAAGTAAAATAAATGCTATACGTATACAACAGTAAAACTAATACCACGTCACAAATAGTGTAATGAATGTTCATGGAACACCATACAAATAAAGTTTTAAAGTCCTTATAAATCATTGCTCGAAACATCTCAGTATGGAAGACTTCATAAAGGAGCCCAATATTCTCCTTTCTTTGCATCTGTGATAGTTACAGTGCATCATGAAATATCTTATATAAATGACATGACAACATAAAGTGAGTCTGACTGACAAACATTCACAATACTTCACATATCATCTTATGTTTTGTGTTTCTGTCAGCTGTTTAGACTCAGAACTAGCAATGCCTGATTTATGTCCTGTAAAGACTTGTTTAGCATGCCACAGCATAAAAATGAAAGCTGGATAAAAATGTTGATGATGATCTATTATGGCTTGACCTGCACATTTAATAGTTTTTACTATACAGGTGCATATGATTGATAAAAGGTCAAAACCTTTTGCTTTATTTTAACTCTTTACTTGCACTATCCATCTTGTTGGAACAATTTTTATAGGAACTCATTTGGAGTTTTTACATATTTTTAATTTAATATTATTGTGTTACTATTTACACCTGACAAATGCAGATCCTATTTTACAGATATCGCTGTAATGTTGTGCCAGCTGTGTTACAGTTTCTATCACGAGTATATTGACAACAAGTGATGCACAACAAGAGAATAAAAGTTAAATCTGAAATATTCTTGAGATTTCTTTTTTAGCTTAGTTTTAATGTTACACTTAGATAAGGGGTTAAATTAAGACTTTGTAAAACAAAATTCACAGCATACACACAGTTACTTGAGGAAGCATGAAGTTATGCTACATTTCGTACATTTTTTTTAAACTGAGCAAGTTCCAGTGTTGTTCATAGAATGGAACATTTTTTTAAAGCTCAAACATAAAATCAATATCAATATATGAAGAGCTCCCATGCAAAATCCACTAAACGCAACCTCCGTCAAAGTATTACATGTTCATCAAATACAATCACTTCAAATCTGCTTAATCTCGACCTCAGGCCATAAAAACGCTTAAATGCATGAAAGAGGAATTGGATGAACGGCGACTCGCATACCTCAAGCTGCAAGATTTTTTACCCTCTTAAATGCGGTTTATCTAATTTTTTAGCTTTTTACCTTTTTTTAATTTTTTTTTAGAAAAGTTGATGAAGAGTGACCGAAGACTTTTTTAGAAGTAGAGATTTTTGCATGCATTTAGAGGGTTTTGCAGCAAAAGAGTCAAATTTATTAAATACCAAATACATGACTCAAGTGACATTTGTGAAAATAAGGCCTTACAATTATTGACTAACATTTTCATTGCCATTAAAGTGAAATTACTGAACCAAAACATACACTGCAAAAAATTGTTTTCAAGAAAATAAATTCTTAGTATTTTTGTCTTGTTTTCAGTAAAAATATCTAAAAATTCTTAAATTAAGATACTTTGTCTTGATGAGCAAAACGACCCAAGAAAATAAGTCTAGTTTTTAGACAAAATGTATCAAAATTAAGTGAATTTGTGCATAAAACAAGCAAAAAAAAATCACCCATTGGGGTAAGTAAATTTTTCTTGAATTTAGGGTTTAAGATAAATGTTCAAGATTTTTTGCTTCCCCCATTGGCAGATTTTTTTGCTTGTTTTATGCACACAATCACTTAAATTTGATATTTTTGGTCTAAAAACAAGACTTATTTTCTGGGGTCATTTTGCTCTTCAAGAAAAAAAACATCTTAATTTAAGAATTTTTTGATATTTTTACTAAAAACAAGACATAAATACTAAAAACGACCCAAGAAATTTTTTTTCTTCATGAGCAAAATGACCCAAGAAAATAAGTCTAGTTTTTAGACAAAATGTATCAAAATTAAGTGAATTTATGCATAAAACAAGCAAAAAAAAATCACCCATTGGGGTAAGTAAATTTTTCTTGAATTTAGGGTTTAAGATAAATGTTTAAGATTTTTTGCTTCCCCCATTGGCAGATTTTTTTGCTTGTTTTATGCACAAAATCACTTAAATTTGATATTTTTGGTCTAAAAACTAGACTTATTTTCTTGGGTCGTTTTGGTCATCAAGAAAAGCATCTTAATTTAAGAATTTTTTGATATTTTTACTGAAAACAAGACAAAAATACTAAGAATTTATTTTCTTGAAAACAATTTTTTGCAGTGTATGTTTTGGTTCAGTAATTTCACTTTAATGGCAATGAAAATGTTAGTCAATAATTGTAAGGACTTATTTTCTTGGGTCGTTTTGGTCATCAAGAAAAGCATCTTAATTTAAGAATTTTTAGATATTTTTACTGAAAACAAGTCACATATAAGACATTTTTTTTCTTGAAAATATTTTTTTTGCGGTGTAAGAGCCTGATAAAAATACTCATGAACAAGAAAGATGCACTTAGAGGGTTTTGCATCCAAGCTCTTCATATTCACTCTCAATAAATGGCATAGTTTATAGCAAGAACAGCTACATAGGCCATTGAATGAAGTAGGCCAAATATCTTCAGTGTCATAGTCGATTCAAGTACTAAAAATGTCATTCATTCTGAATTACAGTTTCCTTCTTCAACCCTTACAACTATTCTCTCCATTCTGTACAATCATTAGGCTATACATTTATTTGCCACATAAATGCCTTGTGGACTCTCAGGTGCATCAAGCCTTGTCTCACTTTAAAACCAGAAAAGCTATACGCTCCAGCAAAAGATCACCTGCTCCCCCCAGGCTTTATTTATTAACAGTAATCTTATCCAGACCGGGCCAGGCTGGAACGTAATACCGTGGCAGCGTCCCTTCCATCAATCGCTCCATCCAAAGCCCGAGTCGATCTAATTTGTGATGGATCTGAAGAGTTGTTGACCGCGAACGTGTCATACCCTTTCTGTACCTGGAGGCTCCTCCTTCCTCTTCCGGCTTACTTTCCACGTCCTCGCCGGTGTAGACTGGTTTGAAAAGACACAGGTATTTCTTGTGGCCGTTGAGGGCCAGAACGTAGCCGGTGTAGTCTATTTTGCGGGTGCTTATATCGTCTTCATCACTGTCGATCTGCATGGCATCCTGGGCGTACTCCAGCACAGCTACCATCCATTCACTGTGTTTATCAACATTCAGGAAGGAAAAGTGTAATGTCAGGCTCCTGTAAAGAAGAGAACACATTGTTTATGCAAAAAAATTAGCTTTTATTGTATTTTATTATTTAGCTATTCACTTTACATTGCACTACATTTACTGTATGCATTTGGCAGATGCTTTATAAACAGTACAATTATTTCTAAATAGTACAACTAAACAGAGTCAAGGTGTTTACCTTTGAATTCAAGAGTATTCCCAGCAAGCAATAGCCGTCATTTCACAGTCTAGGCGAACTATAAAACCGGTATAGTCCATCTATACCCACCTCTAGCTGAAATAAACCTTAATTTGGTTACATGTAAATAACTTGTGAGATGATATTCCATCATCTAAGCAAAGTCAAAAGTGATTACAATGGGTTTGGTTTCATTTATTTCATTTCATTGTTTTTTTTCTATGGTTAAACTTCAAAATTTTCACTGACAGCCCAAATTTTGTCTTGTTTTAGCCTAGACGTCTAGGCTGTGTTTGGACGGCTATTAGATGTCTTTTAAACCCAAACTTGCTTGCTGGGTTATAACGTAACCTGCGAGGACTCACCCAGTGAATGAATAAACCTCTTTTGCAAACTTGCTAAGCAAGATGTTCTTCGTGGCATCGGTAAGGACCAGAACCACATTGATATGACCCGGCCTCAACTTAACCAGGTTACTGGTGTACGTGATATCGGTTAACTCCGTCACTTCCACAAAGTTCTTCTTCGGCTGCCGACTGCTGGACATTTCAGTTTTATAATGAGAAAATAAACAAGATGATTATTCTGCAGTGAAAAATTTGTAATGATTTAAAGATTAACTCATTCCCCACCAGCCTTTTTTTTTTAAGTTGCCAACAGCATTTTTTGTGATTTTTACAAGTTTCACAAAATCCTTCCAGGAAAAATGTCTTCTATAAATATATAAACAAACAAATATGTCAAATGAAAGAACAGACCCTCTGCTTTCAAACAAACAAAATGAGAAAAAAGTTTTATCCTATCTTCATTTGTTAAATATTGGTAGGTTTCTTCAAAAATCCAAATTTTGAGCAAAAACCTGAAAAAAAATGCATTTTTGTAAAGGAATTTTGTTAGAGATCAGGGGCCTCATTTATAAAATGCTGCGTAAAAACCATCCTACATTTGATCTTACGATCTTTTAACAAAAATGCGTACGTGTGATTCATAAACCGAACGTACGCGCAGAAAACGCGCGTACCCCTTTCAAATCTATAAATCGCAACTGAACTTGAACTTGTGCACGCAGCCGAGCAGTTTCAGATCTCCGCTTTTAAACGATGCGTAATTAATGTCAGACATATAAAAGTGCACTTATCAATGTTTAAACCCAATTTCAAACAGAAAGAATGGCTTATATTTCCAAAAACCTGCAGCAATCAGACAAGCAAAAATGCGTACGTCTGCTCAGACCCTGACGTGGCGCTAAGCACTTTTCCACGTCAAAGACAGTTTTTATAAATATGGACTTTGCCGTGGATTTTTGCCTACGCACACTTTACGATCAAATCTGTGCGTACGCACGCTTTATAAATGAGGCCCCAGATTCAGAAAAATTATCAAAACTTATAGTGTTTATAATGTTAAAAAATTTGTTTTTGCTTCAGTTTCTATAAATTAGGTATGAGCCTTCTAGTGGATAATAGTGGAATTACAGATTACCGTTAAAAATCTGTACAGGAAAGCGTCATTGGCAGGGAAATGTTTTCTTTTAATTGACGAGATGGCGGGGAAAGAGTTAAATACATCGTAATTACATTACTTTGAATTACCACAATTAAGAGTCTGCAACTAGTAAAACTTGTAAAACAAAAGTTTCAGTTTTACGAAATTGCTTATGTTAAAACTATAACGATGCAATATAACCAGGTGCACTTTAACTTTAATAGAGTGTGAATGTAGCAAACTCGGAGAAGACCTGGATGTGTTGGAGGTACTTGGTGAACCGTTCTCGGTCTTCGATGCATCTTTAGATTTTGGTGTGGGCTGTTTTTCTTCGCTTGAATCGCTGAAATCAGAAACGGCAGTTCTGATAGTCTACACATGAAGAAATGAAGAAATATCTGAATTTGAACAGAATTTATCTTACCTAACAGCCTGCATGATCACAGTGCCAAATAAAATGAAGAGTGCAGAAAAGATCAAAGACAGAAGAGGCATCATCTCACGCCTGCAGGACAAACAAAACCATAACTTTTATACAGGACATTGAAATATTAAAACACAAACACCTTTATTTTCCTTTATTTACCAGTTATTGTGAAGAAGATCATCAATAATTTCAGACAAGTAGTCACATGCTGCGTAAAGCCATCTGAATATAAACATCTGAAATGGAGAAAATGAATGATTGAGATAGACTGAGATCATTTTTGGGGTACAATACATGCATAAAGGATTCATCTCATTTGATTTAATTCAAGGTGGTCCGGTGTGCCAGCTTTTCTGTGCTTTATGGACATGATGCTTTCCTTAAAAAATGTCTGGCCACCCATGATCAGATCACCTGAGATGGATGTTAATACTAGGTGAAAATAGCAGCTATTTAAACCGCGAGATCTCGCCACTAAAGAATGTATTTAGGTCAGAGCTAATTTTTCATCAACATAGACTTTAAAAACACCCAAGGGACTCACAGAAGCAAATTCGTTGTTAAGCTCTGGCAGAATGGCATCATAGTTGAGTATAGACGGATCTTTCTGTAGTCTGTCCAGTTCCTCCAATAGTTTGTGTTTGTCTTCTTCACTGCCGTTCCATCCACCCAGAACCGGTTTATACAAAACTTTACCAGCACTGTTACGCCTCTCCAGAATCAGTACCTGCTCGACACACACAAACCTGGGAAAAAACTGGGATTCGTGAACCCCTAGTGGTTCGCGAGGGTATTGCAGGGGGTTCGTGAGTTGATGAAAAACATTTGATTAATTAATTACAATTAAATCATAAGATCATAAGAATCATAAAAATTATTTTAAAATAAAAAATCTTAACCCTTACTAACAAAGTAGATTTTTACTAACAAAAGATATATTTTATTTGTTTAATCTACATGTCATATGAATATTACCCAACAATTAACGGATGGAGGTAAACCTTTTGACAAAAGTTTCATAAAATACCTTCCAGGAAAATTTTCTTCTAAAAACATATAAACATACAAATATATCAAATGAAAGAACAGACCCTCTGCGTTCAAACAAACAAACAAACAAAACGTGAAAAAAACTTTCATCCTATCTAAAAAAAAATTCTCTGCTTATAAACTCTTAAATATGGGTGTTTTTCTTCAAAAAAAATTTTTTTAGCAAAAAGCTGAAATAATTGCATTTTGTGAAGGAATTTTGTTAGAGATCAGATTCAGAACATTATAAAAAACATACAGATTATTAATAGATAATTTTAAAATTTTATAAATAAAAAAGTGCGCCATCTAGTGAATAATTGCGGTATTACAGATTACCATAAACACTCATCAGATCACGTTTTTTCATGCAAATGTTTTCTCTTAATTGACGAGATAACTCGTCACAATTGACGATAACTTGTCAATTGTGGGGAAAGAGTTAAATACTACAAATAAAAACTTTAAAATGAATGAAAAATAAAGTTAAAATAAATAAAAATAAATAAAGTTAAACGTGCAAATATGCTATTAAATTACTGAAAATTTACATAAAATCTCAGGGGGTACTTTAATTAATAGATAATTTTAAAATTTTATAAATAAAAAAGTGCGCCATCTAGTGAATAATTGCGGTATTACAGATTACCATAAACACTCATCAGATCACGTTTTTTCATGCAAATGTTTTCTCTTTATTGACGAGATAACTCGTCACAATTGACGATAACTTGTCAATTGTGGGGAAAGAGTTAAATACTACAAATAAAAACTTTAAAATGAATGAAAAATAAAGTTAAAATAAATAAAAATAAATAAAGTTAAACGTGCAAATATGCTATTAAATTACTGAAAATTTACATAAAATCTCAGGGGGTACTTTAATTAATAGATAATTTTAAAATTTTATAAATAAAAAAGTGCGCCATCTAGTGAATAATTGCGGTATTACAGATTACCATAAACACTCATCAGATCACGTTTTTTCATGCAAATGTTTTCTCTTTATTGACGAGATAACTCGTCACAATTGACGATAACTTGTCAATTGTGGGGAAAGAGTTAAATACTACAAATAAAAACTTTAAAATGAATGAAAAATAAAGTTAAAATAAATAAAAATAAATAAAGTTAAACGTGCAAATATGCTATTAAATTACTGAAAATTTACATAAAATCTCAGGGGGTACTTTAATTAATAGATAATTTTAAAATTTTATAAATAAAAAAGTGCGCCATCTAGTGAATAATTGCGGTATTACAGATTACCATAAACACTCATCAGATCACGTTTTTTCATGCAAATGTTTTCTCTTAATTGACGAGATAACTCGTCACAATTGACGATAACTTGTCAATTGTGGGGAAAGAGTTAAATACTACAAATAAAAACTTTAAAATGAATGAAAAATAAAGTTAAAATAAATAAAAATAAATAAAGTTAAACGTGCAAATATGCTATTAAATTACTGAAAATTTACATAAAATCTCAGGGGGTACTTTAATTAATAGATAATTTTAAAATTTTATAAATAAAAAAGTGCGCCATCTAGTGAATAACTGCGGTATTACAGATTACCATAAACACTCATCAGATCACGTTTTTTCATGCAAATGTTTTCTCTTAATTGACGAGATAACTCGTCACAATTGACGATAACTTGTCAATTGTGGGGAAAGAGTTAAATACTACAAATAAAAACTTTAAAATGAATGAAAAATAAAGTTAAAATAAATAAAAATAAATAAAGTTAAATGTGCAAATATGCTATTAAATTACTGAAAATTTACATAAAATCTCAGGGGGTACTTTAAGTAAATAATGTATTCAAGCTATACATTTTTATCAGTCTGTGTTCCCCAGGGATCGAAGCCACAACAAATTTTTTTGCCAATTGAGTTTAGGAAACACATTTTTTGGCACAAAAGCTATCGTGTGATATCAGAATACATAAGTCACATGGACCACCTTTATGGTGTTTTATTTTTAACCTTCTTGACAGCTCCTGTCACCATTATGAAAAAAATATCTTATACTACAAAATTAAGTTTATTAAACTAAGTTTTGGAGAAGCATGGTCATGTAATACAACCAATCAGCGTGAAGAGGTGTGTATAAATAGCCGTCCCTGACCTCTGTCCAGTGACAGTTTTGGCAGCATCCCTCCACCACCCCATCGCCTCACTGTCAGCTAGTACATCTACACCCACTTAAAGTTCGGGCTAAAATTCTGAGCTCAGAGACCTCCCCTCGGACAGCACGTCAAATATGCTTTATCTTATTGATTACATGTTAATGCAAACTCGTGAAATATCTTTTAATTCCACACAAAAAAGTCAGACAGGTTTTGGAAAGACATGAAGCTGGATTTTAATTTTAAACAAAATGCCGAAAATAATGCTTACCTGTGATGAGCCATCATTGTTCTTCAAGAGAACGTCACATAGTGCCTGCTGATGGCGTTGGTATACATAAGCGAACCGTAGGATGTCGTTGGTGTTGAGAGATGCTAAAGTGAGGAAGGCTTCATTTCCAAAGGTAAAGGACTCTTCCTCACCAGTGATAAGAAGAACACAATATCTGGAAAAAAAACACATCAGAGCTCAACCAACATTATTTCTGGAAAACATTTTACAAAAATGTTTACGCATCCATCCTACTTCCTGCGTCGATGGAACTGTTTGACAGGACAAAGCTCATCAAACAGCTTCTGGTTGACCAGTCGAGGTGCTAAGAGGAACTTGTTGTTGGTGATGAACTCGTCTATTATCTGTTTCTTCATCCCTTTAGCCTGAGGGAACGAATAGATTCAAAAAGCACATTTTGGATCTTCTCAAACATGGCATGCATTCAGTTTCCCAAAATCTTGATTGGCACCATCACAGTAAGCATCTCATCTTGTAACCTTTAACCTTGATTATATTAAGCTTGATATGTTTACCTGTATAATATCTGCAGGCTTTTCTACGTCCTCTTTGAAGACAAGCATAGTCGGTGCATACGTGTTTAGGTTGAACCTTCTCAGCAGGTCAGCAGTTTCCGAAAGTCCCTGATCCACATATCCAAACTGCACATAATCCTTATAGGCAAACGCTGTGAGCTGTTGGAGAATAAATGTAAAACTACTGTGCTTAAGGTGGACATAAGAAAGTCGATTAGGTGGTGGTTACTAACAAACGTTACCTTATAAAGAAGAGGAACTGAAGGCACTTGGTCAAACAGAAGAACATGTGGCTTGTTCAGCTCATGCCAACTGTTTAGAAACTCTTGGTTGTTTTTGTCTGTAACCTAAAGTTGGGATTTAGATTTGGGATTGTGGTAAAAACAATACTATGTTTATAAAAAACTATCGATGACTTACTTTCTCCACCAGCCTTTGTGGGAGCAAGTCTTCCACAAACTGCATCAGGTGCACCTTCACAACGGCGTAATGGAAAAAAGTGACTTTGCCATTGACCACACCAAGGATGGATGGAGTCTGATGTGCACCCAGGTGGTTGGCTAGACGCCGTTCGTAACCAACATCAACCACACCAATACCAATCCCTAAAGACGGACAAAAACATTTTTACACAGAGTAATTAATGAAAACAAATTCGAAAGCACCTCAATTTCATGTCAATTTATGTTATTCCAACCCTATTAAGGGAATAATGCATCAAATTGGCTATTTAAAGTAAGCATTCATTTACATTTATATGCATTTGGCAAATACTTTTATTTAAAGTGACTTTTTTATAAACCTATACATGTTATCAACATTTGTGTTGGCTTTTGAACCCATTACCTTGGCATTGCTACTGTTATTCTCTATTAGTTGAGCTACAGATAAAAGTTTATCACCATTTCTCACCCAGAGTTTCCAGTTCCTCCACAGTTTCTTTCCAGACTGGTTCGATATGAATGCAGCTTAAACACCAATCTGAAGTGATCTTGATCAAGTAAGGCCTCTTGAAGCTCTCAGGCACCACTTCATTGAGGTACTGGTTGAAGTGTAACGTGTACTTGCTGTCGGAGTCCCGGCCACCCTTATTATTGAAGGGAAAGTGGAAATAAGATTCATCGAAGAAGTTGTCGTGAAAGTGGCGAAACCCTCTGTGATCGTAAGAGTGAGTGTTATCCACTGTCCCGTACCGATCATAACTGTCTCTCTTCTCCTCATTTGACAAGATCTGTGAAGAATGATAAAATACAAATCAGCTTTCCTCTGACTTATGAAGTATGCACATATGAAAGAATGTCACTTTATTGTTGCATATGAAAATGACCTCATAAGATTGTGTTATCTTTACAAACGTGTCTTCTGCTTCTGGATTTTTGTTTTTGTCTGGATGCCTGAAAGCAGAAATAAATGATGACATCATGAATATATTATATGTCCTGTTTATAATTAAATGTTAAGACATACAGAAATATTGCTACTCTCACCATTCTTTAGCCAGGCGTTTGTACACTTTCTTAATTTCTGCTTGGCTTGCACTTCTGGTGACTCCAAGAACTTTATATGGATCAAATTGTGCAGTGCTTTCTACTAAAACATCCATCAGGAGCATGCAGACCATCATCACAAAGACTAATGACAGTCTCATCATGACCGTGTGATCTGATGCCTACAGACTGAAGAACCAAAATAATATCAATGGTTAACTGTTATTAAAAAAGATATATACAGTGGTGGCCAAATGATGTCTGAATATTTAGAAAATGTTGTTTGCATTTTACGTAGTTGTTTGTAGCGTAAATAGGAGCTTAGCTTAAAGGAAAACACCACCGTTTTTCAATATTTTACGATGTTCTTACCTCAACTTAGACAAATTAATACATACCTATCTTTTTGCAATGCATTCACTTAATCTTTGTACAGCACGTCATGAATGTGTTAGCATTTAGCCTAGCCCCATTCATTCCTTAGGATCCAAACAGGGATGAATTTAGAAGCCACCAAACACTTCCATGTTTTCTCTATTTAAAGACTGTTACACGAGTAGTTACACGAGTAAGTATGGTGGCACAAAATAAAATGTGACCATTTTTTTAAGCAGATAAAAAATGAGAACTAAATTGTATGGGGAAAGAGCACTTAGTTTGCAGCTAAGTGCTTAAAAAAATCGCAACATTTTATTTTGTCCCACCATACTTACTCGTGTAAATACTCATGTAACAGTCTTTAAATAGGGAAAACATGGAATTGTTTGGTGGCTTCTAAAATCATCCCAGTTTGGATCCTAAGGAATAAATGGGGCTAGGCTAAATGCTAATACATTCAGGACGCGCTGTACAAAGATTAAGTGCACACAGTAAAAAAGATAGGGATGTATTAATTTGTCTAAGTTGAGGTAAGAACAAAGTAAAATATTGAAAAACGGTGGTGTTTTCCTTTAAGAAGATTTTAAAGTCGCCATGAAACGGAAGTAGCGATTGCCTTATTTTCCCTGTGGTGCCGTATATTCGAATGAAATGGCTTTTGAGATGAAATAAGGCAGGGTTGGATTTGAATTTGTCCATCGAGATCTGATTGGATCGTTTGAAGTTGGGTCGTGTTGCTAATTGCTGCAATCTTCTCCCGGACCCCGCCCACCTGCCATACTTTTGACCGGAAGTGAAGAGAGATAGTTTTTAGGAGGGGAGGAGATTTGCATTTTTGATTAAAGATTATGAGCACACACGAATTTAAAAAAAAATAATGAAGCTCACAGATAAGTCATTTGTTAATAATACCACAATATTAAAAATATATATATATAGTTTTTCATTTCAATTTCATTGCGACTTTAAGGAGGCTTGGCAAACAATTACAACATATGCGCAAACCGACAAGGCTCACGAGAAAGAAAGGCTACAAAATATTACTGTACGAGTGGATACCATTTTTTATAACAGATAAAATTGTAGTCAATTTATGCATTATTACCTGTTAGCTTTATTTTTTATGTATATTAGAATAAAACCTGTTTTCCCTGATAGGCTGTTTTTTGCCCTTTTGCCAAATAATTTAGTAAAAAAATACCTTACGCAAGCTTCGTACCACTTTTGTTTCATATATTGAGTATCATATTTAGATGCTTCATAAATACCTTCCTTCACTTTTAGCCCCTACTGTAGACAGACAGGTTAAAATGTACATAATAAACAAAGTAATCATACTTAAAACATACTTAAAAATAAAAATAAAAATTTAATTATTAAATGAGAACAAGAATAAATAAATAAATACCTATGCATATAAATACAGATTAAAAGAATACAATTAAATAAAACATTTATTTTTATTATTCATTGGGTTATGATACAGTTGCCTTACTCTGTCACATGTAAAATATAAAAATGTAATGCAAACAGTCAATTTATAAAAAAACATTACAAACAATGACTTTTATGCAAACACTTAAGTTTGTCATGGATGTCAATGACATGATGGTGTGCGATCATAAAAAACGCTACATGAAGCGCAATAAATAAGACAACATCAGGTAAGAAATGACATTCAGATGTGCAATAGCCTACAAGTAATAATAAAACATAACATGTTGTTACAACCCACAACCACACGTGACGATTGTAATGCATCCTGAGCTAGCATGCTAGCCTAGCTCGTGCTTTTATCATAAACATGAAATCAGAATGAGAAATAAAACATGAATGAATGATGAATATACCGCATCTGATGTTGAACGTTGTTGTTCATCCTTTCATCTCAATAACGCGTCACCATTCACCAAAACACGAGCACGAGTATTATTCACATGACATTACTACTGCTCTCTCTCTCTCTCTCTCTCTCTCTCTCTCTCTCTCTCTCTCTCTCTCTCTCTCTCTCTCTCTCTCTCTCTCAACAAAATTTCTGCAGCTCTGCCTTATCACAGTAAAACGTTCAAAAGAAATAAGATTATAGTAGGGGAGAGTGGGGTAAAGTGAGACATTTTTTACATTTGCTCCCCTCTAAGCGAGCTAAAATGATATATCAGTCAAATTTACACATTTCCCATTAATTCAGGATGTTTCCTAGCTATGGAAATTACCAGAATGTATTCAGGACGAAGAGCAGTGAAAATATGATTGTTTTAAAAAAAGTGGTCTTGTGTCTCACTTTACCCCAGCTTAGGGGTAAACTGAGACAGACCAGAAAAATCAAGCGGGTAAAGTGAACCAGCTCGGGGTAAACTGATCCACTTACTTTTTACACTCTGAAACTACCATAATAGCACATATTGTAACAGATAAAATCCTGACGGCTAGCTTGACAACCACACACTCCAGAACTAATGTTGGACTAGTAACAGAATCAAGGGGATTGGTCAATTAAGAACATTATTTTTCTAAACACTTGAAAGTACAGTAACTCTGAACCAAAATCAAATACAACATAACATAATTCAAAAGTTATATTTTTTGGCCAGTTTTTGCCTTTATTTAACAGTGAGTTTTGGAGAGGACAGGAAAGTACAGGGAGGAGAGAAGGGTATTGGATCGGCAAATGACCACGAGCCGGGAATCGAACTCCCAGAAAGTGTGAAAGCACCACATGTCGGAGCGCTGCCCACTGTAGAACATTGGCTCCGACAATTCAAATTTTTTTAATTAACATTCAAATGACATATAGAACCAGTTAGATTAGAACGCAGTCTGGGGGTCAGAACAAAGGACCCTTAGAGCCAGCTAGTGTCTGCGGGTCAGCGCAAAAGACAATCAGAACCATCTATCAATATTTCTATCCCTTGCAGCTGCTCTTACTTTGGGTTCACACCAGACGTGAGTTCAACGATTTGTGCAAGTAGATTACATTCAAAGTTAATGCAAAGACACGATCAGACGCATCCTCGCCTGGGGCGATGCGAATGACGCCATATGAGCGGAGCATTTGCCGCGAAAACACGCACTATTCACCTCAAACATGTCTTCGCCCAAGTTGAAAATATTTATCTCGAACGAAAAATTTGCATGACACAATGTTAAATCCCGTGAGTAATCTAGAGTGAATAATGCTACGTACACACCAAATGCGGGGCAGTGCGTTACTTGATCTAGATTACTCGCAGGATTTAACATTGTGTAATGGAATTTTTCGCTCAAGTTGAATATTTTCAAATTGGGCGAAGACATGTTTGCGGCGAATAGCGCGTGTTTTCGTGGAAAACGCGCCACCCATATCACGTCATTCGCATCGCCACATGCGAGGACGTGTCTGATTGCGTCTTTGCATTGACTTTGTATGTAATCTACTTGCGCAAATTGTTGAACTTGTGTCTGGTGTGAACCCACAGTACCATGATGCCTCGCGTTTGGTGTGTACATAGCATTAGAGAATTCTTTCCTTCCTTGACCTAAGCAGCTGCACTCTCCATCTCCTCAAGGGGTGTTTTTCCCCAGGCTGTCTTCCTGGTGTATTGACTAGGCATAATGATTTTTCTGCAATGTTTATAACATTAAAAATAAAACATATGTAATGTAATATTACATTAAAATATGTTTTAGACTAAACTGAACTTGTGCCTCGTGTCTCACTTTACCCCACATCATTTGTCTCACTTTACCCCACCACCACATTTTGGAAAAAAACTCTCTCTCTTGGAAATTCAGGCTAATCTTCAGCTAGCATCAACACAAGGTTTTATATGTTGGTAGTTCATAAACATGTGTGATATAAGTTTTTCTACCTGAATCAATTTGCTTTGGCACAACAGTTGATTAAGTTGACAGCAAGAAAATTTACTTTTACAAGCAAAAAATATATTTTTGTGAAAAAAACATGTTAACCACAGCAGCATGAGGTCCTGTCCTTCATGGCCAAGGGGAAATTTGAGGGGCTTAAAAACATAATGGTCATAGGACCACAAATGTGTTCCGTTGCCTAGATACAGGGGGTGTCTCACTTTACCCGATGTCTCACACTTTACCCCACTCTCCCCTACAACAAAATAAATAAAGCGCATTCCAAAATATGCTCGTTTTTTCAAAACTTGGTTATATATATATATATGTATATGTATATGTATATGTATATGTATATGTATATGTATATGTATATATATATATATGTATATGTATATATATATATATATATGTATATATATATGTATATATATATATATATATATATATATATATATATATATATATATGTATATATATATATATATATATATATATATACAGCCCCGCCGCTACCATAACGCGCATCACGCGCAGGGGGGCAGGGTTTCATATTTTATTGAAGCTTCCCTGGACGCCGCCATTGCTTAGCGAACACCCATCTGCTGTTAGCATCCCATTGACTCCCATTCATTTTGGCGTCACTTTGACCGCGAATAACTTTACATCTGAGGCGATTAAAGACTCCATTTGTCCATTAATTATTTCTAAAGAAACACGAAAATGTATAAAAGGCTCCATTACCATGTATCTCACGTTATGTCCCAGTAGAAGCAGTTTTTGTAAAAATAGGCTAACGATTGCGTCATAACCTGCGACTTTCTGTCGCACAGTAGAGAAATTACCGTATGGACTGGGAGAGAAGCTCACAGGCAATCTTTTACTGACTATGAGGCAATCGGGTGGACGTGGAGGCATAAAGTCAAGGGAGATTATTAATCAGAATACTAACCAAAATGTGCTCCTGTTCACACTCGCCGTCTCTGCAAGATTCAGTAGGTGATTCAGATTTCCCGTGGCACGGCTATTAGAAGACTTACAATTGTCACACAGGTTGCTCACGTGACATCCACGTCATTGAGCTCAGTTTGAGTCTGCGCAGTACGCTCGACACCCAGGAAGTGCGTGCTTCTAATTGACTTCACTTGTCTCCGTTGAATTCAGTGGGGTCGCTGTGTCCATTTCTTTTACTGTCTATGATCACGCGCTGTGCGTAGGGCACCAGGTCCTTAGAGGGCACCAAAATAATAGCCTAATGAAAAAAAATTATAATGCTGATAGAATTTCATTAGCCTGTAGAAATATTATTTGGCACTTTTTATCCATGTATATGTTACAAAAAAGGGGGAACGAGATAATTTAATTGCTCTAGTATAGCAAGTATGCCCCCCAGCCTTTGATGGTCCGTGCAGGCTGCAGCCTCCAGAGGTCGCATTTCCAGGCTGCATACGTCATCAAAACGTTTTTATTTCGTAATATTAACAATTATAAAATTGACTATTATTCTTAGTTCATCGTAAATTGTTGTAATATGCTTATGACTGGCTAATGTAATGTTCAGTTTACTGAAATAAACCAGGCTTGATGACGTATGCAGCCTGCATATGCGACCTCGCGCAGGCTGCAGCCTTCGGATTGAGAAACGGCCAGACAGTAAACTATTGGAAATGGCCTCGAAAAGACAGGAGGAGTCATGATCGGAAAAAGGAAGAAACTGCGGGATGATGCCCGTGCATCACTTGCAGGTAAATCCATCATGTTTTATCATTCACTCCTAAATAAGGGAAATGCGCATGTGCTGCAGCTGCTGCTAATCGTAATGCGCCTCGAACTTGCTGTGCTGACATTAATGTTAGGAAACTATGTTGTTATAATTTATTACTTCAGGGCAAGCTAAATTGAGATTTTACTGTAAAACATTACCTATGCATATGCATTTTACAAATAACTGACGGCAGCTGTTACTTTCTTTACTACGTTTCTTTAGATATTGAGCAGTAGTTTATTTTGTGGTTTATTTTGACGTGATGCTGGTTAATACTTTCTCAGTATAAGTTAATGTTAGCAGTCAGTGCACATGGTAGGCTAAAAATTCCTGACTGTTAAATATATAAAAATATAAAATGTCACCATGTATGATATGAAGCAAACATTACTTGACACTTAGTTCTCTAAATCTTTGTTTTATTTAAGAATATTGAGCATTCTTGTTTACTTATTGGTGTTTATTTAATGTAATTTATTTAAAGTGACATTGTACTTGGGAAAAACATGTCTGGATTATTTTTTATTATTATTTTGCTATTCTATTTAAGTTTGGTAATTTTTTTCTATTTTGCTATAAAAGTTAGCACTTTCAAATGTGTAGTGTTTGTTGACTAAAGCTGTGATTTTACTTTCTGCTATTAATTTATATGTTTGGTAATAAAAAGTTAAACTTCCAAAAAAAATATATATATTTTTTATATTTTTAATTTTTTAGAGTGTGTTTAGTAAACTACAATGTATCAGTATCGTGAGTATACAGCACCAACTTCTGTTTGACTGACTTGCAGCCTGTAACAGAGAAGATTTTCTCTTCTGGTGGAAAATACTTCATGTTTCCGGCCACTTTATCTGCCAAATTACGATTAATCGGGATATTCCTTTTGACCATTTCATCCAGAACACATTTGCGTACATCCTTGAGTTTCAGAGGCAGGAAAGGAATAAAGTGATCCACCAGGTGACTTTCTATTAGACAGGATTGCCAAAATCCACCTGCAGAACAAATTGATATGTTCTTGGGTGAACTGAGTAAAAAGAGGACATAATACTGTTTAGCTGTTAGTGCTATTAGTAAATGGACTAATAAATTCAGTATGTTCTTCTTTACAAGTATTGAAGAAATGAAGGGGTTAATATAACAATTTCTGAATAAACTCCAACCATCAGCAAGTTTTTAAGGCAATTACTGTTTTTTTTTCAGACGCTAGGACACATTTCTCAATACTTTCAGTAGGTCACTTTTGCAAAACTCTTCACACAGTTCTCCTAACAAACTTTAAGCTTGGCAAAGCAGTTCATTTCACATTCAAAATGCACTACAACTACCAAAACACTTTATTCAGGTCTCAAATCAACTCATTCTTCCAGAACACTAGCAAAGGTTGACAGCCAACAAACACACTTTGTCACCAACAAAATAATGACCTAAAAAACAACATGTATCATTACACAATGTTTTCTCTGTTTATAATTCACTGCAATATATGTTACTGGAATGAGTCAGACATGATGCAGAATGCATCAATATTTTATGTAGTCAATTTTCATTTTTTTTTTTTTTGCACTGAGTAATTCCAAAATACAAGAATTTGTATACACACCATCCACTGATACAGATTCAATAGTAATGATAATCTACTCGGTCTTCTCCATTTGGCCAATTGTTTTTATAGCATTTATTTTTTAAGATTTTAAATATATTTTTTTAAATATTACTGTAGAAATGTAGCAAATTGCTGTCTTATTCAGTTTTGCATCATGTTATTGTTTTGAACATAAGTTTAACAGTTTTGAAAACAGTATGTAAGCATGTGCAAATTGGCCTGTATGTATAAAAAGTTTTGGCAGTTGTTGTGTCTGAGTGAGAAAATAATTCATGAAATTTGAGAGATGTAGTCATTGAATGCATTTTGTGCCAAAGCAATGATAATTGATCCTCAGTTTAGCCCACATAGACTTCTGTTGTGCTCACTGTGTGAGGAGTTTTGCAAAAGTGACCTAAGTATTGAGATGTGTCCTAGCGTACTTTGTATACCTGATGAGGGTCTTGGGACAGAAATTTGTGAATAAAGATTTGTGATACGTTTGCAAAAAGGTGTGCAGGATTTTTCAGTTTCCAACGCAATATATGTTTTAATACATACTGCTCTTATCTTTGAAGATGTCTTGAATTTCACTCTCCATTCCATTTGTGTTGATATGTAGTTCTTCTGTCTCTTCACCCTTTCTCCAGTAATCCACAGCCAGTTTGTTGATCACATTTCCACCTGTTTGACTATAAATAACACAGATTATCATGGACTGAATCATTGCTTTACTTCTAACAGTTAGAACAGAATGACTGATTATACATGCAAAATAACATAAAATTAACTTGCAATACAATATGTTGCAATATCTTATATTATGTTACTGGTGTTACAGAATATTGAAGTAAGTTGTACACTAGTATTCTATTCTGATTAAAGGCACATTATTAAGATCAAATCTCTTGACTGAGGCATCACCTGATAAAAATGAAGATTGCATTGTGGAATGACACTCCATCTACTTTGGGCACGTAGTCCAGAAAATGTTTTATGGTGTCAATCAGACGTGAGTTCATCTTCTCCGTTTCATCAAATATAAACATTGAGCGAGGAAAACTTGATACATTTCCAAGAATCCACTGTTTTAGTTGAGCCTGCATGTACAGAAGTAACAAATCGTATTTTTCACGGTGCTCAGTCATGCTTCTTGAAATTGGCCTTCCAACAGACAGGTAACCCAGATAGCATGCAACCATTGAAACAATGTTAAAAATCGTTGATTTGTCAACGTTAATACCATTGAATCAACATCAGGTTTGCACCCTCCATTAATATTGAAAAAATATTGAAATTTCAACAAATCACCATTATCGTGATCAGTGTTTGCTTTAGTTGGGCCCTTTACTCTTGTGTTTTAATGGTAAGTTTTCTTTGGCTGCTGAAGCAGTGTTTTAACATACATCTGCTATTGCAAAGAAAACAAAGATCTTATGTTATCAAGTAGTTTAATTCTTGTAGATATACCTAAATTATATTAATGAAATATTGTTAAAGTTATGCAAAAAAATCATTTTACAGTACTAGTTGGAAACTGTGTCAGGTCTGTTATTTTGAGGATTACAAAAACACATTTAAAAAGTTAAACTACTGAATCTATCTCTGACATCATGAATCGGTCTATGAATCTCATCAATGGTGACGATTAACAAAAGAAAGCTTCATGCTGCAATGCATGCTGGGTATCATCGTACTACTAAACTAATTTATAACTCCCAGCATGCATTGCAGTTGATTGTTTTATCTAAATTTGTTTGATGATTGTCACCATTGTCGAGATTTGTAGGATGAGTAAGGATGTCTGAATGTGTCAGCTATTTTTCTGTTTGTCTTGTCACAGTGTATTTACAAACCAAAACAATTATAAATGTCAAAAACGGATCAACATAATCATGTAAAGCAGCTTAACTTTATATAATCTTGACTTCTTTACAAAAAGCAATCAGTTTCAACTTAACTTTGAAACACATCTTTCTTTTCCAATGCACATGTGTTTCTACATAAACACAAACAAACACTAATAAAAAGAAAAGAAAGATTTAACTTAGTGAATAACAAGAGTCAAGGACCCAACTAAAGCAAACACTGATCACAATAATGGTGATTTGTTGAAATCTCAATATTTTTTTCAATATTAATGGAGGGTGCAAACCTGATATTGATTCAATGAAGTTAACATTGACAAATCAACTGTTTTTAACATTGTTTCAATGGTTTGCATGCTATCTGGGAAGCCTGATCTTATAGTACTGACTATTCATTTAAAGCATAACAGTAGGCCTACTACGTGCTTGCCATTAATACTAAGGACACAAATAAAATATTAACAACAAAAATGTCAATATAAAGAGTCTGACTTACTTCATATATCTTTACCTGGGCTTTGAGTGGGAAGTGATATGTGGCTATGAATGTGTGGACATGTTGGCTTTTCTCCCCCATTTCATAAATATTCCTTGCAATGATCTTGGTGACGTACGTTTTTCCTACCCCTGTTGGTCCATGTAGAGAAAGGACCAGTGGTTTTGATGGATTTGAATCTTTTATAAACCAGGACACAGATTTCTGTATCATTTTCAGTGCAATGTCTTGCCCATATAAGGAATTCCTTAGATCTTTTCCAAACTCTGACAATTTTAAAATTAGTTAGTGGCATACAGATAAAAATGATCAACCATTTAAATATTTTACACGTTAAAGCTAACTTAGTTCTTCTTACCTTTAGCATCAAAAGGTCGTAAATTGTCTTTGTCGCGAAACACATTGATAAAATCTAAGAATCCTGACTCAACTGTTACAATAGGTAACAGAAAAAACAGCACAAATATATCTTTGGATTTCATTGAAAAGGTTCTTCTCTGCGCTGCTTTCCTCAAAAAAGACGATGGTTTTCATTTGTAAGGATTTTCAAGAATGAAGTTTGGCAACTGGTATAGCGAAATGAGGTGGTACTTTAAAAAGAACAGAGGTGTGTCTTTAAATGCTTTTGTACAGTATTTCCTCTTTAAGGACAAACAATATCTAAGCAAATACTTCTTATAAGCAATGAGCTATAAAAAAATAGGGATAAAAACCAAACAATCAAACACATATATGGGTTTCAATTTTCAATTTAGAATGTAATATATTATCCCTGAAATTATAGGCTTATGAAACCCTGCTCTGAAGCAGGATGTCATTTTTACTCCGATTCAGGTGTTTTCATTACACAGATCGTGATATGAGGTGCTTGCACTTAAATTTCTGATTGGCTGTCCGTTGCTAAGCATCGAGTCATTCTAACCCTGCTTCGTTTCACCCTGCGTGCGTTTGGCAACGCAATGCGGGGATAACCCCGCAAAAGCAGGGGTAACCCTGCTTCTAAAGGGTTTTTTACACTTGTGTTTCTCTAAACCCAGGGTAACAGAATCATGGGTTATCTGTTTCATGTTTCACACTGTTGATACTTAACCAGGGGTTAAGAGATAACCAGTGGTGGCTCGTGACTGCTCATCCGAGGGGCCTAATTCAAAATTCACTAGTTTGCCTGCGCATTCAGGTCTTAATGATTAATGGTAAACAAACTTGGCTTGCTGTCCTCGAAGGGAGCTCTGTACCTGAGCTCTGAACCTTCAGAGAGAGCGAACCTGAGGCTGGGGCTCGAGCCACAAGTTCAACCCCCTGCAACGGAACTGCAAAGAGGAAGAAAGAGAGTGAAGGAGGAGATGGGGAGGAGGAGGGATGTTGGAAAAGAAAGCAGCTGGACAGGAAGGCCTGAAGGCTGCCTTATATACGCCCATGATGATGATGATGATGATTGACAGGCCTGAATGTTTAGGCTCCTCCTGAACCTACGTTTAGAACTGCATTAAGTGTTCGGAGTGTCATGTGTGTTGCTTGCATTTTTTTAAAATATGTGTTTGTTGCGTCATGTAAACCATGTGCATCACATGTTTTGTCAAAATAAGTGCCTGCTGCACACCCGTCAAAACCGTTTATAATAAAAGAGACGCTCACGTTCACAAAATACACACAAGACACTCCCTTAACAGTAAACTCTGATTACACATGAGATTATGTGAGTATCTGGCAAACGCGAGCGGCTCTTTTATCATAAACCCTTATATTTTCACAGAATGTTCTTTACATTATGTAGTATTATTTTATGTAGAAAACTGTAAATCACATAAAGAGACTTCAGCTGGGTTTTTACAGACCCGTTCACATAATATTTCCAATAAGGATAACGATTTTTTACAAAACGTAGCCCTGCTGCCAAAAACAAAATACAGAAGCAATCATGCATTTAATTTTTTATTGTATAAGTAACCATGAAATATTGACATTAAAAGGAATATTCCATTTTCTTAAAAGAAAAATCCAAATAATTTACTCACCACAATGTCATCCAAAATGTTGATGTCTTTCTTTGTTCAGTCGAGTAGAAATTATGTTTTTTGAGGAAAACATTGCAGGATTTTTCTCATTTTAATGGACTTTAATAGACACCAACAACTAACACTTAAATCAACACTTAACAGTTTTTTTCAACGGAGTTTCAAAGGACTATAAACGATCCCAAACGAGGCATAAGGGTCTTATCTAGCAAAACGATTGTCATTTTTGACAACAAAAATAACAAATATACACTTTTCTCACAAAATCTCACAAAAATATAACACACATACATTATCTCTTACCGTATTTTCCGGACTATAAGTCACACTTCTTTCATAGTTTGGCGGGTGCTGGAACTTATAGTCCAGTGTGACTTATATATGTTGTTTCCTCTTCAAGTGTGATGTGACTTTAGAGCGACTTATCCGGAAAATACGGTTATATGCCAACATGATTGCTTTCAACATGAAGTTAAAACAACTTGGTTTTGCAATTCAATTCTACCTACTATTTTGAGTTTTGGCTTGTGAAATGTTATAAAATCAAGTTGAAATTGTTTAACATATTTTTTTTAAGTTAAAGTAACATAAAATATATTTTGATTTGCCAAAATGCTGCATTGTTTTTACAATGCTGTAACTTAAATCCCTGATAATATGGTGGAGAGTTTCCTTTTACTGTACTGAAAAGAGTTTGTGAGACATGAGAAGAGTATATAAAGATGATTCAAAGAGCAGGTAAGTTGTAGGGGAGATGGAGATTGCTTGAGGTAACACATATAATTTTGAAGGTTTTTTAATAAAGAATGTAATAATAATAGTAAAGTGGTGGTGGTGCTGCTAAAATGTATTTAAACAATTTGTCAATAGACAGCCTCAACTTCAGTCTGAAATTGTATAAAACACAATTACAGTCACTCTATAAAAAATGAAATAAAAAAAATGAGAATGTCTTCTCTGGTACATGAAAGTAGCCCTTTCGCTTTCTATTAATCAACAGTAGACAAGGGCTGTAAAAGTCTATCATCTATTGATCAAGATACATCCTTAACAGCTCTTTGACTGTCTTACAGCCTTTAACAGAGAAGATTTTCTCCTCTGGAGGGAAGAAGTACATCTTTCTGGCCACTGTGTCTGCAAAATCTGGGTACTGGTCTTTATTGATGTTCATATTGGCCATTTCAGCCAGAACACATTGACGTACATGCTTCAGTTCCAGAGGTAGGAAAGGAATATAATCATCCACCAGGTTTTCATCTATTAGACAGGAATGCCAAAATCCACCTGTAGAACAAGTTTTTATGTTGAGCAATAAGAGGATGTTTGAGCTAAAAAGTTGGGAATCGATTAATGAAATGTTTTATTCCATGCATGGATTTTTATTTAAAAAAATGTTAATTGTTCCCGTATGCTGAAAACAGTGATTGTTTTTAAAGGTTATAATAGAAAAGTAATTTTTGAATAAATTCCAATGCAATTTGATTTACTACATACTGTATTTATTGCTGAAGATATCTTGATAAATTTGAGTCTCCATTCCCTTGCTGTTCATGTGTATTTCTTCTCTGCCTTTACCTTCCCTCCAGAAATTCAGAGCTATGTTATTGATCTCCGTCTGACCTGTATTACTGTAAATAAACACAGTTTGTCATGGACTTATTATGGAGGTCTTTCAATACTTCATCTGTTTCTGTTTTTTGTCATGAGGTACATTTAAAAACACAATATATACAAAGGAGCATGCTGTATATTAGCCAACTGTATCACCTGATAAAAATGAAGATTGCTTTCCTGAATGACACTCCATCTACATGGGCTGTGCATTCCAGGAAATGTTTTATGGCTTCAATCAAAAGTGGGTTCATATAATCTGTTTGTTCAAATATAAACATGGAGCGAGGAAAACTTGATACATTTCCATAAATCCACTGTTTAAGCTGAGCCTGCATGTACAAAAGTAACAAATTCAATGATCTGTATTTCATCGAACTTAATGTTTTCTTCACAGTCAATACATAAAACTGTGACTTACTTTATACATCTTTATCTTGGCTAGGTATGGGAAGTGATATTTGGCTATGAATGTGTGGACATGTTTGCTCTTTTCCCCCATTTCATAAATATTCCTTGCAATGATCTTGGTGACATAAGTTTTTCCCACTCCTGCTGATCCATGTAAAGACAGGACGAGTGGTTTTGATGGATTTGGAGTTTTCATAAACCAAAATACAGCTTCCAGTATCAATTCCACTGCAATGTGCTGCCCATATAAGGACTTCCTCAGATCATCCTCAAACTCTGACAATATTAACATTGATTAGTTACATAAAGACAAAATTGATCACCATTGACTTCACCAATTCTCAAATATTCAATAAAAATTGTTGACAAATTAAAGCTCATTTTCTTTTGCTTACCCAAATAATCAAAAGGTCGTAAATCATCTTTGTCCCGAAACACATTGATAAAGTCAAAGACTCCTGTCTCAACTGTTATAATTGGTAACAGAAAAAACAGCAGAAATATTTTTTCTGATTTCATTGTAAAAGTTGCTTCACTGCATGCATCGCTCTTAAAGTTGCATTTGTAATGAAAAAGTGGGATGGTACACATTTTCACTTAGGCAAATACTTTCTAGGAATGAAGTTTGACAACCGCACCTACATTAAAGTTGGGTGGAGCTTCACAAAAACTCATTTTCCATATCCTTGAGAATAAATGATAAATGTTGACAGTAGTGGCATGAAAAGACCTCTATAGGCAGAAATCTCGAGGGAGACAGATCCCCCCATCTGATGGTTGCCCACCTAAAATTATCATTAAAAACCATGTGCATTATAAACATAGAAATATACTTTAAATATAATTGTGTAAGTAATAAAACACTACAAATGCAATTTTCTAAAATGTGTTTAAGGTTTAGGGAGTCCCCCCTCCCTTGCCTCAAAGTGGTTTGGTTCACTACCTGCTTTCGTCATTCACCTCATTTACACACGCACACACACACACACGCACGCACGCACGCACGCACGCACACACACACACACGTCTATAAGAGAACAAAGTTGTTCAGTAGTTGTGAAACGGCAGTAAGTTACTGTCAAAGCTATTGTATTACTTTTAACATCATGATGAAGTGATTATTTTCTCTTTAATACAGATTATGCTGAGTCATTATTAATTTAATTAATAGTATTTTTGATGAGCCGGCCATGTTAGCGATTATAACGTTAGCTTATAGTTTTTACATTTACAGTAAAGTTCAA
This sequence comes from Paramisgurnus dabryanus, assembly GCF_030506205.2. Taxonomy (NCBI): domain Eukaryota; kingdom Metazoa; phylum Chordata; class Actinopteri; order Cypriniformes; family Cobitidae; genus Paramisgurnus; species Paramisgurnus dabryanus. The sequence continues at coordinate 3,931,770 of NC_133357.1, forward strand.
ATATGATTGGTGGCATTTAAATAAATAAATGGCTTTTAAAAAGAATATTAGGCTTTTGCTCTGTGTATCTGCACATATCCCAGTACAATTTTGCCTGTATTATTTGTGTCCCCTTTAAAAATTGCTGAAGAAATGTTATGTTTATTGGCCCAACAACCCCCCCCCCCCCCCCCACACACACACACTGATTTACACTAAATTTACACCCACACTGTAAAAAAAATGCAGTATGAAGTTAAAACAACCTGGTTTTGCAAGTCAGTTCAACATACTATTTTAAGTTTTTTTGGGGGGTGTTTGTTTTATCACCTCCCACCTCTACAATGGGTGCTTAGGTGCACTAAACAATCCATCCTAAAATGCATTAAACTTTCGTTTACAAAGATGTGAAGCTCACCGACAGGTCAGGGGTGTTCACTGATATACTCACACAAAAATCGCTGCAAAAGATGCTTTCCAACAGCTGTTTTAGCATTCGTTGTAAACTTATGGACCTATTTTTCCAAACGCCTCACATCCGTACATTCTTCCGATGAGAGGTTGAGTAATAGACACTCCAGCCCAGTTGATGGCAATAATCCGCCTTTGCCAACTGCAAGAATACAAACAAAGTTCCCGGCGCGGAGTAATACTGAACCTCACAGCACATCTAATACAAGTCAATGGAGTTGGACAAACTACGATAAAACCTGTTGGAATGCATCTTTTGCAGCGATTTTTGTGTGAGCATATCAGTGAACACCCCTGACCACTCGGTGAGTTTCACGTCTTTGTATACAAAAGTTTAATGCATTTTAATAAAGATTGTTCCTGTGCACCTATGCAGTCATTGTAGAGGTGGGAGGTGATGCAACAAACATCTGAAAATTCTCGGGTCAGCATCATATGTCCAAATTTCAGTCAAAACCGTTCTATATCATCATAAACAATCTGAAAACAGGGCTTTAACTGTAAAATACCAAACTTGTCCTTTAAGCTATAATTTAAACTAAGGTAATCTACTGGTTATTTATTTTGCTTATTTTCAGCATTAAACCACTCTAAAAGGACTTTTCAAGGTGAAAAGTGATCCTCTGCAATCTAAAAATGGCTGGGTTATTTTTGACCCATTTTGGGTAAATATGGGACAGAACACATCACTGCACTGAAAAAAAATCCGTAGAAATTTATACAGTTATTGCAGCTGGGTTGCCGGTAATTGACCGTAGATTTAAATTTATGTTATTTACATAAAATTTCTACGGATTTTTTACAGTGTGGGTTTAAATTGACCATGCTGGGTTGTATTAACCCAACTGTTGGGTTATTATAATCCATGTTTGCATAACAACAACACAACATTGGGTCATTTTTAACGGAGCATTGGGTCATTTTTAAACTTGATGTAAAATTACAGAAAAAACAGTATTTGTGTATTATGGAAAATGTCTGTAATTTATTGTGTTCGTTATTTTACTGCATTTTTATGACACCTCAGCTGCCGGAATTTTACCGTTTTTTTACGATTTTTTTACAGTGTGTGTTTTGTCTGTGTAAAATTACAGAATTTTTATTTTATTTTGTATTACAGAAAATTTCTGTAATTTATTGTGCTCGTTATTTTACGGTATTTTTCTGGCACCCTAGCTGCCTGAATTTTACCGTTTTCTTACGGATTTTTTTTACAGTGTGTGTTTTGTCCAATATTTACCCAACATGGGTAGAAAAATAACCCAGCCAGTTTTAAAGTGAGTCTTAAAATATGTAAATGATCTTTAAATGTCAAATGGATTGACACATTGCTTTTGTGGAAGGAAGATGTATTATGATATTAAACAAAAAATTTTCACCACATTCAATGAAATACACTGATAGATGCTCAGAGATTAAAATATTTACACAACAATTGCAGATATGTTTATTTCATATATTAATTGTAAGTGTAAATGCATAACTTATATCAATTACAAAAATGTATTAGGATAAAAATTTTTTTAAAGTAGCATCAGAACTGTAACTGAGGTGTATAAACATAAGTGTAGAAGTCTCTTTCATCTAAGGTACAGCACCAATTTCTTTTCGACCGTCTTGCAGCCTTTTTCAGAGAAAGCATACTCCCCCGGTGGAAAATAGGGCAAATCTCTTGCAACTGTTTCTGCCAGATCATAATCTACAGGGATTTTCTTTTTGACCATTTCAGCCACAACACAGCGGTGTACCTGCTTCAATTCTAGAGGCAAAAAAGGAATAAAGTAATCCACCAGGTGACTTTTTAATAAACTGGAGTGCCAAAATCCACCTGTTCAAACACATAAAAATGAAAGATATGATTTGTGGAGGAGACATGTTTGTTGTGTATAATACAGAAATCTAACCACATAATAATTTTAATGATTTAATTTCACATACAATGTCAAAGGAAAAGTTAAAGAGAATCAATGATAATGCAACTTTAAAGAAGTATTTCACCCAAAAAATGACCCCCATTGACATATAGTCATTTTTTTCCTCCTATGAAAACTCAATAGACCCCAGTTTGGTGGATTACTCCTTTAACAACTTTCTAATACATACTGTTCTCATCATCGAAGACGCTTTGACGGATTTTATTCTCCATTCCATGGCTGTTCATCTCAAGTTTTTCTCGGTTTTCCCCTACTCTCCAGAAATCCAGAACTATGTTGTTGATCACATCTCCACCTGCATTGCTACAAATATAAACAACTTATATCATATACAGTACTTTTGAAAGAAATTGTGTAGATATTTATTCGCAGTTTAGAGCATTACCTGAGAAAAATGAAGATTGCTTTGCAATACGACACTCCATCAATATGGGCTGTGTAGTCTAGAAGAGGCGTTATGGTTTCAATCAGTCGTGGATTCATCTTGTCCATTTCATCAAATACAAACATGGTCCGAGGAAAACTTGATACATGCTGATAAATCAACTGCCTTAGTTGTGCCTAAATACACATGCATGTGCCAGTTAGATCAATGGCCTGTACTCAAATGTACTATGTATACTTACTGCAATTATGGTACATGCATAATAAATCAGGTAAAATGAGCAAATAAATATTTCAAATTCATATTTAATTTTCCATACCTTACTTATGAGGTTAATAGCTGTGTTATAAGCAATATAATGTACAGACAGCTGGTTGTTATGGCAATATAACCCCCTTTAGTGTGGTACAAGACCCTCTGCTGCGTGTGGTCCTGATACTGTCGGGGCTTATTTCTGCGATAAAAACCTGCTGCCTATCCCTTACATAATCACTTATTAGGGTGCATTTTATGTTTGTTTTATTAGGCTTGTGTTGTTCTGTCTGATCTATTTTAATTACAAAAAATGTTCAAGCTCATGACATAAACACAGGCACGCAATACAGGTTATTCAAGTACGTCTGTAGAAAGAAACTATGTTGAGTGTAAACACATACATTTTACATTAAAATGTACACATAAATAATCAGGGTTTGAAATTAAAGAGCACCTATTTCATTGCCAAAAAACAACGTTATTTTGTGTATTTGGTATAATACAATGTGTTTGCGTGGTTTATGGTTTAAAACACATTTTTTTACTGTGCATTTTTGTAGTTTCAGATTTCAATTTCTTCCTGAAACGCACTGATTCAAGTACAAAGCTCATTGAATTGAAAACCACTGTGTCCCTGATTGGCCTGCTAATCTGTACGTTGTGATTGGCTGAATACATCTGACATCAACCGGAAATGTTACACTCCTTACAATGTTTGAAACATTTGCTTACAATGTGAATTATTCTGCTTCAAGAACAAAGTAAAAAGAAATTGCTACAGCGTTAAGATAAAATAGGAAATCTATTAAGTATATAAATATATAAGAATTATTTGTTGGTACACATTGAGCGGTGACGTGCCGCACATGTACTTATGCACTGTAAAAAAGAATAAGGTGAACAAGAGAAGTCACAAAAAACCTTTCAATTAGTCTCCCTTGAAACGTGAGAAGTAAAGAAACTTTTAGAAAGCTTGTCAGCAAATCCTTTCCAACAATAACAATGTAAGCTAATATTGCTATGGTTATGATACAGTATGTTTTGCTTGTCTATTATCTACAGTTTTATTACAAACAGCAAACTAAACTACAACGAACTAATGTAGACCTAAACTCGGTTATCTAAATAAACATTTGAAGTGGATCGAAAAGTTCATCAAAGTTGCCATAAGACAGGGGATTTGGTAAATAATAATAAAATGTTTAATAAATGTTTATAGCCTAAATAGTTAATCTGGTTATTTTCTTTCTGTTTTAGGCTATAATTTCTGTTCTTGCTCTTGGTTGGTGTGATGTATTATCAATAATTGTAAAAAAAAAATAATTACATCATTTTTGAAATACAAAAACTTTATTTACTTACACTGTAAATGTCGACGCTGTCTTTGGATGGAAAGTGATATTCGGGTGTAAAAATGACTAAATGTTTGCTGTGCTCCCCTTTTTCATAAATGCTTCTCGCTATGAGTTTAGCGACATGGTTTTTTCCCACTCCTGTGGAACCGTGGAAAGAGAGGACCAGGGGTTTATTTGGATTAATATCATCCATAAATGCTGAAACAGATTTCAGTACCACCTCTGACACGATGTGCTGCCCATAAAGATTGTTTTGTAATTCTTTCTGCAAAGCTGAAAAAAGCAAAACAAAAAGACAGTGTTTGTAGCTACATGATACCTGAACTAGTGAAATAAGGTTTGTGAAAACAAAACAAGCCACCTGATATGCTGTAAACCTGAGGAAACACCACATATTTAAACATACAGTAAGACAAAAAAATATAAAGAATGGATTTGCTCACCATTAGAATTAAAGGGCAATAGACCGTCCCGTTCATACTGAGACCATGCAAAAATAAAGACTCCAAGAAAAGAAATACCAACAGCAGCACCACCCAATAAAAGGGCTTCTTCATTACCAGACGTTAATGTTATATCTGACAACAATAAAACTATTACTAAATACGATGACTTCATGGTGTCAGAGTTACTTCCAATGTCTCCTTCAGACTCCTTCAGAGTGTTGTTTCTGCAATGTGATCTCACTTTAGTTCACTCCCTCCCGAAAATGCAAATATACCAGGAACACATTCTTGATTTGAAACAGAAACTTACTGCACTTGACGGGAGTCAAAAGTTAGTTCTACTTAAAAAGTTACTTTGATTGGTAAAACCTAAAAAAATTATGATAGTTTATTACCAATTGAAGTAACTTTATAAATTAATCCAACTTGTCACTTTTTACAGTGTGTACAATTTCTTTGATTTGCAGGACGTTTCACATATGTTCTTCAGTGAACACGCTATATAGAAATAAATCATATACAAGTGATCCTATCTGTGAAATCCTGACAAAGTCTTATAATTTAGTCATGAAATTTGAAACATCAAAGTTTGATTTTACTCATTGATTTTACATTGATTTCAATCTTTCACATGACTTTACTCAGTCAGTACTAAAGATATCAAGGTTATATATTCACATGAGGTAAAAGGCTTTTATATACAAAGCAATAATCACAATAATGACTTCAGCTGGTCATTCAAGTAGGGTTCACATTTTTACAATTGTTGTCATGCCAGAAGATAATTGTGCACCCCTGCAGCAAAACAAGAAATACTGAACTGACTGTCACAAGATTATATGAATATGCCGAACAAACTATTATAAGTAGTTTAAAGTTACATATTGGTACCAAATGTATACATATCTGTACCTAAATGTACATATGAGGACCTTTTTAAAGTGTTTTTTACCCTTTTCTCATGGTTTTAATAACAAATAAGACAAAAAACGTAATAACAACTCATCTCACGTCAAGATAAATAAAAGTAAGTTGAAATGACTTGTAAATCCAAGTTGATCTTTTTTTACAGTGCAGTAATAATAGAATTTTTTGTCTCTGTCTTCTGAAATGACTGTGATTTGAAATGACATTGATATGACAGTTTATACAATGACATTATACTTTTCAGATATCACAAAGACTCATTTTTAGGTTAATGCTTTGAATGGAATAGCACCTCTATTCCATTCAAAGCATTAACCTAAAAATGAGTCTATCCTACACCATTATGGGGGCATCTTTCCCCATAAATTGCTATTTAAAAGTTGATGTGCACTTTGCAATTTAAAGTTAAAAATGGTTTCAAAAGCACTTTTATTGTATTATCTAATCTGTCAGGACTGATGAATAGGGATCAGAAATCTAAACAGGCTAGAAAAATGAGGCAAATAAAAATATTTTCTTTAATATTTCTTTCACACATGAGTCAAGTTTTAAATCACAACAAACTCACACACAAATAAGGATAAAAATCTAAGAAAAATTACTCTCATGCAATGCACAGTGGCAGATTTAACAAATTGGGGGCCCAAGGCGAATGTATGTAGGGGGCCCTCCTATCCGATCTTTAAAAGAGAACGAAAACATTTTCAAAAAAAAACACTTCCAAAATGAAGATGGAAAGCAGAGAACACACAAAGTGTAGCATTACACAAACCAATAGAGAATAAGTCATAAGGGCAAAAACAGCCACGAACATTAAATTATGGAGAAAAAAATCTAATGCTGCACAAAAACTAACAATGCATCAAAGCCAATGTTGTTACAAATTTTTCACATACCCAAGACTGTGATAAAAGGTAAAAAAATCTGTGTTTTCCCAAATCAGCGAGTTCACTGGCAATTAAAAAGTAAAAATCCTGGGTTTTTTATTAAGCATTTAGCAGTTTTGATCAGGACTGAGGTTGATTAACAGATTTATGCAAAAAATTTAAACCAAATATTTATCTGATTTTACCAGCAAATTAATTTAGTATATGTTTTCTTCACAAACATAATGAAAGGGTTGTGAATTTGCCCACAGTGTATTGTATTGTTGACTTTTTGAAAAATGTTTAAAGCATTTTCCCAAAATATGTGTCAAAATAAGTTTTGTCAACAAAAACTATTCCATTTGCTGAAACATAGAGAAATATGTGGCCAAATTAAGACTCAACAGCAACCCATAGTGGACAAAAACATCCCCAACATAACATAAGGTGTCAATTATTTTTTTCTGTAATAACGTTATTTACTTCACCACAAAATCATTTTTATCAGTGTAGGGCTAAGGCGATTACTAGCAGAACTAGGCGGTTGACTCACCAAAGCCCCATTTTACGTTTATTTGTCTTGATTCGTCTCGGTTCGTGTACTTTCCCAATCCTCCTGTCACTCTCTGTTTATCTTTTGCGGGGCGCAGCGCGCACCGTTACAGACTAGTCCTTTTTATTGTGAAATTAAAAAAAAAAGTTTCAGCGTATTTCTTAAGAATATTAATACAATTTATAATGCTTTTGTAGTGTTTATGATGATTAGGGTTTTATTTATTAGGTTTAATTGGGGCCCCCCTAATATGACCGCTGATAGGGGGCCCAAAGCAGCCGCCTACCTATGCCTCTATGTTGCCTCTGGCAATGCATCTTATAACACAGAGAAAAGAAGTGCTCCAATAACAATACCTGAAATATCTAGCAGGAGATTATCATAGCAAAATCAATTAAATATAACCAGACACAATATCAGTAACTCTAAGGAATAAAATGATCTATAACAGCCTCTCGTATTGGCTGGCACCGGTATGTAAGCAAAGGTAAACAAGTCTCTTTCATCTAAAGATCGGTGTACAGCATTAACTTCTGTCTGACTGACTTGCAGCCTTTAACAGAAAATATTTTCTCCTCTGATGGGAAATATGGCATATCTCTGGCAACTGTGTCTGCAAGTTCAGGGTAACGATCCACAGTCATGTTCAAATTGGCCATTTCAGCCAGAACACATTGACGTACATGTCTCAGTTCCAGAGGTAGGAAAGGAATAAAGTGATCCACCAGGTGATGATCTAATAGATGAGAGCGCCAAAATCCACCTGTACAAAGGCAAAAGCATGCAACCATTGGAACCAAATCTAATCATTGAGTCATTTAAAAATAAATAATAAAATGGAAAATTAATTTTTTTTGTATAATACAAAAGACATGACTACATACTGCTCTTATCATTAAAGACATGTTGAAGGATTTCAGTCTCCATTCCCTTGCTGTTTATCTGAAGTTCTTCTCTGTCTTTACCTTCTTTCCAGAAATCCAGAGCCATTTTGGCAATCACATTCCCACCTGCATTGCTACAAATAGAGAAAGCTTGTCATAACCCTTTGGTCACAATTTTGTGTAGTATAGATATTTAAATCCAGTTTGACTTCATCACCTCAGAAAAATGAAGAGGGCTTTGCGGTATGACACTCCATCTACAAGTGGCATATAGTCCAGAAAGGGTTTTATGGTTTCGACCAACCGCGGATTCATCTTGTCCATTTCATCAAATACAAACACGGACCGAGGAAAGCTTGATACATTTCCATGAATCCACTGCTTTAGTTGTGCCTAAATATAAACACATATACCATGTTGGTTCAATAACCATGTTAGTATCTGGTTTAAATGAGTGAATATGTTTTATAATAAATATAGATTCATTATAAATAATAAATTATAGGAGAGGTTTACTATGACTATAACTAAAGTTTCTATAACAAGTATAAGTTTCTATAACAAACCTATAACAAGTATTTTTCCCGTCATTAGACTGCCCTAAGCGAACTTGCGCGTGCGCTTTAGACCTTGCGCTTATCGTTAACATAAATATGTTTAGTATGGTAATTGAACTGAGGTTGTCAACCTTGTACGTTTCAAACTTGAAACACCTGTCTGAAATTCAAGAGCTCGGGTTACAGGTTGTGTCAACAAAAATAAACGATCAGCTGTCCAGGCAACTGTGAAAATTGAGTGACAAAATTTGATATTAGTGCTGTTCTTGATCTTTCTGCTGGTATTAACAGACAAATCATTAAGCCTAAATGTAATGAATAAACCCATAGCATTTGCATCTTTACTTACACTGTATATGTCGACCTTGTCTTTGTGCGGGAAATGATGCTCAGAAATAAATGTGATAAAATGTTTGCTCTGGTCTCCTTTCTCGTAAATGTTGCTCGCGATGATTTTAGCGACATGGTTTTTTCCCACTCCCGTGGGCCCGTGAAAAGACAGGACCAGGGGTTTGTTCGGGTTACTGTCCGTCAAAAATGCTGACACAGATTTCAGTACCACCTCTGACACGATGTGCTGCCCATAGAGATTCTCATGTAAATCTTTCCTCAAACCTAAAAATAAAATGGTTTGATCATTCACATATCGATACTTGAACTTGAAAACGTCTGAGACACAGGAGATAACATTAAATGTTTTAACAACACTGTATAGAATGTTTTTGCTTACGTTTTGGATCGAAAGTCAATAATTGATCCCCTTTAAACAATGTGTAGACATGAGAAGCAATGCCTACCAAAACTTCCATAAAACCTGACGTAAATGCTATATCAGAAAACAGCAATAAAACTATAAAAAAATACGACGCTTTCATTGTGGAGTTACTTCCAGTGTCTCATCCAGTCTCGCTTTCGTTTCTAAAAGGAACTACTAAGAAGTAACCTCCCTCACTCCCTCCCTCCCTATGAGGCAAATATTTGGCACATTAACCAACTGATTCTCATTAACTTAAGAAATCACGAGACTTGCGCCCACTTTTGGATCTAAGACATTTTGCTTGTTTGAAATGCATTTATTTTGAGATCAAGTTCATTTGAAAATATGTTGTTATAAAAATATGTGTCTCTTATGTGTTAATGAATTGCTTGTTTATTTTGTTATTAAACTTCTCATTTGTTTATGTGTCTCACTGTCTGGTCTGTATAATGAACTGTGAGACAATCCCTTTGTCTTTTATTTACACTAAAAAGCTAATTTCATCCAGATGGATACTTGTTAGCAAAGTATAAAATAACCAGCAGATAGCGCTACATGCAAACGTTCAGACCTTCACCTGAGCACTTTGTGGCATCCTAAATAATATATGAACGTATATTTTCTTAATATTTGTTAATATTATTAGTAGTAAATTATATTACAAATATCTAGCAACATACCAAGCTGAATTAAAATAACATTAAACGCTGACATGTTCAAAGTTTTAAGATTTCTCATTTCAAAGAAGGTCTGTCTGTCTGTCTGTCTGTCTGTCTGTCTGTCTGTCTGTCTGTCTGTCTGTCTGTCTGTCTGTCTGTCTGTCTATCTATCTATCTATCTATCTATCTATCTATCTATCTGTCTATCTATCTATCTATCTATCTGCGCCTGGTAACTGCATTATGGCGCCTCTAGCGGCTGAACGCAGGAAGTGCATTGGGACCTCTTGGCTAGGTGAATTAAATTAATTTAAAACGCTTTCCATGGTAAATCTGTTCATAAAGTATAACTTAATATTTGTTAATATCAAAATTAGTAAATAGAATCATCATTTAAGAAATCGGTCTGTCTGTCTCTGTCGGTCTGCCCTTGGCAGCTGCATTATGACGCCTCTAGCGGCTTAACAAAGAAAGTGCAGTGCGATCTTTTACTAAACGTGAATTGAATGAATGGGGAACGTTTTCCATTTTAAATTTGTTCATAATGTATTATTTTATATTTGTTAATATCAATATTAGTAAAATATATAGCATAGTTGTCGGTCTGTCCGTCATTCTGTCTCTTTCTCTCATTGTGTCGGTCTCTATACGGATGGCGCCTCCAGCGGCCAAACTTAGAAGTGCAGTAAAGGTGAATTGAATGAATGGGAAACGTTTCCATGGCTGAATCACAGTAGAGGAGGGAAGGAGAGCTTCAGACAAAGCAGCGAGAAACTTTTGGGACTGCTTTTCGCAAGTCTTGCTCTACTAAAGATGTCTGTACAGAAGAAAGAGATGCTCCAGTAGATTCCGCATCTTTCTGTGGAGATAAAAGCGATGTTGAAGTGAATTTAAAGCGCCGATGTTTGACGGAGAAGCTTATTTCTTTTCTACGGCTCCACAAACATTTTCAATGCGACAGGTTCGAGTGAGTTTTGTTATAATAGTATCATTTTATCTAACAGTGCATTGAACATTAAGTCTGTATTATAATCCCTGTGATGGATTTGTGAATTGGCTGCCCAGTGTGCACGTTCACCGAGTCATTAAAGTTACAATGTAGCATAATATTACGAGATAAATATAGGCCTGTTGCATATATGCATGCATAAATCAATTTAAGGGTGTATGCACGTGCAATGTGTGCATGATATAATGCGTATGCTTATAGGTTCGCGTGCACTTAAAACTACAGCGTGCAGGAAAGCACATGAAAGGCAGTCTGTCTGTAGTAAATATCCATACAAAGTTTGCTCTGAAAGTGATTGTTTATGTTTTTTATAGAAAGCGTTGTCTTTTCATTCTCAGTGTGGTGTTTATTTGGGAAGCATATATGATAAGTTGAGGGCTCACTTTGTATCTCTGACACATGAAGTAGTGTCTACAAATATAGACCATAAATGCCTTTCATTCTCCTATCATCAAATAGGAGTCACATCTGACCGCTGGTGACCCCTCAGCCAGCTGTTTTCGGGTGGATTTCTACCTCAGCACAGAGGAAGTGGTGTAAAACCAGACAAAATGGTACCTAAGAAGTGGACTATGCATCCGATTCTTCACAAATCACCTCCTAGAAGTTGGCTTGGCATCCGGCTACGTCTAAGTGAGTAAACTCTCATGTAGTATGCACATATTATTGTTCAGTTGAAATGTAAAGATGCTCACTCTGAATTCAGGTCTTATCTTTCATGTTTATATTTAATATGCTACACAAATCATCCTTGCTTTATTGACTCGATACTCCTTTGGAGACAAAAGGTAAAGTCAAAATTATGGGTCTGACATTGCATCCTTTTGAAATAGATGTCAGTACACGTTACAGTCGCTGTTGTTTGTTTTCGCTTGTGGTTTGTGCGTGTGCTGATCCGTTCTGCGTACTTATAAATTAATCATATTTACAACAAAGCCATTGAAAGTTAATAATAATTCAATTTTGAATCATTTGATATTATCTGCAATTCATGCAATTTCTGCAGAAGGAGCCTGTGAATGGACTTGGTTGTGGATCAGACAAATTGTGAAGTGTCCTGTTGTGTTGTACATTCATGAATTCATCATTGTAAGAGGTGCTTGTCTGAGCAAATGTGCTGGATGTTGTGGGAGGCTGCTTTGCGGTCGCTAAGGTTTTCTGAATGGTTGTTAACATGTTGCACTGCAGATAATGGTGCTGTTTGTTGATGCACACAGCAAAGTTTATTACTTGGGGTCAGGGGTCACTAAGTATGAGCAACTGCGATACTGATGCCTGCCTTAGCAATCTTCAGGAATAAATACTAGCATGCATGTTAAAAAGTTTAACATAGGAAATGAACATAAATGCACAAATAAAAATTAAAGTTTAAGAAAGCTTGACTGCTTCTGGACAATCCTGAAAGTACATTGAATTACATTACAGTGACTTGAGTCCTTCTGAAACAAAATGCTGTATCGTTCTGCGCTTACCTATTGATAGAAACAGCCGCATTTACACTGGCTAAATGCTTTCTACGTCATTATATTGACCTCTGCGTCCGTAATAAGATTAGGCTTCAAGTCTGAATGTTCATTTATAGAAACCTTAAACTAAAAGTGTGCGGTACGCCAAAGGCTTCTTAACTCTGCGGGGCACGCAAGTTACTTTTAGTGTCCCAGACCACTGAAGCTTTCTTAAAATAATGCATGTGTTTGATCTCACAGCGTCTGCTGTTTAGTTGATGTCTGGGAAACAGCTTCAGGCTTACTTAATTTTGATTGGTTGTTGTACTTGATGGGTTGCATCTAGTATTCATTTTGGGTGCATGTTGGTGCATGATTGCTCCTTTAGTGTTATGTGAAGTTATCGTTGCTAAAGACTGCGTTTTAAGTTGGCTCCTCATCCAGTGCTTCTCCCTCCCAAACACTGGCAAATCCTTCTGCTTCAAGACTAATCTTATTATCTGAAGTGTCAGCGGGTTTGTATTCACCCATTTTTTTGGCTAATTGTTTGTGCATTGATAGTCAGGTTAAATTTTTTTTTAAATTATGCTTGTAACTTCAATCACAGTAATGCAATCGATTACAGCCATTGCACGGAGGACCAAAACCTAACTGTGCTCCATGTCCCAAAGCCAGACACACACACACAAACACAGAAACACAGAAACGATTGCTTTCAGCTTTTCATGTCCTGAGATAATGTAATGAGCAGTCTCTCACAGCTGTTGCCTCCACAGGTCAGAAGTCTCTTTCCCATCATCCTTCACTTTTTCCAGCTTTCTGTTTGCTTTTATCATGCACCAGAAAGGCTTGAGGCTCTGCTATTAGCATATTGTTCTTCGTCCGGGTCCTGTCCTTGATCTAAACGTCTGTACAGCAATTAAACTCTTGAAATTAGCAGTAATTTTTTAATAATTTACCTGTGAACTGACAGCTGGGATTGATTGGTTTGTTTGACCGATGCTGCGGAGCCTGAAGGCTGAATTTGTGTTGCTTTAGTTCAGGGTCCAGCTTTGATGAATAACAAATATTTTCGTGATGAATGTCTAACTACTAAAGGAACAAATGATCAGACGACAAGTAATATGGTATCTGGAGACCATTGAGAAGTTTTTTAAATGTTCTCTGAAGAACCATTTTTGGCTGTATGGTTCCTTTAACATCTAAAGAACCTGTCTGTTTTGCAGAAGGTTCTTTGTAGTGGAAAAATGTTTCGACTATAAAATATTACAAAATAAGATATTATTCTTTTAATAGGGTTCCCACGGGTCCTTGAAATACTTGAAAGTTTGTGAATCTGGGGGAAAAAGTCAAGGCCCTGGGAAGTTTTTGAAAATAAACATACATGGATACAGGTCATTGAAAGTGCTTGAATCTATTTTATACAAGACGTTTTCTGAAACAAAATCCAGCTTATTCCCTGTGAATAAGTGTAGGAAAATATCATAAAAATTCTAGACTTTTTAAGCACACATGCTAAACTGTTCGCTTTAAATGCTTATATCTTTTGTATGCGAATGTTGATTCATACCAAAATGCTTTTTTGCATAGATGTGTTTGACACATGAAAACGTCTCAGGGTTACGTATGTAACTGTTGTTCCCTGAGAAGGGAACGAGACGCTGCGTCTCCCTTGCCATACTTCCTGCATCCCTGTAACGCCATCTTTGGCAATATTTCAGATAGCGATATACTTCCTGGCTCCCGCGCCACCCTGTCTTTGTTGTTAAGCCTCACCATTGGTTGAATTTGATATACACATTCAGACGCACTTACCCCTGGAGGTGTCCCTAAAGTGTCACCGCAGTGACACAGCACGAGTTCCCTCAAAAGGTAACACAATGTAACCTTGCTCTCATTTGAAATGTGTCCCCACATTTAGTCCTTGAATTTGAGGATATTGGACCTGGAAATTCCTTGAAAGGTCCTTGAATTTGGAGGTAACTAAGGTGTGGGAACCCTGTTTTAAGAACCTTTGACTCCAGAAAGATTTTGGAGAACCAAATGTGACCCTAGGCCACAAAACCAGTCATAAGGGTACATTTTCCGAAATTGAGATTTATACATCATCTGAATGAATAGGTCAATAGGACAATATTTGGTTGAGATACAACTATTTGAAAATTTGAATCTGAGGCGGCAAAAAAATCAAAATATTGAGCAAATCACCTTTAGGGGGCGTGCACACAAAGGCGCTTACGCCGGCATATATTTTTAATTGTTTCCAATGCAAGTGCCGCACTTTTTAAAAACGTCAGCAGCTGCCGGGTTTTGTACGCGCCGGCACTTGAAAAATGTTCAACTTTGGGTTAAACACTTAGCTCGTCAATGTAACTTCTCATTCTGCCTTCCAATCACAGTGGAGGAGGGGCGGGACAAATATCACAACAACCAACCTGCGCATTGTTCATTGACTGATAAACAAAGCAGAAGTATCAATGCAACCTAAGCGCACCGCTGAAAAAAGCTGTCAAATGCATGCAGTTGGCGTCCACGTGGCATTTTTAGCCACATATATAAGCTTTGGTGTATACGCCCCTTTAAAGTTGTCCCAAATAAATCTTTAGCAACACTTATATTACTAATGATAAATAATTTTTTTATATACTTACTGTCCGACATTCACAAATTATCTTCATGGAACACGATCTTTCCTTAATATGCTAATGATTTTTGAAATAAAAATTTATATTTTGACCCATTCAATGTATTGTTGGCTATTGCTACACAGGGCTCGCAAAATCGCTAGCCCGACGTCCCGGGGCTATTGTGAATTCCTGTCGGGCTACCGAAATGTATATCTTCCCTGCCCGTCGGGCTATCTTGGGGAGGAAATAATAATTCAATGTTTTTGCTTTGTCTCAGATTTAGTTTGGTAATTATATTGTATTTATTTCGGCCGCGCGTCCTCTTGTCAGTCATTATCCTCAAGTAACAAGTGAAACTGTCAGGAAAAGAAATGAAAGCATAAATAAATCCATCCTTTAATGTGCACGTCTGAAATGCGCGCGACCCTCTGCACGCGACCCTCTGCACGCGCTTCTCCCGGCTTCGCTCTTCACGAGCACCTGCTTGCTCTTGTGCTCAGCGCGAACTCAAGTCATTTATAAAAAATAACGTTATTTCATTTTTTACCTCATAGACTAACATTGTTTTAGTGTTTCTTTTTTCTTTCTTCAGTTAGTAACTTAAATATGTGAGAAGGAAAATATATTTGAGGGATTTCCGATCGATTTGACACGTCTACGCTGTTATGAGAATATAATGTTAGAAGCTTTTGATAGGTGGCTAAACAGCAGTGGTAAAGATATTTTACCTAAAGCGAATATAATGTTTATTTAACATTATTCTAGCGAAAATAAACGGCTATGGTAAGATCTGTTAACTTAAAGGGAATTAAATGTTTATTCCTTTTTAATAAATATCTGTTTTAAGTCTTCTATATTGTGTTAAAGTCACTGGTTGTTTATATATTTGATAAAATACCATGTTATCTAAATACAATGTGTGATATGTTGAGGTATTTTATTATATTAAATTATATTAAAAATAAATAACCTGTGTTATAATACATTCATATAATATTTTAGAAATATAACAATTCAATTATTCTAACGTAAGGGAAACGTTAAAATAACCTAAAAATAACATTAGGGGAATGTTTATTTTCTTTAAGAAAACATTCCTGGCTATTAAACAAAAACCTTGGAAAATTACATTTTTAGAAACCAAAAACTAATGTTAGGGGAACGTTTTGGGAACCAAATTGTTAGCTGGGGATGGGCAGAAATAGTTGGCTTACATGGAAATCCAGGATTTATCAATATTCTACATTAAACTGTGTATTTTTTATTCGGGCTAGTTGTATTCATTTCGGGCTACCAAAAATGAAAGAGTGCCTGCCCGAAGGGCTACCAGGGATTAAAAAATTTTGCGAGCCCTGCGACAAGTGCCAATATGACTGTTTTTTTGTCACAAATAATGGTTCTTCAGGCATTGCTGTGAAGAACCCTTTGAGAACCTTTGTTAATTCCTTTGTTAATTTTTTTTTTTAAAGTTGCCCACCAGCATTTTTTTGTGATTTTCACAAAAGTTTCCCACACTTAGTATTTTTATCTTGTTTTTAGTTCAAATATCTAAACATTCTTAAATAAAGATGTATTTTCTTGATGAGCAAAATGACCTAAGAAAATAAGTTTAGTTTTTAGACAAAAAATATTAAATTTAACCTAATTTGTGCTTAAAACAAGCACAAATATCTGCCAATGGGGTAAGAATTTTTGTCTTGAAATTAAGCGTTTAAGAAAAATGTAAACTTATTTTTCGATATTGTTTTGCCACATTGGCAGATATTTTTACCAATTTTGTACAAATTGGCTTAAATTTGATATTTTTATCTTGCACATCTTGTATTTGCACTGAAAACAAGACAATTTAATTGTAATTTTTTTACAGTAAGAAAGTAATTTTTACAGTGCAGCAAAAGTTTCTTCTATAAATATATAAACTTATAAATATATCAAATGAAAAAAACGGACCCTCTGCGTTCAAAGAAACAAACAAAACTGGGAAAAAATCATCCTTCATTTGTTCTCTTTTTATAACCTCTTAAATATGGGTAGGTTTCTTCGAAAATAAAAAATTTTGAGCAAAAAGCTGAAATAATTGCATTTTTGTAAAGGAATTTTGTTAGAGATCAGATTCAGAACAATTATCAAAACATACACTGAGTTTAAAATTAATTAAATTAGTTTTTTTATAAATTGGGTCTAGTGGATAATAGCGGAATTACAGATTACCGTAAAAACTCATCAAAAAAAGCGTCATTGGCAGGGAAATGTTTTCTGGCAGGGAAAGAGTTATGACCGATTAAAATGGCTTTAAGTTCATAGCATCCCATATCTCTCACCGGCTTGGCTCCGGCTGTAAAGTTTCCTGAGGTTTCCTGCGTGCCACCTCCCCCCCAGCTTAAATCTTAGGCGGATCTCAGCCTTGCTAATGACCACGTCTCTGCCAGGGATGATCTCTCTAATATCTACTTGTGCAAAGAGAAAGACAGTCTAGCTTTTCATTATATTACTAAACACCCCGTGCTGTTACGGTAACATTTAAAGATTCTGCAAAACAGGGTTCAGATGAAAGGCATGGCCGTCCTGCAGGTGCGAGGTAGCAGAAATCTGACCATGTGGTTTTTATGTTTAAAGTCGGTCTGTGACCTGTTAAAGGATTCTGGACTGTGATTGTAACAGACAAAGCATGGAGCCTTGGCTTCTTAAAGTATTATAAATGTTTTTGTTGGGTCTTCAAGGGTTAAGTATAGGACATGCCGTGGCCCTTTTGTCAAAACATATGTTAACATACTATTTTACAATCAAACTGTTCACCTGTCAACACCCTCCGTCAGAAGAAAACAGACACACTTTTGCATTCAAACTAACACATGCTAATGTGGAATATCCAGGTTGGACACTAAAATTGCAAAGGAAAGATCTCAAATTCATTGACTCTTCTGAAAAATAAAATTGGCTTCTCTGTGCCTTAAGCACACGATGGGTCGATTCATTTAAAAAAGCTGCAACTTCAAAGCAGGGTTCGGATTACTACCATATGTCTCCAAAGACCGACTCCTGCCCTAGCCTTACCCTTTAATTTCTTATCCCAAAATTGGACATCTGAATGGTTTTGCTACATTGTCCCTCCCCTATGAATCAGCCACAGGACGTTCTCACAGTAATTCTTCGCCAAGCATAAACTCATAAATGCAATTAAAGAGAAAGGTGGATATGATGTCATTCAACTTTGCATACACCTCTTCCTTTGTAGACCTTTCTATAATTGTAGGCTTATCGGGAGGTTGTGCCGGCCGATGACCTTCTACGGAAACAGCTGACTGCATTGTAGATGTTATTGGAGTCGTACGGCCTTTGTAATGCATAAATCTCTCCCGATAAAGGAGGAACGGATCTCTCATCAAAGTGAAAAAATGTCTGGCTTTTATTGTTTGTGAAAATTATAGACAGAGTTCAACGTCTGTGTAGGAGGGTTTTGCAAGAGATCTTTGTTTCTCCCATGCTTGTCCAGTCTGTCAATCCCAGCATGCACTTTACCTCTGCATGAATGCAACATTTGTCTGATGGTGTGGGTCGAACACCCCCGTCGATCGGTCCGATTGCCCAGAATGCTTAGAGGGACACCAATGTGCCAATGGAGATACAGATGGGTTTTGAAGAGCTATTCGTGAGCCCGGCAGCACAGTTTTCGAAGAGATTGAAAGAAGGAATCGGTCATATGTTTTCAATCGTGATTTATTCGGTTGCTATGAAATGGGTGCCAAAATTCGCACTGTTTTGGAAAACGGGTTTGGTTTTGGCTTGCTAAGTTTGACACTATTAGGGTTTGGAACTGGTACAGCTGGATCAAAGGATATTTTCATTGATAGAGAAGATGAGGTAACCGCAGGTGTCTACTTTATGGAGAATTGTTGGATATTTCCAGTTTAGTGTTTACTGCAGACATCACAGGTGCCTTGTTAGATGTTGACGGTTTGTTTATCACGTAAGTGGCTGTTATTTCTTTGAAAGCAGCCTTTAAAGACAACTTGGATTTGGTTAGCATTTACAGCTGTGTGCTTTACAATGTTCCTGTACTGGAGGAAACGGGGAGCTTATGAGCTCGAGTCCCTCCCATCCTCTCTGACAGAGTTAGGGGTGGAACGGTACTCGTGGTCTTCCTCTCTGGATGTTATCTATGATGTCTATGGTAAGGCCTAATCCATTGATACAAACCTCTCTCGTACTAACCAGAATCATCAAGTCTTCCTTAAAGGCGGAGTCCACGATGTTTGAAAAACGGTTTGGAAAAGGAGACGGGCCGACTACCAAAACACACTTATAGCCAATCAAATCAAATCAAATGCCGGGTTGCGTATGTGTGGGGCGGGTCTATCAACGGAATGTCCAGATTCTATTGGGGTAGGGGCGTGTTTGTTTAGGCGATTTCAAATATCAACACTGGCTTTCAAACATCATGGACTCCGCCTTTAACTGAAGTCAGTGCTATTTGTATGACACTTTAGTGTGCATACCATTTGAAAGCAATTTTTTATAGAAATCATGACTTTACTTTATAGTAAGCAATACAAAGGTGACTGTTGAAAGGTAAAAATAAACTCATTGAAATGTTTGGGTGGGAAGGAACCAGGTTGGAAATACACATATTCAAAATATGATACTTTATAACACAATTACATAAAACAGGGCTTGTTTTTTATATTATGGAATAAAAAATCCAAAACAAACCTGGTAACCGTTTGTTTTCATAAAAAAAGATTTTTGTAAAGTTGTAACAAACATCCCACTAATTTAAAGGAACTTGTTTGGTCTGATGATACATTTAAATTAATGAGGAAACCTGAAAATATTGGAATTTAATTTTAATCAAAGTAAGTTTTTTTTTTTTTTTTTTTTTTTTTTTGCATAGCACTCTATTGACTTGAATTATATTTTCTCTCTGGGGCCGTTTACTCGACAATGTTTTTACTTATTTTGGCTTATCATTTACATGACAATGGCATTTTTGGGTCCTGTTAAAGCAGACTTTGTTGCAAATTTTTTAAAACAACGCCTTGTCGTCTGCATGTAAACTACAAAAACGAAAATCTGTGAAAGTGGTGATGTCATGCGCATGTATTAATTCAGTCTCTACTCTGTAAAAATTCCTTGTTGCACTTCAATTTTTAAAGGAATATTCCATTTTCTTAAAAGAAAAATCCAGATAATTTACTCACCACAATGTCATCCAAAATGTTGATGTCTTTCTTTGTTCAGTCGAGATGAAATTATGTTTTTTGAGGAAAACATTGCAGGATTTTTCAAATTTTAATGGACTTTAATAGACACCAACAATTAACACTTAACTCAACACTTAACAGTTTTTTTCAACGGCGTTTCAAAGGACTATAAACGATCCCAAACGAGGCATAAGGGTCTTATCTAGCAAAACGATTGTCATTTTTGACAAGAAAAATAACAAATATACACTTTTAAAGCACAACTTTTCGTTTAGGTCCGGTCCAGCGCGACCTAACGTAAATGCGTAGTGACGTAGGGAGGTCACGTGTTACATATATAAAACGCACATTTGCGGACCATTTTAAACAATAAACTGCCACAAAGACATTAATTAGTATCAGTTGACATACAACAACGTAGGAACGGTCCTCTTTCACCACATTTGTAAACACTGGGGCGGAGTTTCGCGTTCGTGCTCTGTGACCTCTTGACGTCATGACGTATTGCGTGGGGTCACGCTAGCGCATGACGACCGGATTTAAACGAGAAGTTGTGCTTTAAAAGTGGATATTTGTTATTTTTCTTGTCAAAAATGACAATGGTTTTGCTAGATAAGACCCTTATGCCTCGTTTGTGATCGTTTAGAGTCTTTTGAAACTCCGTTGAAAAAAACTGTTACGTGTTGAGTTAAGTGTTAATTGTTGGTGTCTATTAAAGTCCATTAAAATGAGAAAAATCCTGCAATGTTTTCCTCAAAAAACATAATTTCTTCTCGACTGAACAAAGAAAGACATCAACATTTTGGATGACATTGTGGTGAGTAAATTATCTGGATTTTTCTTTTAAGAAAATTGAATATTCCTTTAAGTTTAATCAACTTGAATTTACATTTAAATTAAACTTTCTTGGTTAGTGAGGAGTTGCTATAAAAAAATTAAGTTAAAATAACTTAAAGCTAATTCAACTTAATTTTTATAATTTTTACTGCTTAAAGGGACACTCCACTTTTTTTTAAAGAAGCTAATTTTCGAGCTACCCTAGAGTTAAACATTTGATATTTACCGTTTTGGAATCCATTTAGCCAATCTCCGGGTCTGGCGCTAGCACTTTTAGCATAGCTTAGCATAATCCATTGAATCTGATTAGACCATTAGCATTGTGTTAAAAATTAACCAAAGAGTTTAAATATTTTTCCTATTTAAAACTTAACTCTTCTGTAGTTACATCGTGTACTCAGACCGACGGAAAATTAAAAGTTGCGATTTTCTATGCAGATATGGCTAGGAACTATACTCTCAAACTGGCGTAATAATCAAGGACTTAGTCCTATACTTAAGGGCGTAGTGATATTACGCACTACCCGAAAATTGTCCCCTGCTATTAATAAAAGTAACCAAGAGGACTATCTTCGGGCATTACGCCTGCTGCAGCCATGTTACATTAGTAAAGTCATTGATTATTACGGCAGTTTGAGATTAACACATGTTCGCTGATCCATGTAAACAGAGCATTTTTACAGCATTTTCATGTGTATTTGAAACTTTTCAAAAAACACCAAGGAAAAACTTTCATTGTCGTGTAAATGTAACCTCTATCAGTCATGTCCTTGATTGTGCGTACAGTAAGGGAATTATTGTAAATAAAACAAGTTTTCACACTAATAGAGGAGTATAGTTTGTATTAGTACTCGTAGGCTGCATAACGATTAATCATGACTAATTGTTGCAGAGTAAAAGATTTTATGTGTGTGTGTTTTGTGTATAATAGTGTATAAATACACATGCATGTAAATATTTAAGAAATATTTACGTGTGTGTGTACATTTTTATGTTTATATAATTTATATTAATAAAAATAAAAATATTTAATATATAAATATATTGCGATTAGTCATGATTAATCATAATGCAACCCTATTTATTAGTTCTGATAATCATTTTTTTTGTGGAGATTTTTAGAAAGATTTCAGTCCACTTTTCCAAACATGACATAATTCTGAAGAATTGTGTCTCATCATAACATATTTATCAGTGCCGGCGCCAGCCGAACGCTGATGAGGGGGCGTCTAAAATACCAGAGGGGGCGATCAAATGAATGCATATAATTCCCCCAGCTAGAAAATACATAGGTTTGGTACATTAAGTTTTAAAGTGTTATAAACAAACATCTCTGTATACAACCACAAAAACTACAGCTATAGTGAGCAACGTACAGAGCTCTGAACAATACAACAACAACAAAAAAACGCATACCTAACGTCACATATTAGCACAACACTAACGTTACTCATTAGAAGTTCAGACCCAGAGGTAGAAATAAATTTTACGTTATGGTGGGGGGCAGTGTTGGCAAATAGAGTTGATGGTTTTCAGCCCAAAAACGGTCCAAACGCAACATTTGATCAACATTTTGGTTCAATTTGATCATATAACGTAGTTATTTTAACTGCCACAAGTAATGCACCATAAGCTAGCGATTAAGCAGCTACAGAACCACAATAGCAAAATGACAATAACTCGTTTACATATACAGCTATGCTGTAGGATAGGCTAATTCAAATTCGTTAATTATAAATTTAACAATGTCTGTTTTTTTATCTATTTACTCCTGATAAACAGGTGTGTGAGAGAGAGAGATCGTACAGGCTTACCTTTAACGTTAAATGCAGAACAATAATAGGCTGTTGGTTGTACGTTGACTTGCAAGGATGCTGAAGAACATGAACATCTGAACTTTTCAAAACTATGTACAGTCTGGCTGAAGTTCATGGTGCCCGAATTGACTTAATGACAGCCGAACATTTGGATCTTTGCACCTGAAATGCTCCGATAATTCATCCACGGCATTAATTGATGTGTGACAATCCGGAGTCCGGTTTGTAGAACTTCCAATGCTATTTTCCATATATCCATTGCTACAGGGCAGGCCCAGGTCACTCTCACACTCCTGTCTGTAAATTTTTATATAATTTCCCACTTCGACATCTTGATTTCCCTCTGAGACTCAGAACGCGGGCTCATTGTCGGCGTGCCTCAAGCCGTCAACACAAACTTGTTCAACTTCAGGCGCGGCTGCAAGAACCAACAACCACATGACGTCAAAGTACCGCGAGAACGATTCGAGAAATCATACTAAGTGTCGTTTCGTCTCGCTCTCGCGGCATTTTGACGTCTTCGCCTGAAGAATTCGAACAAGCCTATAGGCTACACATGAGTGGGCGTGTGTCACGGTAGAATACATGCACACTTGTTTTTTTGTTTTGTTAAATAATTAGACTTTAAAATTCACTTTAGGAAGACAATACACAAGGCAAACGTGATTTTTAAATAGCGCATTTTATCATTAAAATCCCATTCAACATTAATGGTTATCTAAGGGGGCGGGATAGTGCCAGTGAGGGGGCGACGCCCCCTCACGCCCCCTCGTGGCGCCGGCCCTGATATTTATACAGTATATAACACTAGAAAACATTTTAATTATTTCTTGAATTGATTTTATTATTGCCAATTTTTCTTTTTATTTCCAAAAATGTTTTCCTCCTGCTTTGTTCTGTTATAATTGTTGTGCATTAAATACAGTCATTGCTGTGTTGTTACCGTTCACTTTGACTGTGTGGTGATACTGCATTTGGCTGCATGTCTGACAGTCAGTGAAACCCCTGCCGTTTGTCATGTGTCCTGCAGTAGACGACGTGCATTATGTAACGTTGTAATAGTTTGGTCTCCACAGCAAAGCATGACAACATTTCCACGATTCCTACTTTCAATTGGGTGCCAGCCATCTCTGAGGTACAGGACAGAGGGATAAATTCAGATCTAAAGCATTCCTCACATTCCCCATAAAATCCTGTACAAAAGCTACATGTAAACACGCTGTTAGAAACCTCCACTCTGTCTATACATGGAAAGATGTCGTGGTACCGTGCAGGTCGAGGGACCTTGCTGTGTGGTCTCAGTCTGATAAGACCACAGGGTTTGTGGACTCCTTTGTCTTGCGCTTTGCTTTTTTATGGTTGTTAGAGGGATTTGCTCTTACTGTTTATGCAATTTATCCAAATTTGAAAATGTATGTCATGACTTGAATAACATTATAACATGACATTCAATTTCAAAATTGTATGCATTTTAACCTCTGCAATATATTATATTATTTTATATTATATTATATTATTTGAATTATATATTTTTTAAATACATTTAATTTTAATGTTGTTTTGGATCCCATAGTTTTTATTATATCAGCATAATTTATTAATAATTATTTAATTATTAATAATTATTTAATAATTT
Source organism: Paramisgurnus dabryanus (assembly GCF_030506205.2). Classification (NCBI taxonomy): domain Eukaryota; kingdom Metazoa; phylum Chordata; class Actinopteri; order Cypriniformes; family Cobitidae; genus Paramisgurnus; species Paramisgurnus dabryanus. The sequence goes on from NC_133357.1 coordinate 3,956,370, forward strand.
TGGTGTAGTGTATTCTCACACTGTTTTTGCAGAAACAGCACCGGACTTTCTAAATGCACAGCTTGGCGTTGCATAAAGCACATTCTCATGATTTGCGTACTTAGCACGCATGATTAAAAGTCGTTCAATATGTTTCCCGCAGCACTTTTCAGTTCGGGCGGCCCACCTAAGCTGGGATACATACCACCTTAACAAGGTCGTCCCAAAAAAAAAATTAGCTGCACAAATTTCCGTCAATGTCTGGAGGATAACTAGCCTGTTGATAAAACATTTAATTAATTAATAATCTAGTATGTGTTCAATTTCGGTCATAGTTTCTTAAAAATTGAGTTTTATTTGAGTGTTTTAAATAAAAATATTTTCATAATGACGTGTACGCCCGCCCCTTTTGATTGCCACCCCCCCGGCCCGCCCACCTGCACAACCCTACCACCTTAACTAACAAATTTTCTGCGGGAAACCCTGCATAAGTCAAATTCCAATTTTCCGTGTATATGGATTTGTCAGTCCTTCCCTTCATGACGTTTTATGTATTTTTTTTCTTTGCCATTGTCGCTTGGGTTTAGGGTTTTTTTGTTACATAAAATGACGTCCTAGCCGAAACCTTAATTCTAACCCCAGCTCCAAGTGACCAAAAATTGACAAAAACACGGAGAAACCTGTATAATAAATGACAGCCTAAAGCAAAACCCAAATCTAACCCCAAACCCAAGCAACAGTGTTGTAAAAAACAGAAATGAATTGAGAAACCAATACATAAAACAAAACAAAAAGTTGCACGTATTAAGTGAATGGAAGACTGGCATATAATATGCATTCAAAATTGTAATTTGGCATATGTATTGCACGACTTTTCACATTTATGCGCCCTTCATGAGAATTGGTTGGTATGAAGAAAAGTGCCTGACTCTATAACACACATCTCTTGCTGTATGAGGCAGATTGTGGTGACGTCACAGACCAACTAATTGATAGTAACTATTTTCATAATCAATTATTACATTTTTTTATCAATTAGCTGTTGCAGCCCATATATTTTCTGATTAGTTTTGGATTCTCAACATCTCGCTTTGACTCCTGCAAAACTGAAAAGAAAGGATGCTCAGATTTTTTTAAGAAAGCACATTTTAAGTGATTAAAGCTCCAGATGGAAAAGATATCTGAATTTTCCTCTGAATACTTTTCTGTAAGCCGAGAGAAGTTATAGTTATATTTCATGGAAAGTTTTTGTTGGGTTGACTTTTACAGGAAATTACCAAATGTGAGGATACTTAAATTTTCATATTCAAAGCATATACAATATAAAACTATTAGCATTCATTAAAAAGCCATTGTCTGCTGTGATCTTTAATTTTCGTGTAACGTAATGAGGAACACATTTTACCTCAGTTTAGAATTGATAACTAATCCGTTTTTATTTTCACTTCCTTTTCATCACTTCCTCCATAAACATCCTGTTTATATTCCTGGAGATGATAATTGGTCACCTCTATCAACCATGGACCTCAAAACCATCATCTAAAAGTCGAATTGAAATAAGCTTACCGTTAATGTATGGTTTGTTAACAAAGGACGATACTTGGCCGAGAATAGGGCTGGGTAATGATTAATCACTACTAATCGTTTGCAGAATAAAAGTTTCTGTTTAAATCATATATATGTGTGTACTGTTTATAATAAATATGTATAAAAAAATATATATATATATATATATATATATATATATATATATATATATATATATATATATATATATATATATATAAAATGTATATCAGTGTGTATTTATATTTACATAATTATTTTACACAGTACACACACACATACATACATAATGTAACCAAAAACTTTTATTCTGCAAAGATTAGTCGCGATTAATCGTTATGCAGCCCTAGCCGAGACACAACTATTTGAACATCTGTAATCTATAAAAATATTGAGAAAATTGCCTTTAAAAATGTCCAAATGAAGTCTTCAGCACACATAATAATAAATAGATTGTTGACATATTTACAGATTACAATTTACAGGAAATTTCCAAAAAAAGCTTAATTCAACATGCTTCTACATAATATCCTAATGCTTTTTGGCATAAAAATCGATCATTTTAACCCATACAATTAGTGCTGCCTCACGATTAGTTGCGACTAATCGTTTGCAGAATAAAAGTTTTCGTTTACATAAGATGTGTGTGTGTGTATAATAATTATGTATATAAAAATACACAAACATACATGTATAATTTTAAGAATAAATATATTTATATAATAATTATATATAAATAAAAACATGTATACACATGCAATTGTTTCTTAAAGCTCACATAACTCATGCTGTTTCTGCATTTCTGATGTTAATCTGGAGTACCTATAGAGTAGTATTTTACATCCTTTATATCTCCAAAGAATCCTTAGGTTAATCAGATTTATAAAAGAAAGATTAGCTTTACCGAATCTTTCCGATAACGTACGAAAAAATGAAGAAGGAGGAGTTATACCGCGGGAGGAGCGAGTACGAGTCATGCAACACTTTATACAACACTGTTTAACTTATGATTCACTACATGTTCATGTCATTTCTATAATATGTCTTACTTACCGCAAGCAACTCATGACCCGGTACTCATGGGAAAATCCAGTGCATCAAACACACAAGCAAAACTCCGCTGCTACCCCGGATAATAAACTATATCCATTGTTTTCATAAGGCTGGATTTCTTCTCCTTACATCCAAAAACACACTTCTTCTTTCGTGCCATTGTTGAGGTTTGAAATTAAACAAAGCTGTGTCGCGTGATGTGATGTTTGCAAGTTCTAGCGTCTTCCGCTGATTGACAGGTGGGCGGGGTTTTCCGGGGGAAGTGCCCATAAAAAGAAGTGATACGTATAGAAACCCCTGAAACGTCAGCTGGACCTGTAATCGAAAAAAACTTTCCGAAACTTGTATGAACCCTGGCGAAGTGCATTCGGCACAGAAATACTCTGTAACACGCCCAACTAATTTTTTGACACTTTGCTTACGTTTAGCACGAGAAACAACTCTATAACTGTGTTAATAAGTCAGAATGCTTGAAATACAATTGAACCACCCCTTTATTATAAACGTGCGTGCGTGCGTGTGTGTGTATTTATACATAATTATTATGCACAGTACACCCACATATATTATGTAAACAAAAACTTTTATTCTGCAAATGATTAGTCGCGACTAATGGTGAAGCAGCGCTACATACAATGTATTGTTGGCTATTGCTACAAATATACCCGTACGACTTATGAATGGTTTTGTGGTCCAAGGTCACATATTACAAATGTATAATTTCTATATAAAAAAGTAAAACTTCATCATCTCTTAATCATCAAGGTTACTGGTGTTTTAAACATGTATATGATTCAATGTTGTAGATGAGAAGGCCGCTCAGGAAGAGGAATGCATGATGTGTCAGCATCCAGACTGCATGGACCACCGTCACGCCACAAAGGTAAGATCAGACGTCTTCAAAACACCGCTGAGCTCCTAATAAAGACCACTGCAAGGTCTTTCTTCTCTGTCTGCTTCTTAGTCGAGGTTTTGTAGTTTTAAGGATTAGCTAAAGCCCCTGTGTCCTGCTATGATATGTGGTCGTCTCTCTGACCATCAGACTGTGAAATAAATTCCCCATTATGAGCCGAGATAAACAACCACCAAGACTGTCCTTGCATTGCAATCTGTTTGCCTTTATAGTCCATCCAAAGCATTTCTGGAAACCAAACTGTGCTTTCATAAAAATAGCTCAACTGTTATTTCACTACCAAAAGATGGGGTTAGTAGCACTTGCCATACAGAAGACTTTGAAGATGTCCTGAAATGGTATTTGCTGTCTTGTCATAACCTAACAGGAACTGTTTTTATTCCCTGTCTTTTCTGAGAATAGAGAGAAGTGAGCTCAGTTTATTTTGAGATTTAAAGGAAATACAACAGAGAGTAGACAACATGGAGTTTGCTTGGTCTCATCTAAGTATTCTTAATGGTGTATTCTTATTCAATAACAGTGATAGGCTTTCTCCTTGGCAGTTCGCATGTTACATCTAAAAACACGTGTTAAACGTGGGGTCAAGGTGATTCTTCCGTTTAAAGTGTGCTCCCATGGCGTCTTTCGTAGCTAAGCAACCATGAGCTCCGCTTTCCGGGATGGCGAGGAAAACGGAATTGCTGATCGGAATTAAATCGCTTATCTGTACCTCATGTCAAATCATATCATTGTCACCATGCAATCAATTAATCTGGTTGGGTGTTTGCCCAGAGAAGAGCTGTCACTCAAAAGTACGAGAAGAAGGTGCGGGATTAGTTTGCATCAAGTCACAACTTCCAATGGTGACACCATATAGGGAGGGAGAATGGGAGATGTAACACGGCATATATAGGCGATAGAAAGATTGGCCATATCATCCAGCCCTAAGTGAGCACATGAGGCATTGTGATTATGTGACCAGGAGCGCAGTAGGAGGTTGGCCTGTAGGAAAACCTCGTCTGGCGCCGAGGTCACGGGCTGCAGTTACGTAAGGAGATTATGGAGGAGGGTGGGAGGGAGGAGGGTTCATTTTTTTCTTATCTTCGTCACTCATTATTGTTTACATTTCTGATCGCCTACTTGAAATACATTTTTGGGGTACGTTTGATATGATTCAGTTTTACTTTTAACCCTTTGTTCTTGCTTTTTTAAGCAATACCTTTAAGGTCAGGTGATTCATTGGCATTTATGCATTTGGCAGATGGGTTTGAACCCATGACCACTGAGCTATCCAGGAGCACCTGAATTCATTATTGTACAATTTTGAATTCCATGAATTAGGATTCCTTAAAGGGATAGTTAGGCCAAAAATGATATTAAACTCATGATTTACTCACCCCCAAGCTGTCCGAGTTGCATATGTCCATCGTTTTTCAGACAAACACATTTTCGGATATTTTAGAAAATGTTTTAGATCTTTCAGTTGATTAAATGTATGTTACGGGGCCACGACCTTCAAGTCCAAAAAAAGTGCATCCATCCTTCACAAAATAAATCCAAACGGCTCCAGGATGATAAACAAAGGTCTTCTGAGGGTAATATGTGCGGTGTTGTTGTAGAAATACCCATATTTAAAACTTTATTAATGTAAATAACTACCTTCCGGTAGCGCCGCCATTTTAGTTGTGTCCGCATTCAGGATGAGAGCTTACGGAGCCTACTCTGCTGCTGCTCTGTGCCCCCGCCCTCCGAATTTGTCATACGTCACTAAGAAAAGTGCGTACACTACGCTAATACTCTCTCCTGAATACAGAGGAGTCTAAGATGGCGGCGCTACCGGAAGGTATTTATTTACGTTAATAAAGTTTTAAATATGGATATTTCTACAACAACACCGTGCGGATTACCCTCAGAAGACCTTTGTTTATTATCCTGAAGCCGTTTGGATTTAATTTGTGAAGGATGGACGCACTTTTTTTGGATTTGAAGGTCGTGGACCCTGTAACATTACATTTAATCAACTGAAAGAGCTAAAACATTTTCTAAAATATCCGAAAATGTGTTTGTCTGAAAAACGATGGACATATGCAACTCGGACAGCTTGGGGGTGAGTAAATCATGGGTTTAATATCTTTTTTGGCCAAACTATCCCTTTAAGGATGCGTAATTTAAGCAATTATGACAATAATGTATTTAGTGAATACTGTATTGATCAGACAGATTGTCCCGCCCCAACCTCACACCATTGGTTGAGCCAGTTTTGTCTATTTTGACAAATATGAGCGTGGAACTTTTATTTTAGTCTTCATTTTTGCTTCTTCATTTATCACTCAAGACATAGACTTGTGTACATGCCTGTGTTATGCCTTTTCCTACACTGCTGTAGCACATCCTGACCACTAGGTGGAGGTAGAGAGATGGCATGGTAGTGTATGCCAATTGTTTCACTTTAAGATGGCACTCTGTTGGTCAGGCCTGGGCAAAGAAAGCTGGCATGTCATCATTAGTGCTGTTGCCTAAGGAAAGATGCTAAAAACTTGTTGAACAACAACATAGCAACACAATCGCAAACAGCTAAGCACTGTGCTGTTTTAATTTTATGTTAAAAAAAATGCATGCATGTTCCTTTTACAAAATAAATAGTAAATTAATAATAGGATTTTTTTCTGTTACTCTATTGCACTTTGCTGTTAGATGTTGGATGATAAAGCTACAGGCTGAATCACTACATGACCATCACTTCTATTGCACAACCTGCTTAGGCCTTCAGACCGGTTTAAAGTGGATTGCATTTATTTATAATGTCAAACAGTGCTGACAGCAGAGGTTAAATGCAGGTCTTCGATGCTTTGGCAATACAGTTTCAGAAAGAGCTCACTTGCATGTAAAAATCAAATATTTAACTCTAGAGGAGCTCGAAAATTAGCATATTTTCAAAAAAGTGGAGTGTGCCTTTAAATGTGAAAATGTAAGCATGGCATAGTTTTTGCAGTTTCGGTTGTCAACGCTGTTGTTGAAATTCTCCATTTTCAGTCAGATGCGTTTAATTTCTTGTTTAACTAAAAGTGTCCTGTACTGGATTACTTAAAGTGAGTAGTATACAGCTGGTTATGTGAACCCAACATGTCTCTACTGTACTCTACTTGGATGATTTTAAGGAGAAAAACATGCATGCTACTGAATTACTTGATGCATGTAAGAAACGGACCATTGTGTACCGTGTGTCTGTTTCCGTGTAGAGATGGGCCAGTCTGAGCGTGCATCTATCGCTTTGAGCCAATATCTTCTATTCACCACCCAACAGGACCAGACAGCACCGGGCAAGGTGTGCGTTGCCAGAGAAAACTACCTCACCAAAAACAAACAGCTGAGTGCCCTACATTCATTTGGATGCACGTAACGCATCAGATATCTGTGCTTATCCTTGTCTAAATGAATCTTCTATTATTCAGGGATACGCTTGCGCTAAAGTTTCCTCCAAGGAACGGGACCCTCTTCGTTTTTCCTAGATAATTTAACATTTTCATCATGTTTCTTTATTCCACTGTTAATCTATTCCCGAGTCGTGCTGATGAGTGATAGAGCCTATTGTCGACTCATTTGCTCGTCATTTTTTATTTTCGCATGAAATGCCCCGTAAAGATTTTGCTTTTCATTACTTTGATGATTTATGAGTAACTTTGGGTAACCGCAGTTCGTGACTACCGTAATAATTTCTTTTAATAAATAATCCTGCATGCTTCCTTTCAAAACCATTTATGAGCTGTAAGATTTGGCCATTGGCCCACACAGACTGTTTGGGTCATAATGGGATTTCTGCTTTCTTTTTACTTTTCATTGGTATGAGTCAGGGTTGGTTGACTAAGCATCCAATAACTAGTTAATCGATTAGCAAGTTCATATGGGTAGTTTTTCATGGTTTTCGAGACATTTCAGCAATTGTCCTTTTAACTCTTACCCAGCCAGTGTTGTTAAGTTGACAGCCAGCGTCAGCTAGGGCTGTCACAATGATTAAATAATAATCTCATAGCGATTGTTTGACCTCATTGCGATGATTTCAGATCACCGCAATGATTGCATATCTCTCTAAATACACAAGGGGGAGCTGCAGCGCCTGTATAAACGAGACCGTATCTAATGGCGCTCCTTGACTGACAGTGTAACGCGATACATTGCAAAGCCATTTAATACAATGGATGTAAACTTATATGAACTTATATGATTTTTATTTTTAAAATATTTATTGCATTTTTTGTTATCGCTACAATATTGCCGAAGAAAATAGCATGATGCTCACATATATATCAATATTTTTACACCCCTACTGTGCTAGTGCTTTATGGATATTTTTATGCAAAAATCTTACATATTGTGTCTTTAAGCGTACCATATACAGCAGGGGTCTCCAACCTTTTTGTGAGCAAGGGCTACCACCATGGATAAAACTATCTGGAGGGCTACTTTTTATATAGTCTACTCAAAACTTTTTTTTGAAAAACGTTCCTTTCTACTTTTTTATAATTTTGTTTTACTTGTTGATATGTTTTATATATATTTTTAATGTTAACATACATAAAAAAGCCAAGCTAATATAAAAATATTTCATAAATAAATATTAAAATTGAGGCCATTAATAGAATGTGCATTGGCGTGCCACTCGGTGCGGGCATCCTGGTGCCCGCGGGCACAATGTTGGAGACCGCTGATCTACAGACATCATAAGACCCCAGTTTTTATCAGCTATGCAATTGTCAAAATACTAAAAGTTAGCACGCAGTCTGTGCACGCATGGTTTTTCACTTTTTCAAATCCAGTGTATGTTTTCATTTGTCACACACTGTCTGAGCGGTTAAGGCCTGCACCCCATCATTGTCAATTTCCTACCGATTTTCCTCACAGATTGTTTAGCCATTAAATAACCGCCGAAAGCATAAACTCAGGCTGATCGGACGAGGTAATGTCTCACAGGCGAGTGAAGGCCCAGACGAATGGATGATTTCACTGTTGCATAATGGCCATCGAGCTGTTGGAGAGCGTCTGTTGGCAGTGCGGTGAGGTGGATGTGGGATGGGCGCAAAAGTCTGGCAGTTAAAGAGAAGTAGGATAATGAGTTTTCAATGGAGGATACGCAGAGTGTCTTGTGCTTGAGACCTCTGGTCGTGAGTCCCACATCCATCACAAAAACCGCAAGTTTTTATTAATCGGATACGACAGCGGTTCTGAATAATAAGGGCTTTCGGATAAATAGCTAGACATTTGTTTTTTACAGTAAAGTATGAAACTGATCAAATCTGGCCTTATAATAAGTGTCTTCAACAAGATCTCTGTGGAAGTTCCAGATAACATCAGTAATCCAACAAGGAAATATTTCACACCTTCTCCTCTTTGAGGTATTTCCTGGGTAGGTTTGTACACCTTCTTGGGAAAAGGTTATTGCGAAATATAGTTTTTTTCTTAGAAGTGGATACATAAACTGTAATTTTGTTTAGCTCTTCATATAGGTGGTAATATAAAGCATGATGACTGCTAATGGACGTGTTGAGATCTGCGAAAGGTGTCGTGAGGAAAGCATCCTGTTTATAATAATAATTTATGAGTTGAGCTGTCGGGTACAATGTTGGGAAATGTTAATTTGATGTCTTTTGACTTTAACCCTTGTAAACATAAGGGAGTAGTTGTAACGGGCCGGCATTCGTCAAACTTTTATGACCCCCTCCCCCACCCGGTGACAGTTGCTATCTGACAGGTCGTTTTTATGACCCTTTGACAGGGGGGCGGGACCATCAATCAAAATCTGGACAAGCTGTCAACTTTAGACAGAAAGTATTTAATGGTTTTATTGCCGGTCATTTAGAGTGATTGTTTTTCCTGAGTGTGTTTTATGTCAAGCGTATGGTGTCATGTTTAATGACGGCTCGTGTTTCGACATTTTGCTGTTTATTGACATTTGATGTCAGATCTCAACCATCCTCCCTCCTTTGCTCGCCCCGTGCGCTTCTCAATACTGACTTTCACACCGCGGGTGTGTTGTTGAATCTAAAGTTTTGCAACAGCATAAGTTTATTTAAAGGCAATCACTAATCATATATATATATATATATTAGATGTACCTGGCTATGCTTAAAGCCGATGTTTTCTATCGAGCTATAGTTTCTGATCAGACACAAAGTCTGAACTAAATAAAATTTTAAACGGTTCACGAAGTCCGGGAATCTTTTCATGACATGGTCTACAGTTTAGCGCGTATTAAAGATCCAGCGGTGTCTGACAAAGCGACGGGTGAATGTTCATATCTGTCATTTAAAATAAAGTTAATAAATGTAATTCTGTCCACTATGGCAAAATAGGAATTTATTTTAGATTTAGGGGAATCTTTAACCATGTCTCTGATTAAAACTTTTGATTGTAACATCACAAGTTATTTAATTAAATATTCCGTATACGGGTATAGTTAAGCAATGATCTGAGCCATAACCTTCGGAGCCGGCAATACTATAATCTTTAGACGAAAGTCTAAACTAAATACAATTTTAAACGGTTCATGAGGTCCGTGAATCTTTTCATGACCTGCTCTATAGTTTCACGCATATTAAAGATCCGTAGGTGCATGACAAAGCGCCGGGTGAACGGTCATATCTGCCATTTTAAAATAAAGTTAATAAATGTAATTCTGTCCACTATGGCAAAATAGGAGTTTATTTAAGATTTAGGGGAATCTTCAACCAAGTCTCTGATTAAGACATGTGTATACGTGCACCGATGGTGACAGAAAACTTATATCTGACGTTAATAAACTTTTAAATGTTTTTAAGACGTATTCAACCCATTTTGGGGTTTTATTTTTAATTAAAGGCTTCTTAAAACATGTGTGAATATGTGTATATTATACAAAGAGTCTTATATTGTCTGCTCTGACAAAAATAAAGTATTTTTTAGATTTAGGGGAATTGACTGCGTGTGTCTTATAAATACAAATTGATAATACGTTTGTTTTGTAAAGAGACTTCTTTAAAGTCACGCAAGAATAAAATATTTTAGTTGTAACTGGTTAAACTTAAAGCTGTTATTATCTATTTAACTATAAGCTGTATTTTTCTGATAAGACACAAAGTTTTTGATGATGAACTTATGACCGTGTGTGATAGATATTTCACAGCAGGGTCGGTTTGTAATCTAGGTAGAGTCTTTTAAAACTCTAATGGTAAAATGTAATATGGACACTCTGTCAAAAATAAAGCATTTGTTTGTAACAAATTATTTAATGAAATATTCAGCAGTGGTATAGCGATGAACAGTGCCAAAACCACCGGGGACACCAATAACACATTCTTTAGACTAAAGGTTATTTATTTTAAACTAAATAAAAGTTTAATCTTTTCAGACATAGTATTCTGATCACACCATTAGATCGCGCTCCGGCGTTTACAATAGAGAACATAAGCGGATGAGTGTTCATATCCACCGTTAAGAAACTTTTAAACGATTAAAAACACTTTCATATCATTTTCTGAGTTTGTTTTAAATTAATGACATCTTAAAATCAACTGTGAATATGTGTTTATTACACAATAAATTGTAATTCTGTCCGCTCCGGTATAATAGGGGTTTTATTTTAGATTTGGGACTTTCTTTAACCAAGTCTCTGATTAAAACATGTGAATGCGTGTACCAACGTTGCCAGAAAACGTACGCTGATGCGCTCATATATCTGGCGTTAAGAGCCTTTTAAACGTTTTAAGACATTTCACACTCTATTCTGAGTTTAATTCATTAATGTCATCTAATATCCAAGTGTGTACATGTCTATTTACGATAAATGTAACACGGTAAACATTGTCAAAATAAAAGGGTTCTTGAACATATTATTCCAGTGGGTGTTTCTTGTTTTGCGAGTGTTCGACATATTTATTGATGTGGAAAAAGTTTGTTGTTTGGACGAACAGTTTCAGTCTCTCTCTCTCTTTCTCTCTCTCTCTCTCTCTATCACCAGTCCGCTATCAACCAGCAGACAACCCCCCAGATGTCTGGACAGAGGGAGTGTTGGTAAAATAAAAGAAACTCAGCCCCCATTGACAAAAAGTAATAGGTTTATTTAGATTTCAGGCTTCATTACTCAGATACAGATTAAAGCATGTTATTTCTTATTCGTAATTTAAAGAAACTTAGAAGTTTTAAGACATTTCATCACACATCCTATGATGACATAAACCCTTGTGTTAGCCCTTAGAGGCCACGAAACGGGTGCAAATATTATTTATCAACGTTTGATGTTGTTATAAACCAGGTTGTCACATACGTGACAACAATCATTGCTTTAAAGACAAAACATTTAACAAATTTGACATTTTGTTAAACATGGTTGTGTGCGTCCACAAACACAACATCAGTTAGGACATGGTTCTACATAATATTAAAATCACGGGCTTACGTTAAATAGGTAAACCTTAATTTTTACTAAATAAAATAAAAATAAACTATTTTAACATATTATCTGATATTAGGTTAGGTTTAAGATGAATTAGTGTCTATAGCTTTACGAATTACATCGTAAAACCCCCCAGAGGATATGGTATGTGTGTGTGTGTGTGCGCGTGTATGTGTGCAATGGATGTTATCACGTGGTGCGGACCGAACGACCAACGCTGCGGGGGTTGTGAAGCGAAGAATGAGTACATATGAGAAGTTTTTCCTTCTGAACACAGAACCTTTACCAAAAACGTATCCCCGGATTAACACATCACAGAACAATTTGAACAACCGTGTCGGATTCGTACACACCAGAGGTCTGTTTTATGTTTTGCAGAAACTGTGGAAACTTTTGATGCTGCCAAGGTGTCCGAATTCGCAAACAAACTATCAAACGCAACGCGGCGGAAACAGTGGACACGAGCCTTTTGTTGCTGAGAAGGCGATTGAACTCAGAAACAAACAAGCAAGCAAAGTTGTCTACGAAACTACAGATTCTTGAAAAAGATGTCACAAAGATCATTCGAACGACTACGCAATGGCCAGATGGGGTATGTGTACGGGACCGACCTTTTTAAAGATATGCTTAAAAAGAACTACAAGCGCGAGATGTCCAATCTACTATGTACTGTGATATACAAAGAGGCCAATGTGTGCATGCCTCCAAACTATTGCGAATCTAAAGCCGGTCGTGTAACCAGACTCAAGGAAAAACAGATGGTGTGAAAATTATAGATGGAACTCTTTTAATAACATGGTACAGACAGTTGTACAGGCCCAAGAGGAACCCCGTGTGATTATTAGAAAGGCCCTAGAGATATTTTATGAATGTGACGAGGCCGAGTTCTACATCATCAATATCATACTTATGTCGGCCTTTGTAATTGACGTATGCACTGATATCCTTGTAAAGAAACGAGAAATTAATGTGTGTGAAATCATAGAAAATGCCGTAGATTTCATGTTTGAAAAGGGTCTTGGATCATGCATGCACTATCTATGGTATCTAGATAATATCATAACGGTTAATGATGACTAAAAAACCAAACCTGTGAGCCAATGGTATATTTTACGCAAGTTTTACAGTTGTTTTTTAGTTTTCCAAAAATTTCATTCTGTTTTATTTTTACTCAACATTATGATGGCAAGCCATGTCCGTCAACAAATGTATACATTAACAAAAACTACGTTCTAGTAGTTTCAATGTATGGTAACTGGTGGTTTTTCATCATTGATTTTGTATACTGCTTATGTTTTTGTATGTTTTGCTGTACCGGTTTCATAAAAACAAAATATACAAGGATTTTTTTTTGGTCTTAATGTCTGTGTTGTTACCATTAGAACATTTAGACATCTTGTTCAGACAACGTGTGCCATTGCTCATTCTTCATATGTTTTTGCAAATCCACACAGAGAAATGTGAAAGATTAATAGAAATTACATGTGGCTACATCACATGTTTTTTCAGAGGCGTAAAAATAAAAGTCAACAGTGTTAGTATGGGAATCTAAAACAGCACATGCACGATATGATCCTAATTTTGTTACCTGACGTCTGTCACATAGTCAAAGATCATCTACTTCATGTCTCTACGAATCCTGACAGAGTTTTAGTTTCATATACACAACACATCAAATGTAAACCACGGTAAACTAAATACATTTGACAGCCAAGATCTCTAATTTTCATCATCAAACATCACTCACTTTTAAGGTACCGAAAGGTTTTTGTTTAATTTAGTTTAACTCAACACTGAAATTTTAGTTTAAGCACACAGAAATGCACAGATTTTACGTTTTCAGTATTCATGTGTACATCACATGGTGATTTCAGTCTCTACTAGATCGATGATCTAACAATATTAGCTACAAATGTTAGCTCTGATTTCACAAAACATCCATTTACATTCAAAACCTATGGATTCAACGCCTTAAAGTCATCATTTTATTTCGTTCACATCAACAGCACCAATATTTTTGAATGTGCAAACTGATTTAATTCGTTTTAAACATGTTTGTGCGGTTTCGGTCTAGATTTATAGAAAACTTCAGAACATGACACCGTTTTAACATTTACAAAATGAAACATTATACTTTTAAGTGTCACCCACGAGTATGTGTTACTGTGACAAATACTTTTGATTGTTTGGAAATTATATGAATGCAGAGAAACAACGCAAAAGTTTTGAACGTTAATATAATTATAGGCGTCCTGATTTTTAAAAACAGTAAGCTGTAATGTTTCTTACACACAGATCTAAACACATCACAAGTCTCAATGTTTAATAACATAAAAACCTGTATGCAAAGGTTTGTTGGCGTATTTTTAGACACAAGCTGTTTATTTTCATCTTTAAACAAATGTGTATGACAAATGTTGTCCTGCCTGAACTGACACTAAGGATCGATGCCGAAATGTTAAATCTAAGTATTTGCAAAACAACCTTCACCGTCATATAGATGTTTTCAATCTAATGGTACCTGTTTAAATGTGACCATACTATTTCAAACATTACCAAGTTGTAGATGGTTGTGACTCAAGTTACAAAGGTTTTAACAAACATTACTGTTTGTCGCGGTGTGTTTCATCGCATTGCTGTTGTATGCAACAGACTCTCAAGTTTTATGTTAAAAGGATTACTAAAAATAAAAACCTAAGCATTCTGTATTATGTTGGTGCTGATGATTTTACAAGTTTACAGTTTCAAACATTTTTGCTATATTCGCCGTGAAAGATTTAGTAAATAAATCTAAAACATACACAGGGTTGAGGCGGTCCCTTAATCTTCTAACACGATTTTCAAGAGATTACCAACATGTATGATGTACTAACTGTCAGGGGATCTGTGATATTATTTTCTGAAGTAATTAGCTATCTAATGGCTACTGCACAATAACTTATGCGATAAAGAGTATGTTACATAAACTATAGAAACGAAACAAGATAAATTACAAAGTCACTGGCATGAGGTTTACACTTAAATAAATCACGCAGATGTTTAAAGTGGTACATGTGTTTTATTTCTTATCAAGTAATAGAAATACATAATTTGTTATCATTGTAGTGTAGAAATATCACAACGTTTTTCACGACCGGTTCATTTCACAAACAGCAATTTGATCATTATTTGATATTGTAAACACACACAAACACACAGTAATAGTCTCTAAAGATTCTACAGAATACCATTAGCTTTTTGTCATCAAGTTTGTAACAGATGTATCACGAAGCCTGTTTCATGATCTTGAAACCAAACAGTCTGTGGAATCGATACACGCAATGTGTATCGATTCATCAGGCATTGTCGTATCCTTCTTGGGGACACAGGTCCATTGGAACATCATCAGACATTACTTGAGCCGTACAAAGGGGTGTGTTGTTGTTGTAGGTTGATGGTCCCCCATCAGATACTGTGGAGGACTTATTGAGTGCACAGGTCCAACTGTAGGTTCTCTCATATACATATTGCTCTGGGGTGGGGGTAGCGCGAATGTGTTGGTGTAGCAGTAGGAGTCCATAGTTTCTTGAAACTTGTTAGGCAATTGTGTTTGAATGAATCATACTGGCGCCGATTTAATGACTGTAATGGATAGGCGGAGATAGGAGTCCTGGAGTTAGGGACATTCCTCTCTGGGCGTAACAACTTCACTTTAAACATCTGCGTGATTTATTTAAGTGTAAACCTCATGCCAGTGACTTTGTAATTTATCTTGTTTCGTTTCTATAGTTTATGTAACATACTCTTTATCGCATAAGTTATTGTGCAGTAGCCATTAGATAGCTAATTACTTCAGAAAATAATATCACAGATCCCCTGACAGTTAGTACATCATACATGTTGGTAATCTCTTGAAAATCGTGTTAGAAGATTAAGGGACCGCCTCAACCCTGTGTATGTTTTAGATTTATTTACTAAATCTTTCACGGCGAATATAGCAAAAATGTTTGAAACTGTAAACTTGTAAAATCATCAGCACCAACATAATACAGAATGCTTAGGTTTTTATTTTTAGTAATCCTTTTAACATAAAACTTGAGAGTCTGTTGCATACAACAGCAATGCGATGAAACACACCGCGACAAACAGTAATGTTTGTTAAAACCTTTGTAACTTGAGTCACAACCATCTACAACTTGGTAATGTTTGAAATAGTATGGTCACATTTAAACAGGTACCATTAGATTGAAAACATCTATATGACGGTGAAGGTTGTTTTGCAAATACTTAGATTTAACATTTCGGCATCGATCCTTAGTGTCAGTTCAGGCAGGACAACATTTGTCATACACATTTGTTTAAAGATGAAAATAAACAGCTTGTGTCTAAAAATACGCCAACAAACCTTTGCATACAGGTTTTTATGTTATTAAACATTGAGACTTGTGATGTGTTTAGATCTGTGTGTAAGAAACATTACAGCTTACTGTTTTTAAAAATCAGGACGCCTATAATTATATTAACGTTCAAAACTTTTGCGTTGTTTCTCTGCATTCATATAATTTCCAAACAATCAAAAGTATTTGTCACAGTAACACATACTCGTGGGTGACACTTAAAAGTATAATGTTTCATTTTGTAAATGTTAAAACGGTGTCATGTTCTGAAGTTTTCTATAAATCTAGACCGAAACCGCACAAACATGTTTAAAACGAATTAAATCAGTTTGCACATTCAAAAATATTGGTGCTGTTGATGTGAACGAAATAAAATGATGACTTTAAGGCGTTGAATCCATAGGTTTTGAATGTAAATGGATGTTTTGTGAAATCAGAGCTAACATTTGTAGCTAATATTGTTAGATCATCGATCTAGTAGAGACTGAAATCACCATGTGATGTACACATGAATACTGAAAACGTAAAATCTGTGCATTTCTGTGTGCTTAAACTAAAATTTCAGTGTTGAGTTAAACTAAATTAAACAAAAACCTTTCGGTACCTTAAAAGTGAGTGATGTTTGATGATGAAAATTAGAGATCTTGGCTGTCAAATGTATTTAGTTTACCGTGGTTTACATTTGATGTGTTGTGTATATGAAACTAAAACTCTGTCAGGATTCGTAGAGACATGAAGTAGATGATCTTTGACTATGTGACAGACGTCAGGTAACAAAATTAGGATCATATCGTGCATGTGCTGTTTTAGATTCCCATACTAACACTGTTGACTTTTATTTTTACGCCTCTGAAAAAACATGTGATGTAGCCACATGTAATTTCTATTAATCTTTCACATTTCTCTGTGTGGATTTGCAAAAACATATGAAGAATGAGCAATGGCACACGTTGTCTGAACAAGATGTCTAAATGTTCTAATGGTAACAACACAGACATTAAGACCAAAAAAAAATCCTTGTATATTTTGTTTTTATGAAACCGGTACAGCAAAACATACAAAAACATAAGCAGTATACAAAATCAATGATGAAAAACCACCAGTTACCATACATTGAAACTACTAGAACGTAGTTTTTGTTAATGTATACATTTGTTGACGGACATGGCTTGCCATCATAATGTTGAGTAAAAATAAAACAGAATGAAATTTTTGGAAAACTAAAAAACAACTGTAAAACTTGCGTAAAATATACCATTGGCTCACAGGTTTGGTTTTTTAGTCATCATTAACCGTTATGATATTATCTAGATACCATAGATAGTGCATGCATGATCCAAGACCCTTTTCAAACATGAAATCTACGGCATTTTCTATGATTTCACACACATTAATTTCTCGTTTCTTTACAAGGATATCAGTGCATACGTCAATTACAAAGGCCGACATAAGTATGATATTGATGATGTAGAACTCGGCCTCGTCACATTCATAAAATATCTCTAGGGCCTTTCTAATAATCACACGGGGTTCCTCTTGGGCCTGTACAACTGTCTGTACCATGTTATTAAAAGAGTTCCATCTATAATTTTCACACCATCTGTTTTTCCTTGAGTCTGGTTACACGACCGGCTTTAGATTCGCAATAGTTTGGAGGCATGCACACATTGGCCTCTTTGTATATCACAGTACATAGTAGATTGGACATCTCGCGCTTGTAGTTCTTTTTAAGCATATCTTTAAAAAGGTCGGTCCCGTACACATACCCCATCTGGCCATTGCGTAGTCGTTCGAATGATCTTTGTGACATCTTTTTCAAGAATCTGTAGTTTCGTAGACAACTTTGCTTGCTTGTTTGTTTCTGAGTTCAATCGCCTTCTCAGCAACAAAAGGCTCGTGTCCACTGTTTCCGCCGCGTTGCGTTTGATAGTTTGTTTGCGAATTCGGACACCTTGGCAGCATCAAAAGTTTCCACAGTTTCTGCAAAACATAAAACAGACCTCTGGTGTGTACGAATCCGACACGGTTGTTCAAATTGTTCTGTGATGTGTTAATCCGGGGATACGTTTTTGGTAAAGGTTCTGTGTTCAGAAGGAAAAACTTCTCATATGTACTCATTCTTCGCTTCACAACCCCCGCAGCGTTGGTCGTTCGGTCCGCACCACGTGATAACATCCATTGCACACATACACGCGCACACACACACACACATACCATATCCTCTGGGGGGTTTTACGATGTAATTCGTAAAGCTATAGACACTAATTCATCTTAAACCTAACCTAATATCAGATAATATGTTAAAATAGTTTATTTTTATTTTATTTAGTAAAAATTAAGGTTTACCTATTTAACGTAAGCCCGTGATTTTAATATTATGTAGAACCATGTCCTAACTGATGTTGTGTTTGTGGACGCACACAACCATGTTTAACAAAATGTCAAATTTGTTAAATGTTTTGTCTTTAAAGCAATGATTGTTGTCACGTATGTGACAACCTGGTTTATAACAACATCAAACGTTGATAAATAATATTTGCACCCGTTTCGTGGCCTCTAAGGGCTAACACAAGGGTTTATGTCATCATAGGATGTGTGATGAAATGTCTTAAAACTTCTAAGTTTCTTTAAATTACGAATAAGAAATAACATGCTTTAATCTGTATCTGAGTAATGAAGCCTGAAATCTAAATAAACCTATTACTTTTTGTCAATGGGGGCTGAGTTTCTTTTATTTTACCAACACTCCCTCTGTCCAGACATCTGGGGGGTTGTCTGCTGGTTGATAGCGGACTGGTGATAGAGAGAGAGAGAGAGAGAAAGAGAGAGAGAGACTGAAACTGTTCGTCCAAACAACAAACTTTTTCCACATCAATAAATATGTCGAACACTCGCAAAACAAGAAACACCCACTGGAATAATATGTTCAAGAACCCTTTTATTTTGACAATGTTTACCGTGTTACATTTATCGTAAATAGACATGTACACACTTGGATATTAGATGACATTAATGAATTAAACTCAGAATAGAGTGTGAAATGTCTTAAAACGTTTAAAAGGCTCTTAACGCCAGATATATGAGCGCATCAGCGTACGTTTTCTGGCAACGTTGGTACACGCATTCACATGTTTTAATCAGAGACTTGGTTAAAGAAAGTCCCAAATCTAAAATAAAACCCCTATTATACCGGAGCGGACAGAATTACAATTTATTGTGTAATAAACACATATTCACAGTTGATTTTAAGATGTCATTAATTTAAAACAAACTCAGAAAATGATATGAAAGTGTTTTTAATCGTTTAAAAGTTTCTTAACGGTGGATATGAACACTCATCCGCTTATGTTCTCTATTGTAAACGCCGGAGCGCGATCTAATGGTGTGATCAGAATACTATGTCTGAAAAGATTAAACTTTTATTTAGTTTAAAATAAATAACCTTTAGTCTAAAGAATGTGTTATTGGTGTCCCCGGTGGTTTTGGCACTGTTCATCGCTATACCACTGCTGAATATTTCATTAAATAATTTGTTACAAACAAATGCTTTATTTTTGACAGAGTGTCCATATTACATTTTACCATTAGAGTTTTAAAAGACTCTACCTAGATTACAAACCGACCCTGCTGTGAAATATCTATCACACACGGTCATAAGTTCATCATCAAAAACTTTGTGTCTTATCAGAAAAATACAGCTTATAGTTAAATAGATAATAACAGCTTTAAGTTTAACCAGTTACAACTAAAATATTTTATTCTTGCGTGACTTTAAAGAAGTCTCTTTACAAAACAAACGTATTATCAATTTGTATTTATAAGACACACGCAGTCAATTCCCCTAAATCTAAAAAATACTTTATTTTTGTCAGAGCAGACAATATAAGACTCTTTGTATAATATACACATATTCACACATGTTTTAAGAAGCCTTTAATTAAAAATAAAACCCCAAAATGGGTTGAATACGTCTTAAAAACATTTAAAAGTTTATTAACGTCAGATATAAGTTTTCTGTCACCATCGGTGCACGTATACACATGTCTTAATCAGAGACTTGGTTGAAGATTCCCCTAAATCTTAAATAAACTCCTATTTTGCCATAGTGGACAGAATTACATTTATTAACTTTATTTTAAAATGGCAGATATGACCGTTCACCCGGCGCTTTGTCATGCACCTACGGATCTTTAATATGCGTGAAACTATAGAGCAGGTCATGAAAAGATTCACGGACCTCATGAACCGTTTAAAATTGTATTTAGTTTAGACTTTCGTCTAAAGATTATAGTATTGCCGGCTCCGAAGGTTATGGCTCAGATCATTGCTTAACTATACCCGTATACGGAATATTTAATTAAATAACTTGTGATGTTACAATCAAAAGTTTTAATCAGAGACATGGTTAAAGATTCCCCTAAATCTAAAATAAATTCCTATTTTGCCATAGTGGACAGAATTACATTTATTAACTTTATTTTAAATGACAGATATGAACATTCACCCGTCGCTTTGTCAGACACCGCTGGATCTTTAATACGCGCTAAACTGTAGACCATGTCATGAAAAGATTCCCGGACTTCGTGAACCGTTTAAAATTTTATTTAGTTCAGACTTTGTGTCTGATCAGAAACTATAGCTCGATAGAAAACATCGGCTTTAAGCATAGCCAGGTACATCTAATATATATATATATATATGATTAGTGATTGCCTTTAAATAAACTTATG
Organism: Paramisgurnus dabryanus; assembly: GCF_030506205.2. Lineage (NCBI taxonomy): Eukaryota > Metazoa > Chordata > Actinopteri > Cypriniformes > Cobitidae > Paramisgurnus > Paramisgurnus dabryanus. Next base: position 3,977,391 of record NC_133357.1, read on the forward strand.
CTGTTGCAAAACTTTAGCTTCAACAACACACCCGCGGTGTGAAAGTCAGTATTGAGAAGCGCACGGGGCGAGCAAAGGAGGGAGGATGGTTGAGATCTGACATCAAATGTCAATAAACAGCAAAATGTCGAAACACGAGCCGTCATTAAACATGACACCATACGCTTGACATAAAACACACTCAGGAAAAACAATCACTCTAAATGACCGGCAATAAAACCATTAAATACTTTCTGTCTAAAGTTGACAGCTTGTCCAGATTTTGATTGATGGTCCCGCCCCCCTGTCAAAGGGTCATAAAAACGACCTGTCAGATAGCAACTGTCACCGGGTGGGGGAGGGGGTCATAAAAGTTTGACGAATGCCGGCCCGTTACAACTACTTAAGGGGGTCAGTGACAAAAATGGTTTGGCAAGTTGAGGAAAAAAAAACTTGTTTTAAAAGCATGCATCAGGTTTATTTCAATGCACATAGTGTACTATTTATGTTAATTTTATGCAATAAAAATTGACATTTGCACCATTTTTATGAAAGTTAAGACTGAATGGACCTGAAAATGTCAAATGGTGTAACCGCCAATTGCGCCAAAGAAGGAGAAATATTAAATATTTTATCCACCTTGATGGCATGTAAGCATAATCAGCAAAAAATAAAAATAAATATATAATTTAATTCGTTATTTCTATATGTAAATTTTAATGCGCTTTTGTAATATTTGTCCTGAAATATGCTGAAAACAGATCCGTTTTCTAAATAATCTTTGACAAATGATGTAAATCATATTACACTAAACTACATGATTATATTTAATTCCACATTTTTTTTATGAATATATTTATATTTTCATTTTTAAAAAATATAAGTTGCACCAATTGACAGAACGGTTACACTACATTGACATTTTTGCAATTATCCCCCAAATATTATTTCAAAATGAAATAAAACCAGAAATTTTAGACTTGGTCATCAAATAAGAGAATATGCAAGTAATACAGACAAAATAATTAACGTCACGTCATTGACAAAAGTACATAAAGTCACTCATCCGTGTTTAAACGCTTTGGTGTACACGGCCCTTTAGTGTGTGCTTTTTAAATGCATAAGCAAATAAAAAATGATGTTTAATATTTATTGGAGCCAAGTAAAAGGAAGGCAACTTGTGTGCCAGGCTTTGTGAATGTAAGATGGCCTGTGTAATTGTATTGCATTTTGACAAGAACGGCTGTTTTATGGTCGGATGTCAGCTTCATAGAGGCACTTGTGCTAAATCTTCACGATTGTTTCGCCTGGAGCACCTGATCCCCTCAGGTAATTGTATTGTTGCTGTCTGCCTTCATAAATATAGACTATATTTAATTGAAGCAGACAGCGGGGAACTGAAGAAGGGACCTGCTAAGGGATGCTATTCCCCAAACATGCACATGTTTATTCTCTCTCTTATTTATTTAAATCTAATTATAGTAGACTTAAGTAAAGCTCACTGCAGTTTACATTGAATACGAAAGAACAGTTTTGTTTAGAGACCTGTAATACTTTAGATCAGGTTTCTTCAAAAAACCAAAAGAGAAACTTTTTTAAAACTCGCTGTTAGGGATGCTAAACAATTTTTATTGCGATTAATCGTTAGCAGAATAAAAGTTTTTGTTTACATTACATATGTGTGTAAACTGTGTATAATAAATATGTATATATATATAAATATGAACACATTCTTGTATAATTTTAAGAAAAAAATGTATATATTAAGTATTTATATTTATATATAATATAAATTATTCATAAATATACAAATGTATATACACATGTAAACATTTCTAAAACATATACATGCATGTGTGTACATTTATTTATACAAAGTTATTATACACAGTTCACACACATATGTGATGTAAACAAAAACTTTTATTCTGCTAACGATTAATCACGATTAATCGTTAAGCATCCCTACTTGCTGTGATTTAGGTCGGTGAGAACATAAGCATAATGATGTAAAATCCTTTGTTGCTCAACTGATAAAATATTGCACCAAGTTTGATTCCCAGAGAGCAAACAACCTGATTAAATCCTCAGCAAACTTTGAATGCACAAACACTAAGATATAATGCATTTGCTTTAAACAGAGGAAAAGATGTATCTTAAGTTTAGACCTTCTGTTGAATCTAAAGATGTTTATCTGATATTTAAGCTTATTCTTTAAGAGTATTACAAAAGATGCTTAGGGATGCATTCATTAATAGCCATTGCGAGACATTGATAGTAATCTGTGCAAAGAACTTTAAAACATAACCCTGATATCTAATATTGACTGAGTAAGGTCTTGTCAAGAGTAAATCTGGGGTCACATGTGTGTAAACATCCGTCTTAAAAAAATCAAAATGCAATTCCCGATTTTGCAAGGCGGTGTTATTCGATGAGCAGATCTCTAGCTCATATCTCATACTGAGTTTGTGTTTATCCAAAAACAAAAACTTCTGAATTTCAAACCTCTTGTCAACGTAATTTCATTTTCTTGCAATTTTACACCAAGGCCGCCTAATCCATAAAACTATCAAGCTGATGCAATAACAAAACAAAGCTCTTCTGTAGAGCGATGATTATGTTAGAGGGAGTGGTGATTTATGTTATACTGGGGTAAATCTCTGTAAACTCAAGCTATGCTGTCATCTGTTTGGGGTTTTAGAAAGATTTACCTGTCTTCTTGTTTCGGGCTGTGCGAGATGGAAGTAAAATTTTATATGCGATAATATGCTAAATAACGCGCCATTTGGTATACAATATGATTTTTTTTCCCTAAGACCAATTTTGGTTGTTTAAACACCGTAAATAACCAACATATGTTTCATATTTCCAGGAAAAGAAAGCATCACGATAACTTCTGAAAGTGAACAGCCATGTTTAACTGTTGCATAAAACACATCAGACATTTTAACAATGTAAAAAATAAATATCATGTGCCAAATACTATATTATTTATCACCATCGACCCAAAACTTTGACCGTTACTTTTTAAAGTGTGAAAATGAATCTTTAATTTATTGCGATATGCTCATCTGCACTTTTGCTGTATATTGCGCAACCTAGTCTCGAATTGCCAGATATTCCTACGGAAAGGTCTGGGAACATTGGCAGCTTTGAATGGCCAAGGACTGCCAAAGAGTCAGTATGACACGTATAGCAACCAATCACATTTCGTTTTGTGCCTCGTCATGTTTAGGTGCTTGGAGATGTCACTATGATAACAGACCGTTGTGCAACAACTATCATTTATGACACAAACGTCTCTAAAGTTTATAACACCAATAGCAAACATGTTAAAGAACAAGTTCTGTATTTTAGACTTAAAGCCCTGTTTTCAGATTGTTTATGGTGAAATAGAATGGTTTTGACTGAAATTTCGACATTTTCGGCTGCCCTGAGAATTTTCGCGTGTTTGTGTTTCAGCTCAGACCTCTACAATGGGTTTAATGGTGCACTGGAACAATCCTTCCTAAAATGCATTAAACTTTCGTTTACAAAGACGTGAAACTCACCGAGTGGTCAGGGGTGTTCACTGATATGCTCACACAAAAATCGCTGCAAAAGATGCTTTCCAACAGCTGTTTTAGCATTCGTTGTTAACTTGTGGACCTATTTCCCCAAAAGCCTCACACCCGTACATTCTTCCGCTTAGAGCTTGAATAATAAACACTCCAGCCCAGGTGGTGGCGCTAATCCGCCTTTGCCAATTGCAAGAATAGAAACAAAGTTCCCGGCACGGAGTAATACCGTACCTCACAGGACGTCTAATACAGTCAATGGAGTTGGTAAAAACTACGATAAAACCTGTTGGAATGCGTCTTTTGGAGCGATTTTTGTGTGAGCATACCAGTGAACACCCCTGACCACTCGGTGAGTTTCACGTCTTTGTAAACGAAAGTTTAATGCATTTTAGGAAGGATTGTTCCAGTGCACCATTAAACCCATTGTAGAGGTCTGAGCTGAAACACAAACACGCGAAAAATTCTCAGGGCAGCCGAAAATGTCGAAATTTCAGTCAAAACCATTCAATTTGACCATAAACAATCTGAAAACAGGGCTTTAAGTCTAAAATACCGAACTTGTCCTTTAAGATACCTTGCATACATTTAAACATACATGGTTTATTCGAACTTGATGAAGCGTATTGTCACTGATGTAAACATGAAAGCTTTCTTCTTCGATCAGACGGCTTTGTGTTGTTTCCGGGCGGATTGTTAAAGATCGCAATATATATTTACAATAAATTTGTGCTCCAGATGCTTCTTGGCCGCCATTTTATTTATTCAAACTCGACCAGACTCGACCAATCACATTTCCCGTGCACGTCCCCCAGGCTTAGAATTGTGGGACAGGACAATGAAGGTATCTCAGGAGACAGGAAGTAAAGCAAACATTGTATTCAAACGTGCCTTCATGCCTTGGAATGCTGCCTCCGTAGCTTTCGGATGTAGCCCTTGTATAATTAAACCAATCAGAGGACGACTTCGACATCTGCTGAAGTGATATGCATCAGACGTTTAGCCAACGGTCTGTGGGCGTGACGATTCAGGCTAAGACTGAAGCTGCGTCCGAAACCGCCTACTTCCATACTATATAGTAGACGAAAAGCAGAAGGCAAGGCAAGTAGTATGTCCGAATTCATAGTATTACAAAAACGAAAAGTACCCGGATGACCTACTAATGCCAACAAGATCCCGAAGTGTTCATTCGATGGATACTTTGCTATCCCGTGAGCCCCCAGGAGAGGAGTTATCCAACATAAAAGCAGGAGATGCATTGTTTTATTAAAATTTTTCCAAAATCAGTAACAGGGTTTAATTCAAATGCAAATGCATATATTAAACAGCTGTTCCTTGTGGTTAAAATGTGCTTGTATAATGTCATTCCAGTTAACAACTGACTTGTTGTTGTGACAATGTATGTCACGTGATGTATCAACATGTGGATGTAGTATGTCTGAATTTATTCATACTATCCGTATTCATACCATATGGTACCTACTGTTTTAATGGTCAATGAGTACCTTACTGTCACAGTATGCGAATTGGGCTGCGTTCACACCAGCCGCTGTAGAGGCGTCAAGCGTGAGTGATTTCAATGTTAAAGGAATATTCCATTTTCTTAAAAGAAAAATCCAGATAATTTACTCACCACCATGTCATCCAAAATGTTGATGTCTTTCTTTGTTCAGTCCAGAAGAAATTATGTTTTTTGAGGAAAACATTGCAGGATTTTTCTCATTTTAATGGACTTTAATAGAGCCCAACATTTAATACTTAACTCAACACTTAACAGTTTTTTTCAACGGAGTTTCAAAGGACTATAAACAATCCCAAACGAGGCATAAGGGTCTTATCTAGCAATACGATTGTCATTTTTGACAAGAAAAATAAAAAATATGTACTTTTAAACCACAACTTTTCGTGTAGGTCCGGTCCAGCGCGACCTAACGTAAATGCGTAGTGACGTAGGGAGGTCACGTGTTACATATATATATAACGCACATTTGCGGACCATTGTAAACAATAACACAAAGACATTAATTAGTATCAGTTGACATACAACAACGTAGGAACGGTCCTCTTTCACCACATTTGTAAACACTGGGGCGGAGTTTCGCGTTCGTGCTCTGTGACCTCTTGACGTCATGACGTATTGCGTGGGGTCAGCTGGCGCATCACGACCGGATCTACATGACGAGAGGTTGTGGTTTAAAAGTGTATATTTGTTATTTTTCTTGTCAAAAATGACAATCGTTTTGTTAGATAAGACCCTTATGCCTCGTTTGGGATCGTTTAGAGTCCTTTGAAACTCTGTTGAAAAAAACCTTAAGTGTTGAGTTAAGTATTAAATGTTGGGCTCTATTAAAGTCCATTAAAATGAGAAAAATCCTGCAATGTTTTCCTCAAAAAACATAATTTCTTCTCGACTGAACAAAGAAAGACATCAACATTTTGGATGACATGGTGGTGGGTAAATTATCTGGATTTTTCTTTTAAGAAAATGGACTAATCCTTTAAGTCAATGTAAAGACGCGTTGACGCACGTTTGGAGGTCTCACGGCGCAAATGACGTATTTAGCGTAGCACGTTAGAATGCGATTCCAGCTCATTTGCGCGCCTAGTTGAGCATTGCCGCGGGAAAACGCGTGAGTTACAAAATTTGGACTTTGGCGGAAAAAACACCGTGTTAACCAATCAGGAACTTGCTCTAGTGACGTGATTACAGGAAGCGAGCGGAGTCGCAGAAGCCCCTCCCATGATGTGAATTTCCGCGTGAATGTCTCAATGACATGAGAATGAAGCGAGTACACCCAAAATGTTCAAGCGTCCAACTACTCGGTGTAGACGCAAATTTGACGCCTCAAACGCGTCTGGTGTGAACCCAGAGTAAGACTATGGGCAGCTCTACTTCTTTTGCCACCTTTCCACTGTACACGACATTCGCCCCCAATTGTCGGGAGTTCGCCCCCTAGTGGCAGTCCTCATGCAATTTCAGTTTATTCGTAAATCTGTGCCAACATGGGAGCAAAGCTCATTCCAGTGCAAGAGCCTTCAATCTACGAATATTCACCATAGTGGAATAAAAAAATGATTGAAACAATGCACAGCTATGCATATATGACACCTCACACATGGGTTTTAATTAGAATACACTGGAATACATCACTTCTGGTCGGCATATCGCATGGGGTGTAGTCTCACAAGATGATACATTTTATGGATCCAACGCTCAAAACGGATCCGAAAATTATGCATCCGCAGATGTTCAGCACCTAACGCAGACCCTTTTGCTTTTGTTTTTCACACGTTTTAGATGATGATTATCACTATCGGATGCATTTCACTCTCTTCCCCAAACATAGAATTCGTATGAATTGATATTAAGATAAGCTTAAATGTGAACCCTGAGATTTCAGGAGGAAAATAAGATGCAGATAAGATGCATTTGACAAAAAAGTGATGATCTTCTACATTAGCTTAACAATCACTGAGAGATATAAAGAAATAAGAGAGCATAGTTTACATGCGGTGTACATATAGGGGATGGGGGCGCTGGTGTAAACATAGATGGAGCTTTAACCCAGTGTTATATTGACGAGATTATATCTATTGCCCCTATACACATCCACCCTACCTTCAGCATTTAAATAGTCTCTCAAGTATAGCTTGAGGGTCTAAACAACACCCACGCTTGAGGAAATGACATTTGGATATTATCCAGGGGATAGAGGCGTTTATCACCTCATAACATACCTGCCTTTCACCAAACACACACACACACACAGGGAGGCTTACGGAGTTATTAAATTGAAAGTGCATCAAATCCTGACGGACTACAGGAATAGGGTATAGATCGCTCTGGAAAGAGGTCAGATAACGGCAGTCTGATTCACAGAGGTGTGGAGAAACATGGATACATGCAGGTCCACATGCGACACTGTCCTGCAGGTGAGGTCCTCCTGTGGTGTGTCAAGGCTTTGTTGACATTTCTATTTGTTTTGTTTATTTAATTTCTGGTATAATTTTCTGCGTCACCCATTTGACCTGGTGGTTGTGACTTTGAGATGCGTTCGTGTTGTGTGTGTTGAGCAAACTGAATTGTATGGATTTTATGACTTACGATGAGTGGCTGGGAAGAGTTCAAACCTGTTATTCTGACTGATACATGCAGGTCTGGACTGGGGGTAGAACAGGGTGGATATTTTTTCTCCAAAATCTTTCCTCCTAAATTAGCTTCTCTTTGGAGATTGCAAGGTCTGGTACAGTGCACTTAAAAAAAGTTGCATTTACCTAAAAAAAAGTATGATTATATGCTTTTAGGACATACCATACCATAGTAATGACATTTTCTTATAAAAAATGATTTTTGAGTAGCACATAAATATCATTAAAGTGTGAATATATATATTATTATAAATAATAATAACAAAAATTAACCATGGCTTTTTGATACCCATATTTATTTTGTGTATATTGATTACCATTTGTAAATCCATAGTTTTTTGCATGTGGTAAGTTTTTTGGGGTTAAACTGTAGTAAAACCATGGTTCATTATTAAAGTAGTGGTATGAAAATTATAATGGTATTACTTTTGCATCATTAGTATTTGAACGTGACATTAATTTCATAATATTTCTTAATTTTCTCAAAAGATTGCATTAATGCAATTTAAATATGGAAGCATTTATATACAAGTACTCTACAGTATGAGACTAGCTATTGATACATTATAGTAATGAGATTTTTTGGTGGGTAGGTGCTTTATTATTATAAAATAATCTAACATCGAAGTTGTTACTAACAAAGGGCTTCATTTAAAGGGATACTTGAACAAAAAATAAAAATTATGTCATTTAATCGCCTTCGAGTTGTTTGAAACTTGTATACATTTCTTTGTTCTGCTAAATACAAAGGAAGATATTTTGAAGAATGTTTGTAACCGAGCAGTTCTGGGGCACCATTGACTTCTATGGAATACTAATGCTATAGAAGTAAATGGTGTCCCAGATATAGCTGGTTATTAAATGTTTTTTCTTCATTTGTTTTCATCAGAGCAAAGAAATGTATACAGGTATAGAATAACTTGAGGGTGAGTAAATCATGACAGAATTTTCATTTTTCTCTGAACTATTTATTTAAAGGGACACTCCACTTTTTTTAAATAGGCTCATTTTCCAGCGTCCCTAGAGTTGAATATTTTATTTTAACCATTTTGGAATAAATTCAGCCGATCTCTGGGTCTGTCGGTACCACTTTTAGCATAGCTTAACATCATCCATTGAATCTGATTAGACCATTAGCATCGCCCTCAAAAATAACCAAATTATTTAGATATTTTTCCAATTTAACACTTGACTCTTCTGTAGTTACATCGAGTACTACGACTGACGAAAAAATAAAAGGTGCGATTTTCCAAGCCGATATGGCAAGGAACTATACTCTCATTCTTGTGTAATAATCAACGATGTTGCTGCCGTAACATGGCTGCAGCAGGCACAATGATATTATGCAGTGCCCGAAAATAGTCCCCTCCTATTAAAAGTTACCATGGGGACTATTTTCGGATGCTGCATAATATCATTGCGCATGTTGCACCCATGGTATGGCAACAAAGTCGAAATATCAAAACTCTTTGGTTATTTTTTAGCGTGATGCTAATGGTCTAATCAGATTCAATGGATTATGCTAAGCTATGCTAAAAGTGGTAGCGCCAGACCCGGAGATCAGCTGAATGGATTCCAAAACAGTAAAAATTAAGTGTTTAACTCTAGGGGAGCTGGAAAATTAGCCTATTTTCAAAAACGTGGAGTGTCCCTTTAAGCCAAATAAATAATTATTTATATTTAAATCTAAATGTGAATGACAGGACGTTTTTCTTATATTCCCCAAATACAGCCCGATTGCCTTTTTCTTTTGACTCTCTTATTTTTTATTTTCACAAATTTTCTTCCTGTTTGCCTTACATTTGTAGCACCATCCCACAATCCTCTTCTCCTCTCACTTCAATTCAATGCAAAAGAGAAATTTCACTTCCTTCTCCCTCCCTCACTCTCTCCCGTGTCTTTCTTCGATTCCTCCCCTAAAGCTATGTATTCGTCAGAGAGCACTACTTTAGACGTCTGTCTCTGGCTCCTGACAGAGTTTGAGTTGAATACGCACAGCTGCTGGTGAGTTCAACGCTTCTGTTCCTCACGCTCGCTTTCATTCACTTCTCTTCCTCTCTGCATGTGTTTTTCATTATAACACAGATGCTGAATATTAAGCTTCTTGGTTATTTTACTTTTTATACTTTTGTTTTCAATGTCATTAAATGTTGATGATTAGAGTTTTGTGTGTGTTAGAGTGATTCCTGCTCTACAGACGTTCTGGCAATTAGTTTTGAACTGCGGATTTTACTTACTAGTTTAATTTCGTGTTTTATGTTAGCTAACGTTTCGCTGACATTATGTTTAAAGTTCTTCATATATGGTAAAGATTTGCAATGTGTCCGTTATCTTCTTCCATAATACGTCTCGTCTGACATATTGATGTTTATTCAGAATTCCATCTCGAAAACCGTAATGTAATAAATCCATATTCCTGCTTCCTGTCGTCCTAATGATGACTGTTTTCCAGGTGTGGGTGTGTACATGCATGGTTGGTTTTACATGTTGAAACACACACTGACTGGAATGTTTATTACGAAAAGAAGAGTTAGTTAGTCTCTTCTGCTGTTTCGGCATGGATGGCCTTGTCCTCCATCAGTCGGACAACTAACGGTTTTAATTCGGAATGCTGAAGAGTGTGACGTCCCTTAACAAAGATTTGTTTTGCAAAACTCATCTGACTTTGTTAAGGTGACTGACTGGAAACCGAATTGGGCAATAAAGAACTGAAAGCAGACTTTTTGTGATTGAATAACTTGAAGGATATGAGACCTTGTGACTTTGTCCCAGAGATAGTGAGGAAGTCCCTAAGTAAATTTCGTTTTTCATTGAAAGTGACTGCCAGGGCTTGGAGCCCAAATTTGAAAGTGAGCCCCAGGTTCTCAATATTAGTCACTCAGGAAAGTTTCCACGGTAACCAAATCGGTATTTCACATATCGAGTACGTAAGCATGGAAATCCCACACCCCTATGTAGACATCTGTCATTGGCTCATGTGGATGGGCTGCTCGTTCAGACTGTTTTCGGCTGATTCTCCGTTAGATGTGGTTGACTCACTTGTGACACAACAAACAGAAGTCTGCTTTGCTGTTTTAGTGATTTTAGTTTCACAAGTCTGACTGGAGAAGATGCAGATCCTTTTTTAAGTAACATCTAGACAAGATTTTTTAATTAAATAGATTTATTTTGAAGAACTATAATGAACGGATTATTAAAGATGACCAGGGGCACAAAAGCACCATAGTAGCCCATATAACTCTTTTAAAACCATATGCTTTTAGGCAGTGTTGCTCAATCAAAAAAGGGCCTCAAAAATCTTACAAGGTGGTTTGAAGTTTACTTAAAATAATTGGGCAAAACAAGCATCAAAATAAATCAAGCTACGTGTATTACAAATGTATGTTGCGGTAGAATTTGTGAGTAGGGGGCTTCAAATATTGCATCAGGTTAAGATCCACAAGGCTAAAATTTAAGTTTTTGCACACTGAAAATCCGTCTCAAACATACAACATAAAGGTTGAAGATGCAGCAAGACTTTGGTGATGTCAAACGTCTTTGTGTTTGTCATAGTTCTGTAACCGCACCATGTATCACTGTATCATTGAGGTCTCGTGGCACGAAGAGGCTAAATTCCGACTGTGGTCACTGTATTTTGATACATGGATCTGTGCCGCTGATGCGGTAATGCGTTTCTTCATTTTAATACATCCGGTTGTCCATTGACCCAAGACTGTGACCCATCAGTCACTAGCCTCGCTCTGCATACTTTCTGGGTCCTTGTATCTTGGTTGTTTCGTAGCTTCGGTTCTTTGAATAAGAGCAGGCTGGTCTAAAGACTCAGTGTTGTGTAAAGTACATACAAACTATATGAAATTGCAAACTTGTAAAACAGTATCCCAACCTGTGAGATCAGGCTGAGTAACTGTTTTACAAGTTTGCAATTTCGTATGAATTGTATGATTGTTTTAATTTTTTTTTTACAAAAGTAGGGATGCTCCAATCAGGATTTTTGGAGCCGATACCCATTTGTTGTCTTCGTGATCAGCCGATACCAATGCCGAGATTCTTCAAGCTGATATGCAAGCTCTTTGATGACTGTAACTGTTTAAATTTTTTCTAGATTAAGTAACACCACAGATGTTGCCTTTGTTATATTACTTACAGTAATAAGTTATATTACTGTTTTAATAGAAAATCAAATAAATTAAAGTAATGAAAATAAAACACTTCACAGTCTTTACTGTATGAATTAAATATACACGCATTCGTGTGAAGTATAACAGTTCCTTAGTCAAGAGCAGAGAGTGATCTCATTAAGAGATGAATTAGGTTACAGTAGCTTTAATGGTGCGCTTAGACCAGCTGCGGTAGATGCATCAAGCACGAGTGATTTCAATGTTAAGTCAATGTGAAGATGCGTTGACGTGCGTCTGGAGGTCTGGCGGTGCGAATGAGGCGCTTAGCGCGGCGCAGTAGATACGATTCCACCTCATTTGTGAGTCTAATTTGCGCGAATGGCGCAAGTTGAGCGTTGCCGCAGGAAAAGCACAAGTTGAAAAATGTGAACTTTGGCTGAAAAACACGCCACGTAAATCCAATCAGGAGCTTGCTTTAGTAGTGACGTGATTACAGAATGCGAGTGGAGTCGCAGAAGCCCCTCCCATAGCGCAAATTTATGCGTGAATGTCTCGATGACTAGTATTTCACGCTCGGCTTTCATGCACGAATGAAGTGAGTAAACTCAAAATGTTCAAGTGGCAAACAAACGCAAATTTGACACCTCTAATGCGTCTGGTGTGAACCCACGGTAAGTTGTGAGAGAGATCGCTCTGTACATGTGCGGTGATGACAGGCTGCTGTGTGTGCGCGTGTCGTGCGTACGTGAGCAATAGCAGCTGAGGAAAATTAAAGTTTAAACTGTCAAAACTTCAAAACGCATGCAAATAATAAACTTTCGTCATGAGGATGCAAATGTCCACGCTAGATACGTGTTGTATACGCTGTTTGATGGGGATGTGAAGACGTGTCGCGCTGTTAGGACCGGAGCACGTCCTTATAGAAAATACACATGTCTCTGTTAAGGCAAAGAGAGAAATCCAAATCTGCACGTCGCACATGAGCAACGGATTATAAAAGTGCTTGCACTGCGTAAAAATGGTCTCTAATTGCAGCCGCATTCAGGAGCCGTATGATGACAAAGTAAACGGAAAGATCGGTTCATGAGATCGGCAAATTTAGTGTGTACCGATCGAATAATTTAATGCCGTTATTGGCCGTTACTGATCTGCGGCCAATTGATCGGAGCATCCCTAGACAAAAGCAAGAATGAAACTTCACCCCTAAAACCTAATAGGGCTATGAAGATTAATCGCGTGTCCCATTAAAAATACCTGTCTGAAATCGATTCTGAATCGCAAGGCTGCAATTCTGTGTTTTATGCGCAGCTTGTGCGTGTATTACGGTGTTGTGGTCAGTAAGAAGTCCTTATCAAGCTAAAATCATCATGAGTCTGAGTCGTTTATGATGTGCATTTAAAAAAGCAACAATCATTAAACAAAATCATTCAAATATTCTTTATTATCATGAAAATACCTTACAATATGAAGAAAAGCGATATAAATATTGTTATAGACATTTTCTGGAATAGAGTGTGTAATGATACTTCTTTTGTGGCACAAATGGAATTTCTGCACGAGAGCGCCCTCTGGCTTTTAGATGTACTGTGATTTCACCATAATTCATTAAAATGAATTCATTGAGAAACGTGCATTTGCGTGATTAATCTTACAGCTCTATAACCTTATGTCACTGGGGCAATTGTACTAATGAATGTACGAATGCGATACAGCTTACAAATTATAGTTGTGCGATGTGCATAGGTTCTACGCTGTTGCTACACCGTATGTTATGCGACGCGCACCTTGCAAAAATTTTAAAAACGCATCTGTTTTACGCGGACGGCTAGCGCTGTGATTGGTCCACTAGAACCCCTCCCATCAGGTAAAAAAATCTGAGTTGCATTTCTTCATAGGCATTTCCGCTTGAGACGTACAAAGATGGGCCAAGTTGAGATGTGATTTAACTCAAACTGCGAACAAAATTCGCTGTCTATTCACTTTCATCACTGCTGGTTGCTGCTGCTTTTGTGGGTTTATTGGCCAAGCCGCTTCTTCTTTGGCTGTGGCCGGTGTCTAAGGTTAGATGAACTCGGGTCAGTTTTATTATGCAAGTTTATAAAACATTCATCCTTCAAAAAAATTAGCATTATTAAAAGGGGAGTTAGTTTTAATGATTTGTTTGCCCTAAATAAAACTAAAAACACATAATACACTTTTACTTATGTCTTAATTAAGTAAAAAAAAAAATTTAAACACATTTTTATTAAAATCTTGCTATTATTTTGTGCTATTAAAAGTGTCAAATGTTTGGACAGATCTGCTTTTGACCAGCAGGTGTCGCCAGCATGTGTGGTGTTTCGAACTGCCTCGAAAAACTGAATCAATTTTCAAAGCAATTGGTTCAATTCATTCGAAGCTTCGAAAAGCTTCGTTTCTCCCATCACTAACTGTGGGTTTACTAGCGTGGATACTGCCAACTAGCGGTCTGCATGTGTAACTGCACGTCCTATAACATTTTAGAATATAAATAATTGTTACCATGAGTTCAAATAGTATTTGAATAATATATTTAAACTGTGGAAATGCACAGTTTTGCAAGTTTGTAAAAATGTTACATTAACTAATTTAGACATTAACTTTTATCCAAAGCATATCTGATAGAGAATAAAGATTAAATAAATATAAAATATGTGAAATCATGGCTAATATTACTTATGGTTCTTGCGTCACATGGAAGGTCAAATTGAGCACATTGCATTGTGGGATACAGTTTTTCCGTTAGTGTACACTGCACTTTTTTGTAATTTTTTGTCTTTGTAATATTTGCATACTGCAGAAATAATAGATTGCATGGCAAGTATGATATTCTGAATGTATGAGAAACAGGATTGCTTGATATGTTGTCACTTTAATGAGTATATTTAAATTTTTTGAATTTGTGTAGGTTTAAATGTATGGGCCCATACAGTACATTTGGATGTAGGTATAAGCGAGTACGTGAGAAGGTTTGGGGTGGATAAAATAATTCCTTAACTATAAAAACATGAATTGTTGCATGTCTTGTAAACTAATAACCATATGGACAAATTTTAATAACATGGCTTTCTGTTTCTAGCCTCGATTTAATAGAAGGAAAACAAAGCATGGAGCTAATATATCGCCGCCTTGGTCTGTGCAAATGCCTTTTATTTTTTTTGAATCTATTTTCTTTTAAAGTGTACTTTATGAGCCAGACGCTTGTTTTGGAGTCACGAGTTGGAGCGGTGAAGTAGTATGGCACTTCTCATCCAGTGGGCTGTGTGTTGAGGGATCGGTTTGATGCTGAGAAATTACAAGAGCTTTGATTTCACCGCCCTCATTGGTCGTCTTTCTTCTTAAACACACAGAAGCTGAAAGATGTTTGGCTGACGTTTCACTTGCGTAATTTCTCATTCACTTAATTGCCTAACCGCACCATGTGTCTGTCTGTAGTTCGTAAAGTACACAATTTAATGCATTTAAAAAGTTGAAGAATAGCAATTTGTTGTTACCCATACTTTTTTAGATGTTTTAACAATATGTTTTGTACCATAATATCGTGGATAAATGTTTGTTTTGCCAAGTCTGTCGTTATTCAAATGATCTATGAATCAGTGTTTATATGAGGAA
This sequence comes from Paramisgurnus dabryanus, assembly GCF_030506205.2. Taxonomy (NCBI): domain Eukaryota; kingdom Metazoa; phylum Chordata; class Actinopteri; order Cypriniformes; family Cobitidae; genus Paramisgurnus; species Paramisgurnus dabryanus. The sequence goes on from NC_133357.1 coordinate 3,992,824, forward strand.
AGTCAATATAAGTTTGGGTGTGTATAGGTTTTAGTAAGAGTTGTGTCCGTGTTTACAGGTGTCATTATCATTAGATGTCTCAATCACTTTTCTCTCTGTGTGTGTCGGGCTAATAAGGATGTTTAGTGATACAGACTGTCCTCATATGCGAAAAAACACAGTCACCATGATGCATTCTGGGTTGGGCTGAGTTTAAACCTGTTTTATCATCTGGCTGTTGGGTGTTTCAGGATAGCTTGGTTTGTGACTCAGTGTTTACTAGGACAAATCATAAATTCTGGTCGAATTTAGCTGCAACATTAAAAGGGAAAGAAAAACAAACACAAAAACCATGGCAATGCACGTGGTATATTGCGTAATGCATTTTACAGCAAATGGTGATTCAGGAGTTTAGTTGGAAGCTGTTATTGTTTGTCGGCAAGTTCCTAATTTGATTCTTGACCTTTTCACACCATGGGAAAAGTGGGAAACGGACAGGATATGATGGAGAGAAGAGGGTTGAAAAGAACTGCAAATGTTGCGAGCCGGATTTGAAGTTGCATCACAGATTAACGTGTCAGAGCATGTTTACAAAACCCAAGTTTTATACATAAAGGGTAAAAGATGACAGAGGAAACACATTGAAGAGCATGTTGTCAGATAAAGTTCACGTTCAACTTTAGTTAAATATTACCTGCTGTTTTTTAAGCAATGTGCATGCGCACGTATGATGTAAATAAATCACAAGCAATTCATCTACAGTAAAATGCCCCCCCTTGCGTGTGCCACTCAGTGTAGTGTTGCTCAACTTTGTAATTTTTTAAGTTTCATCATATCTACTTCCATCTAGCTTGCTGAGTTAGAAGAAATACGAGTAGTTTTACTTTCAAAATGTATTTATGAAAAAAATCTTGCTTAATTCTGTATTTTGTCAATGTTAAATATATAATTGTTTATGTCATCATATTTTTATTGCCATGCAACATTTTGGTCTGCCCTTCAAAACCGCAGGGATGATTTTTTTAAGTGGAGATTATATTTATCTGCATATGAAAGATGCATAATGAAAATGTACGTTATGTAAGACGAGCAAGCTGTATAGTGGAGCGAGAAACAGGTGCTCATGTGATGGATTAATGCAGTGCTAAACAACACTGCATTTGACCTTTGACACCTCCCTTTACCTTATACATACTTTAAAATAACCTCAGCACTTGTAGTCCACAATACCTGTTCACCATGGGTCCCCTTCACTCCAGGTGATCTCAGAAATTGTCATTTAAAGCAATAACTCAACCCAAAAAGCTTTTTCATATCAAGGATTAATTGCTTGAAAGATTATTTTGGGTGAAATGAGGAAATTAAATTATTCGCAAAGCACAGATAACGTGGTAATCCTGCGGTAAATGATTGGAGGCTGCTGCTTTTGTATGTGCCATGATTTATTTTTTATATCTAACACCGTGTCCTTTGCAGCAAAGTTATTTGTTTGTCCAAATTGAAACCTGCAATGCTTTGCAGCACATACACAGTAAAGGTTTTTTAGTAGGTTGACTTTAGTTGTCATTTTAGTTTGGACTTAACCCAAACAAAGGCTTGCATTGGTTGTCATTGTCTGGAAGGATGCTTTAGTGTAATATTCCTACATGTGTTCTATATTCCCTAAAACATAATGAAGAAATCAACTGGTGCCACGTGTCCCTGAATTCGATAAGCCCCAGTGGACACTTGTGTGTGTATGTGCGTTCACAGCTGTCCGTTTCTGTGTTGTTCACTCAAACGCACACCAATCACATCATCTCTTTCTGAGGCCCATGGGTAATCCAGCTGAACATTAAAGCTGAACTGAACATATACACACACATGCATGCTCAGCTGTCCTTCACTTTGATCCCTGGCTGTGGTTCTTTCATTGCCCAACTGTTCTGTCAAGTGAGCTGTTTGAGATAAACTCCTCTGTACTCTGTTACAAAATAGAGTTCCCTACCTAGACAACATTTTTAGGTATCGTAGGTATGCACAACTTTTGGTTTGGAATCGGCACGATGCCATAGAAGAACTTTCTTGCTTTTTCATAAAGATCCTTTAACATCTAAAGGACATTTCTGTTTCACTAAAGGCTCTTTGTAGTTTAAAAAAAGAACCAGAATGGTTCTTCTATGGCAGGCTTAACTTAATTTTTGTATTATTCAAACTTAAATTATTTTAGGTTAATATTTCATAATCATTTAATAGCACATTTACATGTCTAACTTCAAAAACATTTATTTTTCATTAGTTTTAAAAATTGTATTGGTAGTATTTTAAGAATTATTATTATTGTTACCCGTTATTGGACCTTATTCTAATATTCTTTTATTGGTACATAACACGTATCTGTCCATTTTGCATGAGCTCCTCAGTTTTCTGATGTATTGGGGATGCAGCGATTATAGATTTTGATGGTACGGTTATAGTCTGATAAATAATCACGGTTGTACGGTTATTACGGTTATTAAGGATTCATTTATTTTACAACATTAATGTATAAAATCACATGAATAAGTTTTTGAACAATTGCTAAATTTTTCTGTATTTTCAGTTTGTGTATTTTCTCTACAATTCTTGGACAAATGATAATAATAATAACTTGGCTGGCTTTGACTTAAACCGTATAGGTGCCTTTTAAACCTGTAGGCTATTCATTTTAATGATCTTTTGAATAAATGTAACTTTACATTTGGACTGAATAAAGTTATATTATTTTGGTTTGTTTGAAGTATTTAAGTAAAATATATGAAGTAAAAATGATAAGAGCCTCTCAAAATGAATAATTACACAGGGTCATCCTGAACCAGGTACTGCAAGTCATTTTGACAGGTGAAGCTTAATATTACACAAAAGTCAAATATAAATATTAGGGGTGGCAAGATTAACGTGTTAACTAATGCTATTCATTAATTAATCATTAACGCGTTAAAATAATTCAACGTAATGAAATGCAGTCAGACCACCAGGAGCCCCGCCCGGGTTTGATCCGCGAGCAGGAGGTTTTTAATGCTGTACAGAGTAGACCGATTGGAGTGTGGCTCTTTCACGTACAGATGCAGGTGCGCGCGCACACATCCACGCACACGCACACACAAACCAGATGCACGAACAACCAAGAGACGCGTCACGCGCACATATTCTTTTGAACGCGGAGCTTTGTCATACAATGCATCATGACGCATGCGCCTCTTGGTGGTTCGTGGATCTGGTTTGTGCATGCGTGAAACAAAAACATGCGGTGTAGCGAAGGCTTTACGGTGACATTTTAAAGCGCGGTTAATAGTGAAACCGGTTAATCGCTGCATCCCTAATTGTAGTGTTGTCAGATGACATTTTGTTTAAGTAAGTGTTATTTAGATTTTTTTATTGTTAAATTATTCATTTATATTTTATGATTAAATTGTAAGTTATGTTTTTTTTTATAAATTCGAGAACCCCCTGCAGTTCCCTCACAAACCACCAGGGGTTCACAAACCCCCATTTCTTAATAACCTTTAAATGTCCCCTCTTTTTTCCCTTACTTTATCTTCTCTCTCCCACTCTTTTTTTTCTCTGTTATTCTTTCTTTCTTTCTCTCATTTTATTCTTTCTCATTGATTTTTTGTAAATTTAGCTTTTGCGCATTTGGCAGATGCTTTTATCCAAATCGACTTACAGTGCTTTATAAGTTAAGAACAACCAGGCGAAAGTAAGGTTGAACGAAGGCAACAAAGCAATTTTCTCAGAGCCCTGAACACATTTGCTTTCCGAACTATGACACAGCATCTTTAGCACGAACCCTGACAGAGCTGACAAAAATTGCATTATTTCGTCACCGTTTTGCGCGTGTGGGTCCAGAAAGCTGTCAACCATGATATGTAAAGCCCTAAACATTTTTTCTTTTTTTCTCATAACATGTTGGGTTTTTTGTTTCATGTGTTTCAGTACTGATCAATCTACAGGTTATTTAGTGCTGTAACACATCCTGAAGTTTGACCTCTCTGAGTTTTTCAAAATAAAAGTTAGGGATGCATAGACATTTCTCGGACCGTGGTATCGATTCCAGGTATCGGGGGACTTTTAATGAGTACGAGTACTTTAGAAAATGTGGTATCGAGGCCGATACCCGATACCGGTATCGGTGCATCCCTAATAAAAGTAAATTGGGTTTAAATGTGAGGAGTTCCTGTCGGTACGAAAGTAACATTTTTTACTTTTGTCCTCCAGCTAAAATTGTTGATTTATATTAATAAGTTATATTATTCTAATTTTGATTGAATTTTATTTTCATAGTGTTTTACTGTAGAAAAATATTTATTCTTACAATTCAAGTTTACTGTCTGGTTGCTTTTGAAACATTTGATGAAACTGAAATTTAAAATGAAAATGTAATTTCATTATTTTTTGCAAAGATAAATGACAAAATATGTTTGCAGTTACATATTAACAAGGTCATAGTCATGTATATTTACTAAACACAGGTGTAACACAAAAATCTATCTTGTTCTGTTGTGTTACTTTTGATCCACCTGTGTGTTACTTTCATCCCAGCTGAAAGCGTCAAAAGTCGTTTTACATTTGTTCAAAATTTCACTTTGTATTGATAGACCACATGTTATTGACCACAGCAAAAATAGATCTCTGTATAAAATAGGGCTGTGCAATTAATCGTTTTTGATTTAAAAATTTTGATTCAAACAATTACAAAAACAAGATAATCAATGTAAAACAATTTTTGCGCAACAATTATGGTTGTGCTGGACCAATGTGTTTGTAAGGCACTTCGAAAGCATCACTGCTTTGACGCGTGTAGCATATTGCAACACTTACTTAATAAAAAGGTTAAATAAATGCGTGTTTTCAAAGTCACTGAGTAGTCATGTTTAAAATGACGTGGTACTTTCGCCCCTGCTCTCCTCTATACAGTGGATTCAGGTTTCCCACGGGTCCTTAAAATCCTTGAAAGTTTGTGAATCTGGGGGGGAACAAAGGCCCTGGGAGGTTTTTTTAAATATACATGCATAGATACAGGTCATTGAAAGTGCTTGAATATATTTTATGCAAGAAGTTTTCTGAAAAAAAATCCATATTATTCCTTGTGTAGTGTAGGATAATATAATAAAATTTCTAGACTTTTTTAGCAAACGTGCTAAACTGTTTGCATTAAATGCTTATATCTTCTGTATGTGAATGTTGATTCATACCAAAATGCTTTTTCGCATAGTTGTGTTTGACAAATGAAAACGTCTCGGGTTACATATGTAACTGTTGTTCCCTTAGAAGGGAACGAGACGCTGCGTCTCCCTTGCCATACTTTCTGCGTCACCCTGTCTTTGTCGTTAAGCCTTACCATTGGTTGAATTTGATGTACACATTCAGACGCACTTACCCTTGGAGGCGTCCCCAAAGTGTCGCCGCAGTGACGCAGAACTAGTTCCCTCCACAGGGAACTGTAACAATGTATCTTAAAAGGTAACTCGATGTAACCTTGCTCTCACTTGAAATGTGTCCCCACATTAAGTCCTTGAATTTAAGGGTATTGGATCTGAAAAGTCCTTGAAAGGTCTTTGAATTTAAACTTAACTAAGGTGTGGGAACCCTGTGCATTACAAGGTCTCTCTCTCTTTTTTTTTCTTTCTCTCTACCATACACTAACACTAAACAGTCTGTGTAAACCATGGTCAAGTTCACACACTCAGCTCCTCTCTTTACACACAAGGTGTAAGGGTGCGGTCACACTAGCATGTGAATATTTTTTGTAAGTGCTTTTCATTAGAGAATCACCAGACTTGAACTTTTGTACGCAGTGAAATGCGAAATATCTTCACACAAGCTTGCGCCTCAGGTCTGACGCATTCGCACGCGAATGAAAGTGTAGTGTGACCGCCCCTTAACTCATCGATGAGTCCATGTCTGTAGACTGTATTCTCCACTTCAGGAGTAAACCCCACTATAATAACTCTTATACACTGTTGTTGTCTTATGCTTTATCATAACCTGACTATTTGGCTCCTAGATGGTATATTTCAAGATGTTTACGTGTGATTCAGTGTGTTAAAAGGTACTACCCCAGTGAAAAATGGGATTACTGTGACCATTTTCAACAGTGTGCCAAATAGGGGTTGTAGGGATGCTTAACGATTAATCGCGATTAATCGTTAGCAGAATAAAGTTTTTGTTTACATCAAAAATGTGTGTAAACTGTGTTTATTACACGGCTCTCTGGAATGCTTGATTCTGATTGGTCAGTTGAGACATTTGCAGGTTCGTTCTTTTCAAATAATAACCGCTCCAAAATAATAACGCATAGCCGGTACTACTTGCACGAGTAAAATCGCTCCGCGCCAATAAAGATCAATAAAGATTACTGTCTGTTTGGCGCCATCTTGTGACAAACAGTCGACAACCACGACAAGACACAGAGAGCTTACTGAGACTGAACTTGACAAAATAGAGCATGACAGCTACGAAGCCAACACACAAAAAAATACAGAATGGGCATTAAAACTTCTCAAAGACTGGCTAAAGAGTAAAAAATGGAGACAGACAAGTATGAAGCAGAGGATCTTAATAAGGTATTACGATCATTTTATGCATCTGTGCAAAGTTTCGCGGAAGGATAAAAATGTTAATTTAAAACAAATATGCCAATAAAATGTTTCAAATTCATATTCATGTCCAGTTTTTTTTCTTATGTGACAAGTAGCCGTGTAATAAGCGGGATAATGTAGAGGCAGCCGGTAGTTATTGGGAAATAAGCCCCTTCAGTGTGATACAAGACCCTCTTGTCGGGTCCTGATCACACTGTCGGGACTTATTTCCCAATAACTACCGGCTGCCTCTACATTATCCCTTACATAATAAATATGTATATATATAAATATGAACACATTCATGTATAATTTTAAGAAAAATTTTTTTATATATTAAATATTTATATTTATATATAATATAAATTATACATAAATATACAAATGTATATACACATGTAAACATTTCTAAAACATATACATGCATGTGTGTACATTTATTTATACAAAGTTATTATACACAGTTCATACACATATATGATGTAAACAAAAACTTTTATTCTGCTGACGATTAATCGCGATTAATCGTTAAGCATCCCAATGAGTCGTTTTATTTAACGGTAACTGTATATTTCACAGTATACATGTTTTTTAGTTTATATTGTTTTTTGAATATAAAAATGTGCAGAAATTTGCCACTCACTATAGCTTTTAACCAAATGCTCACCGCAGCTTTAAAATATGGGCAAGTTAAAGTTAGTGTTAAGTTTGTAGAAAAATCTGTTAAAGCTGACGTTTTATTTCATGGTAATGGAATATCATACCGCCCAGCCCTAATAACCAAATACAGGACACATTTAAAAAGGGTGAATCAGCAATGGCATTGAGGTATTGCAAACTTTTGCTTGATGTTGCATCAACATTAATAATCCTATAAGTATCTGTGTCCACCATGGAAACATAACATAGCCAAAATGTGAAATATTTGCAGTATGTTCTCTGACATACTATAATGCATTCAGTGGAATCTTACTAAATCAAAAAAAATAAAAATTTTCCCTTCAACATCTCTCAAAGCTTCACACAAAGTCCTAGAAAACCATTAACTCTTAAAACATAAAAATAAATCTAACCTAATTGCGCTCATTGTGGTACACCATGCTTATTACTGACAACAAAGCCTTTATAAAAGCGAGCTCTCTTTAAAAACTTTTAAGAACCGAGACAACCTTTTTTCCTCGGGGTAAAACACTTCTGAAGTGGGGTCCAGTCGGAGACAGATGAGCCAAATCTAATCTCAACTGTCCTGTCGTATGGGTTCGAGAAAGAGAGAGAGAAAGAAAGAGACCGAGAGAGAGAGCGCACGGCATATGATTAGCTCCCCAGATTAGAGTAGCTTTAGACATCTGAAGACTAATTCGGTTCACGGGGAAGACCAGAAGTACCCTAAAGCCGCCCCCCTGCCCCCATGGGCGTTCAACCTGACTAGACATCAAGGGGGGGTGGATTAATTGGACATCTTGTTGTTTCTTTGGGGGATAGGGAAGGGATCGGGAAGCCGTCCGTTTAGAAAATCTTCGGAGCTCAGATGAATATTTGACATGGACCTGCAGAATACACCTAAGCCCATGGATGGGGCGACCTGCATGCATCCCATGATATGGAAGGTAATGATGAAGGGGCGTGGTCATTACCCAGGCGTACTGTACAGGTCATTTTAAGATTTTGGTTTAGGCTTTTAAGACCTTGTGTTGTGGGTTATTACAGTTGATTTTTTTTTAGTAGACACAGAGAAGGGAACTTTAGGGACTATTGTTGAAAGTTTGGTGTAGGTCATGAAAGAGCATTTCTTTGTTTTATTTAATCTCTGACTTCATAGACTCTGTTGTTATATATTTTGTATTTTCTTAAAGGATTTTATAATTACAATACACCTTTATCTTATGTTGAAGTAAATGATATATGCTGATTATACATTTTGCCCTTTTTTTGCGGGGAGGTGAACTTAACCTCATTTCTGGGCCCGAAGTGACTCAAAGGTTTTACAAAAAACGTTAGTCTCATTGATTTCTCTCTGTGTCTGTTACCTTATAGGTGTGTCATCATCCAGACTGTCAGGAAGTGAACAATAAATCCCCTCTTTACCTGTGTGAGTCATGCGATTCTCGCTGTCACCTGGATGAGACTGACAATATGCACTTTGACCGGCATCCACGCTTTGACGTACAGCCACAAGGTAAATAATCCTACACACACATCATATTGTTTTCCGCCCAACACGTTTTTGATTCATAAAAATTACCTTTCATTGAAATTGGATTAGGTGCCGGCTTATTTGTATTTGACTATCATCCTTCCAGTGATGTTTCAAACGTTCACCTGTCCATCACACAGTATGCTGATAAAATGTATAGCATGAATGCACCCCTAGTTGTTTTGGATAAACGCATCTGCTGAATGCATAAATGTGAATTTTAATCGTAAACTGTGTGTCGCAGGTTCCATCCTGGCGCGAAATGTGTCCACGCGGTCCTGTCCCCCCCGCACCAGTCCCCCTTCAGACCTGGAGGAAGATGAAGAAGGAACCAGTGAACGAGTGTGAGTTAATGTTGTGCAACCTATAGACGGTTTCATCAGACGCACATGCGGTGACGCAATACGTGTCTGGTCCGAACTTTACTTCAGGTTTCAGATTTATTTTAATGGTCTGACTAGTTGCTAAACTGAACTCTTGAACAAATACCTCGTCAAAAATAACAAATGTTTTGTTTCCTAGGTCCGTAGTTTTCAAAGCCAGGGGGGGCCCCAGTTTTATGACATTTTATGAAATACATTCATTTATCATGAATTCTGTGTAATTAAACCTAAAAAATAATAATCCAACTAACCAACAGCACTACTAGGTGTTAATTTTATAATTTTTTTTGTTTAATTGAAATATTACATTTAAAAAAATAATAATTTGCTCTCGGGGGGCCGCGAAAAAATGCACTGTACACAAGGGGGGCTGCACGCTGAAAAAGTTTGGGAACTTCTGTCCTAGGTAATCTACGTGTTGTTTGTTGTTGCTTTTTATATAAATAAACTACGCTTAAAGTCCTTTGCTGTTATTTATTCTTAGCAGAGTTTACCGGAAGTTACGTGTTGACCAAGAAAGCCGCTTGTTTATGTTGTTACTGCTGAAACCGTCTATATGAACTTACATTAAGGTCTATAATTGACAATAAAAGTATGACCATATCGAGGTTAAGATACGCCCGCATGTAAAGCGATCAATCAAAGCATTGGGTCTCATATACTAAGCATGCGTAAGCACAAATTTTTTTCATAAAATGTGCGTACGGACGTTTTAACTTACAAATCATGATTTAACAAAAACTTTCATTCTAAAATTTATTTTAAATGTATGCAAAAACGTACATTTAAGACCACACGTACACAATAATAATTTAATAATTTTTCCTTGTTCATGATTATTGCGCACGTGTGGTCTTACTGGGCGTTCACACCAGATGCGGTAGAGGCGGGAAGCATGGGTGATTTACATGTTAAGTCAATGCAAAGACGCAATTAAGCATCCTGCTGTGCGGCGTGAATGGTGCATTCTGCGCAAATTGAGCGTTGCTGCGGGAAACGCGCAAGTTGAAAAATCTGAACTTCGGTGGATTTCTGCGCCACGTTAACCAATCAGGATCTTGCTGTAGTAGTGACGTGATTGCAGGAAGCGAGCGGAGTCTAAAGGGGATCGCACACCAGCCGCGCAGCTCAGCGTAGCGCCGCGTCTCGGACAACTCAGAGGTATTGTAAACCGGAAGTGCACAGCCAATGTTAATCTTTAATGATTTGGGACAAATGTAATGTTATTTAATGTTAAACTATGTGAGTGGCGCTGTGTGGCGCGACAGGGATTTGAGCAACTTCCTGAGTCACAACTGGGCGGCGCGGGCAGGCGCCACCTGGCGGCGCCGGTGTGCGTATACTCATAGAAAACAATGTGTCCGATTTTTTTAGAACGGCGCGGTGCTGAGCGGCGCGGCCGGTGTGCGATCCCCTTAAGCAGAGTCGCAGAAGCCCCTCCCATGAGGCGAATTTCCGCGTGAATGTCTCGAATGACTAGAATTTTACTCGCAAACTAAGCGAGTAAACTCAAAATGTTCAATCGTCCAACTACACGTGCAGTGCTTGTTAATAAAGGGAAGTGGCTTGCATTTGTCATATACACAGATGCCATAACCTGTGTATGTGGTGTATTTGTTTGTTTTTATCAGGGAACGCAAGACAGGAGGACTGAAGATGAAAGGAAAAGAGGGAAAGAAGCCCAGACGACGCAATACTGATGTAAGTGATGCAAAGGCTCATGGGAAAAGCTGCCAGAATTTCTCATAACATTTGACTAATATAAGCTTGTTTTTATTTTAGGCTATTTTATGCTTTCATGAGAACTGTTTTTAAGTTTTCTAATTTGTCCTAAAATAACTGCGCTTGTTTGAAATAAGTCAACTTTTTCTACTCATAACTCGCAGGCTTATGGGAAATGCTTCAGGAAATATTTGATTTCTTACGTAGGAACATATCTAGTTTAACTGCACAAGCGCCAACTTGAATGCGGGCTTCCCTCTATGATGTCATACTGTATGTATTGCAGAGGATGTGACACATCATCTGCCCCAGGATATTTGCATAAAAAATTACAGATACCTGGATAAGACTGATATTGTTTTCTTCAAATGTTTATTGTTTGGTTTATGTGACTAAGTAGTTTGTGGTTTTGACTAGTTTTGGTCTGTCGCCCCCTATAGGACCCAAGGAAGGAATGCTTCACGCTTAAGTTTGACCTGAACATTGATATTGACACAGAGATCGTTCCTGCAGTGAAAAAGAAGACGCTACGGTGAGACTTTTGGATTTATAATAGTGTTTTGATTTACAATACTTAGTACAGATAGTACAAATAGTTTTGATAACAACTTACAGTGCATTTAAGATGTACATTTAATGTGTGTGTGTAATGCTTGAGGTTCAAACCTATAAAATGGCATTTTAGCCACAATTATTAAAGCTACAGGAATAAAATGAATTTTGTATAGCTAGTAAATTCTAGTATAGGTTAAATGGATACATTTTATCAACACAAGCACAATTTTCTTCTGCTTAATTTAAACGTCTTTATTGATTTTTAGAGAGGTTCTCGCACCAATTTTTGAACGGAAGGGCATCGAATTTTCCCGGGTTGATCTGTTTTTGGACCAATCAAACACTCCGCTCTCGCTCCACTTTGAAGCATATCGTTTTGGGGGACATTACCTCAAAGTGAAAGGTAAGAAACGCCCGATATTCTCCTTTAGGGAAGTCATACCATTAGGTGCCTATGTTTGCAACGCCTCAAGGAAGTTATTTCAGTTATGCAAGACTAAATTCCTATCTACTTGAATGGAAAAAAACAGATGTCGCTAAAATCACAGTTAAACCTGACATAGACTGTACCAAAATATATCATAAGCTCAAATTAAGCAAAAAAACCTCCCACATACTATCATCAGGCTTTATTGATTAATGATTGTTTTTTTTTAACTGGAAGGCGAGACTTTTGTCTCAGAGTGGCCATATTGAGCGTTGTATTGTCCCTTTATTCATAATAATAGCAGGGCTCAATCATGTTATATGCAATATCTTTGGTATTCTTCTGAGGATTTTGTTTCAGTGACTTTGTTTAAAACTTAATCCTTTGTGGAGTCCCCTTTGCTGTTATTAGCATGATCTCCATGTCACATTTTTCTCTCATCTCCCTTTTTCTGTAAACTGTTTTTTCTGTACGTTCTAGATCACCTCAACTCTTTTCATGACTAAATAACCATATGCTTGTCTTTACAAATCTGTGCTCCTCTCTTGAATCAGATAACGCAAACACATGTCTATACAGCTCTCACACCCCCTCTCCTGCTTGCGTAATTTCTATGACGTGAGAATGTAGTCGAGCTACAGTGGTGTTAAAATGACACAGACATTAACATTGAATCTGAGAGGCAACAGAGAGTTTCATTCGTACAGAAGATTTTTTCTTTTGAAGTGTGTACTGTGGTTTTGGATCACTTTAGTAGATTTAAGAAAATAATATTGAGTTTGGGATTAAACACTGTTTTTTGCGAACTGGTTATTGTAAGTATTCATTTTTGTTGTTTGTTGTATTTTTGAGTGTTTCCAGAAAATGTGTGGTTCATGTTATAGCCTTAAAGGGGAAAGAAGTAAGAAATCGTCACCTTCCTAAACTAATTTTTTGACAAAAATGTTTAGGCTGTTTTATTTTGCCTAAGTCAAAAGACATTGAGACTTAGGCAATTTTACAAGCTTTTCTAAATGGCAGCTGCATCAAGAAGAACACACATCTACTCAACCTCTGAAGTTCGTTCCATTTATTTGTGTTTTCGGAGAAACCTGAAAATATGACTTGGGCAAGTAGTTTAGGAAGGTGATGAAATACTATATTTTGCTTAAAAATTATGACTACTATTAAGGATTTTTGCATTACAATTTTTTTAAGAACATCCCTACAAAATTCTCATCAATGAATGGAAAAATTATCTTCTCATTGTAATCAAAACCTTCTGTTTGTTGTTTTGTGTAGTATTTTACATCACATGTTATACTGCATTTTTTGCCAATAAAGAATTGCAATACAGTCATTTTAATGGTTAGCAGAATATTTCATTACAGTGATTAAAATCTGCTAAAAATGTCATTAGAATTACTACTGAGGATAATGGATATTAAAATCAAATGGAAATAAAAAAAGTAAAATGTCTACATGCATTACAGATTAAAATTATAAGACTTCACTTTTTTTAATCCAGTTTGTTTAGCTTTTTTCATGCACTAATTTTGCACTTTATAAAAAATAGTAAAAACAAGTAAATTCCATGCATAACTGTATAAAATCATTAGAATTTAGGGGTGCTTTATTGTAATAAAATAAAAAGGCTAAAAAATGCCCCAAAAATACACCTATTGTACCTGCTGTGTTGAATGTATCTTAAAAGGGTTTATACCATTTGAATAACAAGAATCTCAGCTTTCCAAAGACACAGTATGTGTGTAATGTTTAGCTTTTTGTTTTTGAGTTGTTGTATTTAAAGTTTTCTGTCAAATAATGCAGTGTTCCTCATGTGGTACATTTGGAATTTTAAGGGTTAATGCAAAGTTTTATTTCCTTAGATTTTGGGTTAAAATATCACCTGGACTTTCATGAGCTTACCCAGGTGAAAAGAAGTGCACTAAAATACACTTTATTTAAGGCACTAGTAAATGTGCTTTTTCATGCACAAATTTTCCTCTTAATTAAAAAAAGTAAAAACAAATAAGTAAAATTTATATGCATTACAGTATAAAATCATAAGAATTTAGGGAAAACCCAATGGAAAACAGACTTCACTTTTTAATGCAAAGTTTAATTTCCTTAAATTTTGGTTGAACATATCACCTGGACTTTCACGAAATTACCCAGGAGAAAAAAATGCACTAAAATGCACTTTATTGAAGTACATTAGTATATGTGCATTTTAATGCACTCATTTTGCACATATATTTAATAAATAAGTTGTAAAAACAAGTAAAATTGTCTACATGCATTCATGTAAAATCATAAGAATTTGAGGACTACAAAAAGTGCTTTTTTGTAATAAAAAAAAATGTCGCAATGGAAAATATACTTCAATTTTTCAAAGCAAAGTTTAATTTCTTTAGATTTGGGGTTCAATCAATGTCGCACACCTGTAGGTTCCGGTTAGGTGCGTTGGATAAAGAGACAATAATAGTCCACCAAACATTTATAAAAAAGAGATATCCCGCACACTATTAACTTGCAAAATATTAAAATAATTTGTTTCGATCGTAAGATCTTCTTCAGGCATATGAACATAATAATGATATCACATAGTATTTAAAAATTCATTTAGATTTGGGGTTAAAATGCCACCTGGACTTTCATGAGATAATCTATCATTTAAAATGCACTTTATTTAAGTACACTGGTAAATGTGCTATTTTTTTATGCAATAATTTTCCACTTAATATACAAAATTTGTCTTTAGTACCTCTTAAAATAAACTTAAGAACATATAAGTGTACACCAAATGTAAAATTTTTAGTACACCAAAAATTAATTAAATTATATTGGTATTTTGCATACTTTTCTCAAGTGCTTTTATAAGTACTACTGAAGCAGAACTATACTTTTAATGATGTGTTTTATACTTTAATTTAGCACAAAAAATATCAGTGTACTTCAAATGTAATATTTTAGTACATTCAGATATACTTTATTTTTACCTGGGTAGCCCATTTTTTATCTTTTATAATCATTCTGAATTACACACAATTGTTAGACCTGTTTTCTATTTGCATACGTTTTAGAAATTCAAAATCAAGTAAAAAATAATTTGACTTCAGGTAGTAAATCAGCAATTGTGAGATGTTGTAAATGATAAACAGCTTGCACAAACGTTTAATTAATGTATGACCGTGTGCATGTGTGTTTATGACCTGCAGCTCGACCCGGTGATGAGTTAAAGGTAGAGCAAAGCGTGAAAGATTTCCGCTCTCTCAGTCTACCCAACATGAAGCCGACAGTAGGTGGCAGTCTCTACATCCTCACACCAGGCAGTGAGAGGACTGAACACGGGTCACTGTCACGGCGAGAGAGCATGGACATACTGGTCAGTACTGCTTTTCCTCTTAACCACAACATGTTATCTCATACAGGAAGTTTACTGGCTGTAGGAAGCGAATGGTTAACCACTGGTCCTTCACTCTGACCATGGTCCGTTGGTCATAATGTGGTTTTTGGTGTTAAGTTCCTGTAGAAATCACCCTGTGCATCTTTCAACATCACTCTGTTGGATATTCCCCTCACTGACACATGCACGACGGGGAGACGTGTCTCGTCTTACTCTTGTTGTTGTCAGAGGATTTTGAGTGCTTGTCCAAACATGGAGATGTCTGTGAGGAGCACAGGTCTTGGGATTGCGAGTGCAGACCCACATGCGGTCTGAGGTATAAACACATTATTTTAAGGTATAAACATTAAGATTTGCAATCAAACGGTATAACAGAATGTTTCGCTCCGGGCTGCGGACTCTTGCATCAGACCTTTGCCCTAAGGATGCAGGTTATGTAATCACCTGAGACAAGCCTGCACGTGCCTGCACATCAGTCTTCTCTCAAACACGCAGATTTGTTTTTCCTTTTCCTCGGCAAGACTGGACTTAATCAAAAACCACAGAGCATTACACACTGTCTGGACTCGATTTAGCATTTTTGTTAACAATTAAAGGCTGGCTGTCCTAAAAAGGACACATTTTTGTCTTGCGCAAAAATGTTTTATTTTAAGAAATTCCTCGGACAGTTTAGCAATCGTTTTGGGTCTTAAAAAAGAAAATATTGGGGTCTGTTGATGTTCAAGTCATCTGAAGTTTATATTAGTTTTCAGTGGGATCTTTTAACTGGTAAGCAACCACACTGAACACCCTAGCGACCCAAATGCACTCCCTGGCAACCAAGTGTATTAGTAAATGTCATTGTTGTAGTGCCTGGTTTACCAATCTTATATTAAATGTGGGTTTTAACCACAGGCCCTGTTGGCTCATAACAATCATACACCCCGAAATGAGGCATTCAAGATATCATCTCACATACTGTATTGCTGACAAGATATCTAATCTATTTACTTCTCTGTAAACCCTCTGTGTCGCATTAGCCAATTTTTCATTGTCCTTCACTTGTAAATAAGTTAGGGCTGTCAAAAGATAAATCACCAATAATAGCATACAAAATAAAAGTTTGTGTTACATAATATATTTGTGTGTAATTATTATGTGTATATATAAATACACACATACATTTAAGAAATATTTTATTTATGTATATATTTTTTAATGTATAAATGTAAAAAATATATGTCAAAAGATTAATCGCATACAAAATAAAAGTGCCAAACTAATATATAAATTATATATTAATATTTAAAATAATATATGTGTGTGTGTGCACTGTCTAATTATTTTGTATATATAAATGCACACATATGCATGTATGTATTTAAGAACCATTTACATTATATATATAATGTAATCATTAAATTAAAATATATATACATAAATAAAATATGTAATAAATGTATTTGCGTGTATATATATACACAAAATAATTACACACAATACACACGCAAATATATTATGCAAACACAAACTTTTATTTTGTATGTGTTTAATCGTAATTTTGACAGCCCTAATCAAAATCTAAATAAATAAATACATAAATAAATAAATATAAATAAATAAATAAATAAATTTAATAAATAAATAAATATATATATATATATATATATATATATATATATATATATATATATATATATATATATATATATAAAATGTATGTATATATGTATATAAATAAATATATATATATATATATATATATATATATATATATATATATATATATATATATATATATTTATTTATTTATTTATTTATTTATTTATATACATATATACATACATTTTATATGTATATATGTGTGTGTATATATCTTGATTAATCTTTTCACACCCCTGAAATAAGTATATACTGAACTCCTAGTGTATATATTTTATCTATAGTCTAGTGCTAAACTGTTTTTAAGCGTGATCGTGTCTATTCGCTGCCATCCTCGAATCTTCCCATCTTCTTGCTGAAGGAATTCTTAATCATCTGCCAACTATTCTGCTGGAATTTTTATGAGAGCGGCTTGGTTTTGTCTGTGAGTGTGTTTGACCTGTATGTGGTAACACACCTACTGTGTCTTGCCCCTCTCACCAAAGTCTGACCTTTAGAAAGGAACCCATCACCCTTCGGATTATTGGTGCGCCGCTGACACCGCTGCACCTCTTTGAGGTTTGATTGGCCAGATCCGCCCTGGTGACCTTTGAAGCACGAGCGTTTGATGTAGCACGGTGACTTTTACCCCACTGGCAGCTGAAAGACAAGTGTCAAGAGCATGTTTTTAGGTCAAAGTTGTTCATATTTTTACATTAACTTTGCTAAATATTTGGTCCTCTAGTGGCCAGGTGTATAACTGAGCATAAACACAGGTGCTTAATTCAACAATAATGCAATCGCACATTAAAAAGCAGGCAAAGTTACTTGGTTACTATAGTTACCATTGATGGATAGATTTCAATTGGCCTAGATTCATCATTTTAGCAACTTCGTATACCTTTGCGAAAAAGTATACCTTTGCGTCAAAAAAGTTAATTTTAGGACCTCTGAGGAACATATTGGTAGCAAATGTATACATATCTGTACCTAAATGGTGCATAAATGGTGCATATTGCCCTCGGGACAATTTTTTTAGACAATGTAAGATATAGATGCATTTGGCTTATTGGTGGACCATGCCATTACCATTGCAAAGTCATTGGTTCAATCCCAGAAAAGGCACATAATGATAAAATAAATAGATTTAATGCACTGTAAGTCGCTTGGGATAGAAGCATCTGCCAATGCATTAATATCTCAAAGCTAATGCACATGTACTAAAAGCCACCATACTCCTATTTTGATTTCAAGAGATCTTTTATATTGTTTAAACTTCCTCACAGAGACCTCAATTTAACGTTCCCTTCTCTTCACTTTTGACCTACAGTTCAGTTGCATTCATCAAATAACATTAGATTGATAATGCTAGCTGGCATTTGGATGTCATAGTTCAACCACATAGACATAGTACAGAAGAGAGAGACTTGCCTGAACGCATTAACTGTCTGATGACCTCAGAGGTGTATTACACAACTATGCAGGTAATTAAATCAGACGTTCGGTGGCCCTCAGGGGACACAGAGGTATGGGTCATAAATGATTGTATTGATGACGTGTATGCCAACTACCAAACTATATTTTATATATCTATATTTTATATATCTGGTGATCTGTACAGTTGAAGTGAATGTTAAAGGGACACTCCACTTTTTTTGAAAATATGCTCATTTTCCAGCTTCCCTAGAGTTAAACATTTGATTTTTACCGTTTTGGAATCCATTCAGCCGATCTCCAGGTCTGGTGCTACCACTTTTAGCATAGCTTAGCACAATGCATTAAATCTGATTAGACCATTAGCATCGCGCCTAAAAAAATAACTAAAGAGTTTTGATATTTTTCCAATTTAAAACTTGACTCTTCTGTAGTTACATCGTGTACTAAGACCGACAGAAAATTAAAAGTTGTGATTTTTTAGGCAGATATGGCTAGGACCTATACTCTCATTCTGGTGTAATAATCAAGGACTTTGCTTTCGTAACATGGCTGCAGCAGGCGCCATGATATTACGCAGCACCAAAAAATAGTCCCCTTGGTTACTTTCACAAGCAGAGGACTATTTGAAGAGTTTGGTTCCAAAACGCAATAAATCCATTTTGACTAATTTCGGTAAAAACTTGTTTTCTATGACAAGACGAAAACCATTATTTTCTGTTACAAACTTTCACATAGCATCTTTAGGTTATAAAAACGTAAAAAAAATTCAAATCCATAACTTGATTTTCAAAGATTTATTATAAAAACAAATGATTTTTTCCACAAAATGCAATAAATCCATGACAAGTTTTTTCAAAATGCTATAAATCTATTGAATCAATATATAAATGTGCATTCATCTTTGCCATGTTATATTCATTTAGTTGAACAGTGGTATACACTGATTAAAAAATAAACATTAATTGCCAAAACACTTACTTTGTCATATAGTCATTGCTGCGGTTAAACTTGGGACCTCGTCGTTTAACATTTTTGTCAGCGATCAGCTGTAAAATGTTTTCGTCCTGCTCGATTTTCGTTGACTTTAAGTAAAATAATGGAAAGTTTTTCATAAGATCCCCTTTGGTTAATGTGTTAGCATGACAGAAGCTAGATGCTGTCGGGAGAACAAGCAACCGGCTCCCGAGTGCCTCTCGCGTAAATTATTAGAAGTTGCTGGCTTATGTTTCTTTCCCGTCACAGAAAACCACCACAGGTTTATCAATGCCATTAAAGAAATGCATAAAATTAAGAATTTACTTTTAAATACTGACCTGAAATAATACAGATTTTGGCAGTAACTCATTTTTGTAAAAATTGGCCTTTATCGCGTTTTGTTAACTCTTCATTTTCAGGCACTACGTAATATCATTGCACCTCCTTCAGCCATGTTACGGCATATAAAATGAGGATATTTTCAAAAAAAGTGGAGTGTCTCTTTAAACCAAGGGCCTTTTGCAAATAATATATTTACTTTCTTAACATATAAAGATAAATCACCTGATATCCAGGTCATCTTTACTGATCATTTAGTATTATTTTGGTTGGAGAGGACATGGGAAGAAACATGTTTTGTTTTTATACACCTGTCATTATACACATATGTTAACCACAAAAGGACACTTTCGTATATATTTTGCTGTTTTAAAGTGTGATTGTGTGGTCTTTCTATAAATCACTAGATTTTAATATTTCACATCAAGACATTTATAAGTTAAGTGTTCCTTATATATTTTGCAGTGCTGTTTGTATAGTGAAATGCTAAAGGACTAAACTTGCTGCTTGGTATTGCCGTGTGATTTTCATTTCTGTACAGCATCTTTACTACAGTAAAGATTTCAGATGAAGGTTAAGATGATAGATTAAGGTTTCACTAACATGAATATTTGTTTTGCACTGTTAAGGAAGCCTAGCACTTTGAATCTCAGAGGCACGAGAATTTGTCACCGAAGCATTTAATAAGAAAATGAAGCTTTTGATCAAAAGTAAATCAGTCAAAGGAAAATCAAAGGTCTGCTTTGATGCAAACTTTAGGAAATGAGTCGCTTCCTTTTTTCTTATCTGAACACACTGATAAAACACAGATCCTATTCATATCACAGCTTTGCTTGAAATCAAAGTAGATTTTCTCACTTGTAAAAAGGATCAAACTTATACAATTTTTACTGGCTGGTTTAAAAGTTTAAGTTTATATAAGTGGTGTGCATACGTTTGGCAGATTTCTTTTTTATTTTTACAATCTTCCCTTTAACCAGAAGACCAATGCAAAGAGTAGTATTGACTTATTTACTCGAGTTTTCAACAAAGACCCTCCATCCACCCCCCGCATGATTGATGTTCATCTGAAGTTAACACAATTAGCATGCAATTAGTTTCTGACCATTAACACTCAGTGTTCACAGACAATAGAACTAAATGTGGCTTTTGCAAAAAATGGCCTTTGTCTTCACCGGAAACTAGGATGAGCGTTAGAGATAAACCAATTTCTTAATAGTGTCCTATATGCAGTGCATCACATAAAACACTAAAACTAAAGACTATAAATACATTATTTAATACAATATTAAATTCTAGTAAGATTATTTTGGAACGTTACAATATGTTGTGCAGACATAAACTATTAATGAGCAATTTATTTTTAGTATTTATTCACCTTTGTTAATGTTATTAATTAATGCCAGTGCAATAGTTCATGTTAGTTGTGCATTAACATATGTTAGCAGTTACTTTTTTTGCTGAAGTTAACATTAAAGACGAATAAATGCTGTAGACGTTTTGTTCATTAGTAGTTTATTAGTTCAAAGTGTTACCATTGTTTTTATCCAAACTTGTGTGACCCATAAATCAAAAGTGGAAGGGGATTACATTTTGCAATGAAGGTTTTCATACTTTGCATTATATAAACTTTTAATACATCATACTTAGTTACAAGATCTGAACTAATACTTTTATTTTGTTAGTCTTTTTTTGGGAGGGGTGTGAATGTCTGTGGATGTATTGAATGACTTTGAAGTAGATGGGAGGAGTAGATTCATGAAGTCTTTAAAAACACCTTTCTATCAGTGACTTCCATCCATAGTTTGTCTGTCATTCTCTGGATGTTAACCGGGTGAAGTGGATGGTTTAGGGTTGTACTGTACACCCTAGTGCTTGGGTCTGAAAAGGAGTGTGCAGGTCACATCATGGTCCGTTTTGGACGCCTATCCTCATGGCACAGTTGGGACCTGCTGCACATTATTCCTGAAGGTTTGCCTGATGTGTCATCCATAGAGAGTCCTCCAACACAGTGTCAGGTGAGACTTTGTTGACTGCTTTAACTTCCCAGAATTGCTTGGTTTTCGTATTTGGGTGATAAAATCAAACGTTGATGCATGCTTACCGTAATCACCTGATTCACCAGGGTTCATAACCTCGGTGATGTTTGGTTTATTTCTCATTGTGCCGTGTTTGGTGTGTTTACGCTTCGGCGATCAGCTCGTCAATTATTAATCTTCCAGCTAGCAACACTTTTGGAACTAGTAAAAGTTTTTATCAGCGCTCATTCTACTAATGTGTGTTTTGAGGGGGTAGACGCTACGCGCCCGTGCGTAATGGACGCTGAATGTGAACGTAATGGAAAGTTATTGGCGGCATTACACCACCTGATGGCCCCTTGTCTCTTCAGGCGATAAGGCCCCCTATCGTGATTGTCATTGGTTTTGATCACTGATTAATCATCCGTCCTTAAACTTCAATGGCTCTTTGTTTGATCTCTGATTCAGGTGGGTCATCGTGGGTGTTGTTAACCCTGAGAACGGTAATGTGTTGACACTTAAGCAAGGCTAAAGCATTAAATGTGACCTGGTCAGAATTGTGTTTGTTTCTGTTTGGCTTTCCCGTGCTTTGTCTCATTGTCTCAAAGCTTGATTAAATGCTGTTCTTATCTTCATTATAACGATGTTGCAAAACAGTGACTTTATTTTCCCCATGTTTACTAAAAGCATTCCAACGCATTTGTCAACTCAAGCTTTTTATCTCTATTATTATTTAGTCATTATTATATATCATGTTTAATCAGGTCTTTAAATAGACAATAATATGTAGAAGTTAGTGAGCTAACAGAGAAAAATGTGTCCCAACCCTGGACCTAAATGTCTGGCATGTGAATGTTCTGAAATAAGGAGTATCAGTCATATATCATTACAGTGTTTCTTCATTGGAAAGATATTGTCTATGTTTATTTGGCTTGGCCCCGGCATGTTGAGATCAATAGTAGCAATGCATACCAAGTCCCAATAGTCTAGACTTGTTGTGGCATACGCTGCTGTCCGGGATTTCCCACAGTTTTATATTCCAGAGGCCATTTCCCTGTAACAGTAAGGATAATGTGAAGCTGGGAAATCACTCCTATTGAGGCGCAGGAATGCCATTCTGCTGCATTTTCATGACATCATACAAAAAGCGTATGAAATGAAAGTAAAGTAAAGACTAATTGATTACTGGGAATAAATTCTCATAAATAATTGGTTACAGCGAAAACATTCTTGTTCTGTTGTACAATTCATAAAAGAAATGTATAATTTGGAATTAAAGGGATAGTTCACCTTAAAATGAAAAAATTGTCATCATTTACTCATCCTCATGTTGTTCTTTATCTGTATGTATCCATATTTCTTTTTTTTTTGATGAACACAAAAGAAGATATTTTGTAAGCACACAGTTCATGGTACCCATTGAATTCCATTATATTTTTATTCCTACTATGGAAGTCAATTGTTACTATTTGCTGTGTGTTTACTCAAAATAATCTTCTTTTGTGTTCATCAGAAAAAGAAATTCATACAGATTTAGCTCAACATGAGGATGAGTAAAAGCTTTGGTGTGCACACCCCCTTAATGAAAAAGCCCTTGGGCAGCTTGCATACAATGGGAGTGATACTGAGTTTAACGAAAGCTATTGTATGGTTTTAAAAGACTTACTAATGGGCAGTTTTATGGTTTTAAAGCTTGGTATTTAAATTCCTCCACGCACACTTTTATTGTACTTTTATTAAAAAGCTATTTTCATAACATCATTCTCATGTGTATCACAGTGTTTATCAACATTTTATGTATATCAACTTGTCATGACATTTCTGGAATATTGTGGAATTTTAAAAAGTATATTCTAGATATTACGGTGTGGTTTCCTGGACAGGGATTATCTTAAGCCAGGACTAGACATTAGTTTAATTAGAAATATATAACTAGTTTTAACAAACATACCTTACTAACAACATAACTTGTGTGCCTTTTGATGCAAAACAAAGTATTTTAAGATATGTCAGTGCAAGTTGTTTTCTGTTGGGACAGCTCTAACTTTTATTTAAATCTAGGACTAGTCTAAACCACCCCTTTAAGTACCGGAAGTCATGAAATATTAGAGATTTTGTTTGTCACTTTAAATTTTAGTTCAAAATGTAAAAGGAACCTTTGACCGAATGGTTCTTTGAGGAACCAAAAATGGTTCTTCTATCTATACAATCACCATAAAGAACCATTTAAGTTTATTTTATGAATGTAAATAATTGCAGGTACTACATTTGTATTCAATGTGCAAGCAAAAAAATCTGCCAATGGGGTAAGCGAATTTTTCTTCACTGTTAGAAAAAAGGTACAAAACTGTACCTTTTTTGCCGCTGTGGCGGTACCCCAAGGTACCGTTTTCTACCTTTACAGGTATATAAACATAATACAATGTTGTACCTTTTCAGGTACATTACTGTTCCTTAAGGATCTATTTTGTACCTTTAAAGGTACAGTTAGGGGTGGGCGATATGACCAAAATCTTCTATCACGATAGGATTAATTTTATATCATGATAACGATATGTATCACGGTAGAGTTTTTTATGTTTTAATAAGGTTTAAATCTTTAATACCATAGAAATGTTCATAATTCTCACAAAAAACATATACAAGCATAGAAAGAAAATAAAAACAAACAAAACGCAAGCTCTCTGAAGATACACAGTCAATAAGAATGATAATAAATAATTATGCATGTATGTATAGGCCTATATATATTTTTATTTATTAAGGTAGAAAAGTGATTTAATCAGGAGCAGTGAGAGATTTTTTTCTCAATGCTGTTTGATTAACACGAGTGACAGACAGGAGCAAAATTAGGTAACTTCCCCTTTAAGACCAAAGTCCGGATCCAATACACTGTTACACATGCGCTTTCTCTTTTAGCTGTTTACTTTCTCTTAAGACCTTACTGGTCGTGTTTATGATGATGCTTGCAAAGACGGGAATTTTGACGCATATGTGTATTTAAGGCCAATAAAGCGGGAAAAATGCTCACGAGCTTAATAAGCAGAGGTCGCGCGACTTGCGCGCTCCTCACAGACAGAAAGAGCAGCGGTTGCGCGACTTGTCCGCTCCTGACACACAGAAAGAACGCACGCATACAGATCTGTTGTCTGTGTTTCAATGGCTTAAAATAACTTGTTTTAAAACTGCAGTGCTTAAATACGTGTACAAACGTTACGTTTTCGCGACCACACGCACAGGAGCGTGACATGGGCACGTAACCTCGATAGAAACGATAGTCCAAAATCTCTACCGGTTGACAAATTTCTACCGGTTAATTTTGTCTACCGGTTTATCGCCCACCCCTAGGTACAGTTAACTGTTTTGTACCCCTAAAATTTAACTGGTACAAAATTGTTCCTTAAGGTACACAATTGGTCCTAAGGGTATAATATTGTACCCCATAAGGTACAACATTTGAATGTGTTTTATACCCATAAAGGTACAAAAAGGTACCTTTTAGGGTACCACCCCAGGAACAACTTTGTACCTTTTTTTCTGACAGTGTTGAATTTAGTGTTAAAGAAAAATTTTCAAGATTTGTTTGCTTGTTTTATGCACAAAATCACCTAAATTGTATATTTTTTGGTCTAAAAACTAGACTTATTTTCTTGGGTCATTTTGCTCATCAATAAAAGGCATCTTAATTTAAGAATTTTTAGATATTTTTACTGAAAACAAGACAAAAATACTAAGAAATTTTTTCTTGAAAATCTTAAATAACTTTCTTACTTTTTGTATATTTTGTCTTGTTTTCAGTAGAAATTTCTAAAAACTTTTCAATTAAGATGCTTTTTCGTGATGAGCAAAATGACCTAAGAAAATAGACAAAATTAGTTTTTAGACAAAAAAATATACAATTTAAGTGAATTTAAACTTCAAGCAAGCAAAAATATCTGCCAATGGGGTGATGATAAAAATCTAAAAATAAGTTTTCTTTTTTCTTAAACACTTAAAGGAGTAGTCCACTTTAGAGATGGGGTCCATTGACTTTTTATAGTAGGAAAAAAAATACTATGGTAAGTCAATGGGCCCCATCTATAAAGTGGACTACTCCTTTAATTTAAGCAAAATTTTCTCACCCCATTGGCAGATAATTTTGTTTCTTTTAAGCAAAAATTCACTTAAATTGTATTTTTTTTGTCTAAAACCTACACTAATTTTCTTAGGTAATTTTGCTCATCAAGAAAATCCATCTTGATTTAAGAATTCTTGGTTATTTCTACTGAAACCAAGACAAAAATAAGTAAAAAAGTAAGAAAGTCATTTTTTGGATTGTGACATATATGGTACTTCCAGTTCCAGGATGTGTTGCTGGAGCTCTGCAGAGCCCTGTTTTCATATCTCCTCCCTCTTCACATGTGACTGTCCGCAGCCACACCTCTCTTTCCTCGTCCACACAATGAGACGGGATCCTCCAGTTGCTATGACGTTTGGCCCGTCCCATTTAGTAATGCAGGCAGGCAGACAGACTCAGTTGATCAGCTTTACCTCTCATCACAGGACCTACTATTTAACCTCAGGACATCTTATATCTTATGAAGTGAAACGAGCGGAACTGAATCGAAATAAGTGATCGTCCGTTTTCGCTCAGATCTTTTTGGACTTTGCAGGGACAGTGGTACTATCTATTGGTGTGTTTGAAGGATCGTAGCAGCTGGCTCCAGCATGAGTCAGGCTCTGTGAAACCTTACGAAGGATTATCATGGTCTTCAACCAATTTGACATGTCGCTTGCTTCCATGGTGAGTAGAGTAGACGCTCTGGGAATCTTGTTACGCTTCATAAATTCACGGGTCATTCAATCGCTCCGCGGTCTTGCGGAAACTCCAGGCACAGCTGATCCCAGAGTGGGTATGGGAAAATACAGTTGTAGTATTCGTGCAATGCTGTTTCATTCGCTTTTTATCTAAAGTATCTTGCAATGCATTCAAGGTTTACATTTTTACCATGTGTGTCTTCCCTGGGATCGAACCTACAACCTTTGCCGTACCAGTTGAGCTGTTTTAAAGATGCTCTGTTGTTAGGGTTTTAATATTTTGGGGGTCTCATTTGTTACTTTAAGTTCATGTGAAAGTAAATTGTCTTATTTCGGTCAACAAATGTCATGCTCTTGGTGGGATTTCTTTTGATGTGGTCATGCCAGTTGCCAGTCAGGCTTACAGTACTCTTTTTGTTGAATGTGTCCTTTTTTACAAACATATAAAACATCTGTGTGCATTATTGAGGTTTTGGTTCAGTTTTTCTCAAATAAGTGTCATCCGTTGCTGGAGGTGAACCGCGCGTACATCCTTCGTCTGGATAAAAGGATGTTTCCTGACATCTGCGTCCTCATCCTTTCGCACCAGATTCCGCAGAAATCCCCCATCAGAGCTTAATATCTGCCTGGCGCTTTGGCCCAGTGCTCGATTTAGCACGGGAGGCAAATTGGCCAATCCGGACATTTCTTTTATTTCCCACATTACTGAGAAATCTTTTTATAGTCTGAGAAACATAAAGTTTTTGGGGGGGTTCTTTAAGGAACCATGCAGCCAAAAATGTTTTTCCATGGCATTGCGTTAGCAGCTCAAAGGTTGAAGATTAAGTTCCCAAATCAGTTCAGCGTTTTAGGATTGTGACTCAACATGGTCTTGAATAAAAACAGCTATAGACAGACAACCCTTACAGTCATTTATTAAGAATCGCATTGCGTTTGCAAACTTCAATACAGCTGTTTTCACAGCGGCACGGATCTGTTTGTTTAAGGAATACCATTGTTTCGTCTTCAGACCTTTCCTGTTTTGTGTGCATTCCTCAAAATGTCGTAGTGCTCTGTGGAATTCGCAGGAGTTGTTAGTGTCTAATGGAATTCCCTGCGGTCTTAAGAAGGGTCGGCGAGCGCCCGTGTCTCCTGTTCGCCGAGATTACTGCTTCCTTGGATACTAAACAGCTTGTTTGTTTGTTTAACTCACTGTAAGATGGAGCGCGAGTGAAGATTCGCTGGCAGAACAATGGCAGACTTGATCTCCGAGCAGGTTTGCCGGCTGCTGACTGTCAGTATGATGTCATGAGGAAATTGTGGAGTTTATTGTTTGAGAAATCTCGGATTGTTATTTGAGATGATGTCATACGATTACAGAAGCCATTCATCTTTTTATGATCGCAGCTGCGGTTTGATCAACTTTTTTTTAAATTTGAGAGAGACAACATTTTAAGTTAAAACAATCCTTTTTTATTAAAAATAGTTTTTGCATAAAAGTGTGATGCATATCAACTAGATTGTTTTAGAATAAAACTATTTTAAAGGTTAAAAGACATGAACTGTCTGACTTTGTGTTTGTTGATCTACATGTTTTCCTTTATTAAATGTTTCCTAGAAACATTTACTTGCACAGTTTATTATTATTATTTTACAAACCAGAGAAAAAGCAGCTTGTATTCAGCATATGGGTGATTCTCATGAAATCCAGACTTAAAAGGTGTCCAGCATCAGATTTTTTTTTAAACCATTGAAGGCCATTTTTTTTTGCACATATAAGATTAAGGTCTGAACTTACTATAACCATTATTTTTAGAGGATTTAAGGTAGCACTTTATTTTACAGTGTGTGTACTTACCTTGTACATATATGGTAAATAAGTTGTACTTACCGACAAATGTGTGGTACTTACTTTTAGGTATCTACATGGTAATTAATTGGTATCATTACTGTACTTACCAGTGGTACATACTTGGTAGTTGTTATGTAAATCTAGATAAGTACTGGGTAATAACAGATACATACTTATAGTGTAGGTATACTGTAACTAACGGGAACATTACTGTACTTACAAATAAATGTACAATATAAGTATTTAGTATTTACAGGCAAGTTAGGGTAAATGACAGATATTTATAGTGTACATATATGATAACTAATATCAAACACTTCTGTACTTAAAAATTGTATATACACAATAAGTGTGTACTAGTGAATGTACCCAGTAGTTAATGCATATGATAGTCAATAGTTGGGTTTGCCTCACAGTGACATGTATATGATGCTATATCTTAGGTGGTAGGTCCTATGTAATAACTGTTTAAAAAGCAACACTTTATTTTACAGTCCTGTTTCCATGCAGGTACCATGGAAGTACTAGTGAATGTAACCAGTAGTTAATGCGTATTATAGTCAATAGTTGGGTTTGCCTCACAGTGACATGTATATGATGCTATATCTTAGGTGGTAGGTCCTATGTAATAACTGTGTAAAAAGCAACACTTTATTTTACAGTCCTGTATCCATGCAGGTACCATGGATGTACTAGTGAATGTACCCAGTAGTTAATGCATATGGTTATTTAATGCTTGGTTAAAAGGACAAATATATTGAGTACCAAAATGGCATATCAGTAATGTTTGTTTTTAGTTATAATATACGTATGGTATAAGTATGGTATAAGTATAACTTACCACACACTTATTTGTAAGTACAGTAGTGTTTCTTGTTAGTTACAGTATACATACACCATATGTGCTGGTCATTAGCTTACACTGGCCTACAGGTACCACACACTTATCATGTATATACAATTTGTAAGTACAGTAGTGTTTCTGGTTAGTTACAGTATACATACACTATGTATGTATCTGTTATTACCCAGTACTTATCTAAAGTTACATAATAACTACCAAGTATGTACCACTAGTAAGTACAGTAATGATACCAATGAATTACCATGTAGATACCTAAAAGTAAGTTCCACACATTTGCGGGTAAGTACAACTTATTTACCATATATGTACAAGGTAAATACACGTACTGTAAAATAAAGTGCTACCGGATTTAAAATATATTCCCTATAGAATTATTTACATTTTTTAGATTATCATTATAAAAATGTATCATTACAGCAACATATTACATTAAATATATGCATTTACAAACTCATGTTTCGGTAATGAGAACTAAAAAGTTGTCTAGGTACTATGACAAACAAAATTTCAACTTGAAGAGAAAAAATAAGAACTGCTTACCTGGTAGCCATCTTAAGTGTCACAGTCAATTATGTCCCTTCCAACAAATTGTTTTTGAAAATGTTAGTTCCTTGATGGCTTAAACAATGATTGAAAATTGTTGCGGAGGATGAGAAAATTGGTCTTGGACACATTTATATTCCTTATTATTGTCTCTACATTTACCAATGATCACCAAATACCACATGTTTCTTTACTGTAAATGTTAATAGTATAACATGCACTGAAGCTTTTTATTTTTTATTTTTTTAATTATAAATATTTCCATGTCAAACAACCCAAATCCAGTCATAGACACGTTGCGGTAATGAAAATTTTTCCCTTAAATGTGGGAAAAAAAATTGGTTTGTATGATGTCATTTGAAATCATGTACAAAATATTACATGAAGAGATGTTTGTAACTGTATGCATCTTATTTTGATACTCTTACTTTGCATTTACTTTTTTTTATCAAAATGCATCATGACACCTCATAAGTCTAATTTTGCCAGAATCACCCATATATGAATCTTGTAGTGCTGTTTTAAAAGCATCCCATAATGCACTTAATGAAGTATTTTTTGAAAGTGTGCACATCTGTAATAGAAGATAAAAATCAAATAAAATCTATTGGTAAGACTTATTGAGTTTAGTGAATGAGGTTTGATCGGTTTGAATCAATGTTTTGCTACTATGTTTCGTTTCTTGTTTGCCTCCTCCCCACCGCTCTCTCTCTCTCTCTCTTTCCTCTCTAGCGATCTGTTTATACATCTCAGTTTATCTCTCGCACACACCCTCATTTACTCCACTAAAGTGTGTGGTTACTGATAACAAATCTGTCCTTCACATACTTTCTAAACTAAACCAAATTCCCACCTACTGTAAGTCTTACAATGATCTCTCTATCTTTATCTGCTCAGGGTCAAGCCCGACGGCGGAAAAACATGACCGAGTTCCTGGGTGATGCAAACATCCGATGCCCTGATACTCAGGCCACGCTGAGCGGGTCGCTGCCAAGCGTCGCTCCCGGAGGGTCTCTGTCAGGTGTGGGTAACGGACCCGACAACTGGAAGAACCGTGCCTCCAGTCGGATCAGTGTGTTTTTTGGTGCTGGATCTGGAAAGGTAATACAACCCCCCTACGCACACGCACGCTCGTCTTTGTAATATCAGTAATAGCAGGACGTTCAAGAGGGTAGCTTCCTGTGATCTTCCCATAAAACTCTTTAAGAAACTGAAACTAAAACTAAAAGTTTTAATATTTCAAACAATAGAAAATCAGTGCTGGTTTTCCCAGATCCCCTTGAGGCTGAAACCTCGGCTTTCGTCATACCAGATGTGTGACAAATAAGCGTCCGTGACTGTCACTCAACTGTCATGACGCACGTCCCCCATTTCACAATAAGCGTAAAACTGATTCTGTCGACTCTGAGGGGGCTCTGAGTGTGTCCCATTGGGACCCTTCTGTCACAAAAGAAGGGTTAACCAGGGCTAAACAGTCATCTCCAGTAGCCACTGCAGGACAGGACGGCCCATCTGTGTCTGGAGCCTTTTGTTTAAAAGCACTCAATGCAAACGACTCGTTGTCATAAGTACACCAGCCAACCCATTACAGGACAATAGCACACGGGCCATCAGTGAAGAGCATTGACATGAATAGATGAGCTGTAATTATAAGGTTAAAGAGATTGGGGTGTTTGCAGAAATGGCTGTTTGGAGTATAGTTTGTTTTTTACTATGACATGTAAAGCAACTATACTAACTATACAACCTTGCAAAGCAAAGTTTATTTGATGCATGGGCATTGAAACAAAATGCAATATGTGTCCTGGCCTGCATACTACATACTCCTGTACACACATGTGCGACCTACACGTACAAAAAGTTGGCGATGCGCAACATTGTGGGCAGACTATTCTAATGGTGCATTTTGTGTAACGCATATGCGAGGGTCCACGTACAGTACGCGTTACGCAAATTGAATCATTAGAATCGTTTTATAATGTAATAAAATATAATTTTAGTGCTGGGCAAAGATTAATCGCGATTAATCGCATACAAAATAAGAGTGATTTTTGGCATAATATATGAGTGTAGGGCTGCAACGATTCATTGAGTTACTCGATTAAATTCCTCGAGGCAAAAGCTCTGCCTCGAAGCCTCGTTAAATTCCTATGACGTGCACTACACGCGCCGATATCTGATTCACACGGACCGTTGTTCAATGTTCAGGAAGCACATCATAGCGCGTGATACATTTTGAATTTAGTTGGCGCAATGGCGGAGAGTAAATATGTCCATAAACGGCAGAGAGAGAATGTCTAAAGTTTAGGATCATTACATTACATTCAGCATCTGAACCGAAAACATCCACTGCTGTTTCACCAAGCGTCGATGAAACAAGGTAACGTAGCTTTCGCTGATTTTAATCCCTTACTGTATTTGTAGCGATGTCGTTATGCTGTTTGACTAGATATGATGTTTAGCTTTGATGTTTTTAAGTAGTAAACATATTCACGTTCAATTGCAAGAGAGTATAGCTTAAAAAAGAACCCCTTCACACACACACACACGCATGCACCCTCGTCTCTCTCACGCGAGTCAGACCGATCGCGCAATGCATCACATATGCTTAAACTTTTATGTAGCCACGCAACAATAATTTCAGCATGCATTCACTGTTTACAGCGGGACGTAATGTTGTGATTTTTCGAACGGATTCTTAACCTTAAATGCACCGCAATGCAAGTGATGCAAACCAAATGCAATATTCTATTTCTGTATGTATTTCTGCCGAAACCAAACTGCAATGAAGCAACTGAACGTCTGACTGGGGTGTCACTCTTCCTCAAGCACAGCACGCGCGCGCACACACAGGTTGTTACCATAGCAAATAGGCTCACCCCAGAAATGATATATTATTTATTAGTAGCCTAATGCTAAATGCTCCAGGTGTAGAAATGTACATAAACCAGATATTTACTTTGATGTCAGGGCTAGATTACACCATGAAACCTGTTGTGCATATTAATAAATTTAGTAATAATAAGTGCTTAACTCTTTCCCCGCCATTGAGAAAACGCTTCCCCGCCAATGACGAGATTTTCCGTCTTTCCGCAATACCGCTATTATCCACCAGGTGGCGCCCTCCCGCAACTTTTTAAAAGCGGAAGTATTGCCCTATGGCAAGCTGCTGCATGTCCGTGTCTGTTTTAAAGATCGCTCTGAATGGGATCTCTATGAAAAGTCCGTCACAAATATGGAATTATTTTTGCTTTTTGCTCAAAATATGGTGTTTTTGCCAAAACCTACCCATATTCAAAAGCTGATTGCAAAAGAACCACTAAAGGTAGGATGAAACGTTTTTTTTGTTTGAAAGCAGAGGGTTTGTTCTTTCATTTGGTATATTGTATGTTTATTTATTTAAAGAAGAACATTTTCTGGAAGGCATTAAACTTTGGTGAAAATCATGAAAAACGCTGGCGCTGGCTGGCAACTTTTTTTTAAAAACGCTGGCGGTGAAAGAGTTAATTGTTGGCACTGGCACTTATAAACACTAAATGGGTACAAATTGAAATAAATAGGCTTATTTTTTGGAGCCAAAATTTTTTTTATCTGATTACTCGATTAATCGATCGATTCAGTGCTAGATTAATCGATTACAAAAATAATCGATAGCTGCAGCCCTATATGAGTGTGTGCTGTGTGTAATTATTATGTATAAATAAATATGCACACATTCATGTATGTATTTAAGAAACATTTACATGTTTATATATATATATATATATATATATATATATATATTTATTTATTTATTTATTTATATATATATATATATATATATATATATATATATTTATATTTTTATATATAAAAATTACATATAAATAAAACAATTCTAAAATGAATATATGAATGTGTGTGTGTGGTTATTATACATAATAATTAGACACAGCACATATATTATGCCAAAAATCACTTTTATTTTGTATGCGATTAATCGCGATTAATCTTTGCCCAACATTATAATATAATCAAATATAATTAAAAATAATTTGCGTAACGTGTACTGTATGTGTGGACCCACTGGTACTGTACATGGACCCTCAGGTACACGTAAAAACCTTGTTTTGATTATTGTGTTGAAAATCACAATGTTTGATGCTTTTAAGGTGTTATTGTTTGAGTTTTGTGATTTTTAAAGGTTTTTAAAAAAAATTTTTTGTAAAGGTAATTTATTGTCACTGACAATAAATTAAGTATTTGACAGTTTTGTGGTTTTCGGATTTTCTTTTTGGTGATGTGCCAGAAGACAGTACATACATCTTTTTTGATCACATAATCACATAGTGCTCTTTTCAGGGTTCCCACTAGTCCTTGAAAGTTTGTGAATCTGGGGGAAAAAATTCCAGGCCCTGGGAAGTTATTGAAAATATACATACATAGATACAGGTCATTGAAAGTGCTTGAATCTATTGTATGCAAGAAGTTTTCTGGAAAAAATCCATATTATTCCCTGTGTAGTGTAGGATAATATCATAAAAATGTATGACTTTTTAAGCACACGTGCTAAACTGTTCACTCTAAACGCTTATATCTTCTGTATGCGAATGTTGATTCATACCAAAATGCTTTTTTGCATAGTTGTGTTTGACACATGAAAACGTCTCCGGTTACGCATGTAACTGCTGTTCCCTGAATGGAACGAGACGCTGCGTCTCCCTTGCCATACCTCCGGCATCCCTGTAACGCCGTCTTTGGCAATATTTCATATAGCGATATACTTCCTGGCACCCGCGTCACTCTGTCTTTGTCGTTAAACCTCACCATTGGTTGAATTTGATGTACACATTCAAGCGCTTACCCCTGGAGGCGTCCCAAAGTGTCACTGCAGTGACACAGCGCAAGTTCCCCCAAAAGAGAACTGTAACAATGTATCTTAAAAGGTAACACAAAGCTCTCACTTGAAATGTCCCTACATTTAGTCTTTGAATTTGAGGGTATTGGACCTGGAAAGTCCTTGAAAGGTCCTTGAATTTGAAGTTAAACAAGGTGCGGGAACATTGTCTTTTGAAGAATCAGTATACTATTATATAATCATCTAAAACAATGACTGTGTATCATGGTACAGTTTTTCAAAGATAGGGTTCGCATGATAAAGTACGAGTCAGTGATATATATAGTTATAGCTAAAGGATGGATATGGAGAAAGCTAATGCAAATGAAAAGGAAGATGATAAATGATCTGTCTATTTCTTACATTGTGTGTCTCTATGTTTGTGTATATTAGGAGGTGGACCGCGTGGAGTTTCTTCATACTAAGTTGGATGCGTACAAACTGTTTGGTTTGCCCAAGGTTCCCTCTCAGCTCGCCTTTCATCAGGACTCCTGGGAGGAGGAAGAGGAGGAACCAAACCTGACGATGGAGGACAGCTGGAGACAACTACTGGATGACCCAGAGGTACACAAACACAACAAACACACAGGGATTGATCTGTGATTGATTGATCCGTGAGATTGGCTAAGACAAGCTCATACATACAGTGCATACTTCTTTTATCCATTGTTGTATCTCAGAACAGACCTGTTTTTTTTTATAATCACATTTATATATTTCACTGCATCTTCATTTATTTGACCTGGCTGTATTTTTGTTCATGTTTTTTAGAGTTTAGGTCGTCGTCAGTTTCAGCAACAAGAGGCGGTATGGGAACTGATCCAAACAGAGGCTACGTATATCAAGAAACTCAGTGTCATTACTGATGTAAGTACTTAGGGTCTGTGGTTTTGTAATATTAAACAACAACTTGAAACCAAAAGCATTTATTTATTTTCACAATAAATGTCCCCGGTTTCATCGTACATGGCTCTACTGAGTGTCATTCAAATATTAAATATTCTGCTGATGTCATCAAGGCCTTGTGGGTGGAGACATTATTCATTTGTATTTTTTACGACTATTGGGTTCAAAATTATATTTTATTGATTAATGACAAAGGTTCTTTGCTTAAATATTCTGAATTTTTAAGGAAATTTAATATCACAGTATTGCCAAAAGAATATAGTATTGTAATTGATGCTATTCCAGCTGTTTTTTCTTAAGACTAAGATTAATATTAACGATTTCAAATGTAATAACAGATTTTTTTAGAAGCTTGTTTCATCATCCTGTAACATGTAGAAGCAAACAATATTGGGGAAATATTTTGGGGAATTTGTATTGGCCTTAAGTTTGGACGTACAATAATAATTACTGTATTACCAACAAAGTAACTGAGGTTTATTTTAAAATTATACATCTAATTTACCCGACTTACCAATTCCTGCAAAAATACAAAAAGGATCTTTCAGACTCTTGTGTATTTTGTAATATTAACAAAGAAACTATTGTACATCTTTTCTTTGATTGCATATATACTGGAATTTTTGGTAACACTTTAGTATAGGGACCAATTCTCACTTTTCTTATTAGCTTGCATATTAGCGGTTTATTAGTGCTTATAAAGGACAAATTAATGCCTTGTTCTGCATGACCATATTTTACATCCCTTAACCCAATCCAATACCTAAACCTAACGTCTACAACAACTACCTTATTAGCTATTAATTAGCAGTAAATTGGGAGTTTACTAAAGAAAAAGTCATAATTAATAATCAATAAGTGTTCCCCATACTAAAGTGTTACCGAATTTTTTTAGTGATATTGGACATTTATTTGAATTATTCTGTGGAGAGAAAATCAAAATACAGAAAAAAAACGTTTTTTTTTTTTTCTTTAAAGATATCCGATATATATATATATATAATATATAAATATATATATAAATTGAATTATTTTATATGGTAAGCTTTAAATTCATAAATGCAAATGGGCTCGGATTAACCCCAATATTACCCAATTTAAGGTTCAGATGAAGATTTATTTTGAAACATTGAAAGGACTTTCAAATCGTAAAGCTGCCAAGACTATGGCATATTACAATGTGTTAAATTCCTCATTTTCAAAGATGTATTGTATTGTATACCCTCTTTTAATAAATAAATTTTTATTTATTTATTTTTCTTTAACACTGCAAAAAATGAGCAAAACGACCCAAGAAAATAAGTCTAGTTTTAAGACCAAAAATATCAAATTTAAGTGATTTTGTGCATAAACCCAGGAAAAAAATCTGCCAATGGGGTAAGAAAATTTTTCTTGAATTTTTCTTGAATTTAGTGTTTAAGAAAAATGTTCAAGATTTTTTTGCTTACCCCATTGGCAGTTTTTTTGCTTGTTTTATGCACAAAATCACTTAAATTTGATATTTTGGGCCTATTTTCTTGGGTCGTTTTGCTCATCAAGAAAAGTGAAAATGTGAAATTGCAGTGAAAATGTATTCTTTTTACAAATTTTATTTGTAATCCTTTACGACTGTTTGCTTACAATGTTGCTGCATGATGCTTTAATTGTATTTACATATACAGATTATTAATTTGTATTTCTAAATGTTTAATTTTTATTCAAATATTTACAATACTTTCCTCTGAGTATTGTGTTGTATGTCTCCCCCTAGTGGATGTGAAAGCTGATTCATTGTGTTTCTCTTATTCAGCTCTTCATGTGTGGCCTGCTGAATCTACAGGACAACAGTCTGCTGTGTGAGGTGGAGACTTCGCGCCTCTTCAGCAACATCCACGACATCGTACGTCTGCACAAAACATTTTGGGTACAGGTGATGTTTCCAGTTCTGGACAAGGCACGGCGGACACGAAGCCTGATCGACCCCACGGACCTGCAGGAGGGGTTCAGTACGGTGAGCAATGAGCTATCAAACCCAAATACATACATAGTATGAAATCTATTAAATTAAACTATATAATCTTTGTATTGACATATTTTCATTGGCTTTACTACTTCTGGTATGGTAGCTAAGTTTTTTTTGTGTGTGTAGTTTGCATCCAGATTTCAGCCGTATGTCCGGTACTGTATGGAGGAAGAGAGCTCTTTGGAGTACATGCGTTCCCTGCTGAGAGAGAATGAACTTTTTAAGATCTACATCACGGTGAGGATTTCATTGCCAAACTACAAATGTGCAAACTATTTACCTTTAACCACATTTTATCTTAATGTGCATGTTCCAGAGATTAAACCCACAACTGAGCATCATATCCTACCAGCCTAGCTACTGTACATAGACACTAATATGCAGTAATCTGAATATGTGATGATAAAATCTTTCATTTTCCTGCAGTGGGCCGAAACAAATGAGCAGTGCAATCGTCTGAAGCTGGCGGACATGCTGGCCAAACCTCACCAGAGACTCACAAAGTATCCTCTGCTCCTAAAAACGATTCTGAAGAAAACTGATGATCAAACCACCAAAGATGCCCTAAACAGCATGGTGGGTACCTGACGCCTCTGTATATTCAGTGTTTCCATCGACTTTTTTCGAATTTCTGATCGTTTTCTGCATTTTTCTTCAGGTGTCGTGTGTGGAGGGCTTCATTTACGGTGTGGACTCTCAAATGCGTCAGAGACAGGAGAAGCAGAAACTGGCGGCCATTTCGGCTCGAGTGGAGTCGTACGAGGCTGTGGAGGGAGCGAGTGAGGAGGTGGAGAGGGTGAGAGCTAAACACAAATACTTTTCACCATTTTGTGACCTTTAAATTATCAACCACCCTACACTGCAAAACATGACTTTCTTACTTAGTATTTTTGTCTTGTTTTCTGTAAAAATATCTAAAAATTCCTAAATTAAGATGTATTTTCCTGATGAGCAAAATGACCTAATAAAATAAGTCTAGTTTTTAGAAAAATAATATACAATTTAAGTAAATTAGTGCTTAAAACAGGCAAAATCATCTGCCAGTGGAATAAGAAATATTTTTTTCACTTAATTCAAGAAAATTTTTCTTATTCAATTGGAAGATGTTTTGCTTGTTTTATGCACAAATTTGTTTAAATTTTATATTTTTTGTCTACACTGCAAAAAATGATTTTCAAGAAAAACAATTCTTAGTATTTTTGTCTTGTTTTCAGTAAAAATATCTAAAAATTCTTAAATTAAGATGCTTTTTCTTGATGAGCAAAACGACTCAAGAAAATAAATCTAGTTTTTAGACCAACAATATAAAATTTAAAAAAATGTTTGCATAAAACAAGCAAAAAATCTGCCAATTGAATAAGAAAAATTTTCTTGAATTTAATGTTTAAGAAAAATTTTCAAGATTTTTTGTTTACCCCATTGGCAGATTTTTTGCTTGTTTTATTCACAAAATTACTTAAATGTAATATTTTTGGT
The DNA here is from genome assembly GCF_030506205.2 of Paramisgurnus dabryanus. Taxonomy (NCBI): domain Eukaryota; kingdom Metazoa; phylum Chordata; class Actinopteri; order Cypriniformes; family Cobitidae; genus Paramisgurnus; species Paramisgurnus dabryanus. Next base: position 4,031,756 of record NC_133357.1, read on the forward strand.
CTAAAAACTAGACTTTCTTTCTTAGGTTGTTTTGCTCATCAGGAAAAAGCATCTTAATTTAAGAATTTGTAGATATTTTTACTGAAAACAAGACAAAAATACTAAGTAAGAAAGTCATTTTTTGCAGTGTAAGTGTGGTTTAGGCAGTACACGGCAAAAAAATACTTTCTTACTTAGTATTTTTGTCTTGTTTTTAATACAAATATCAAAAAATTCTTAAATCAAGATGTAATTTATTGATGAGCAAAATGAAAAATCTTGGAATAAGCTTGCTTTTTAAACCCTTAATTCAAGAAAAAAATTCTCACCTCATTGACAGATTTTTTTGCATGTTTTAAGCACAAATTCACTTAAATTGTATAATTTTTGTCTGAAAACTAGACTTATTTTCTTAGGTCATTTTGCTCATCAAGAAAATACATCTTGATTTAAGAAATTTTAGATATTTGTACAAAATAACTAAATAAAAATACACTGCAAAAAAGATTTTCAAGAAAAAAAGGCGTAGTATTTTTGTATTGTTTTCAGTTAAAATATCAAAAAATTCTTAAATTAAGACGCTTTTTCTTGGTGAGCAAAATGACCCAAGAAAATAAGTCTAGTTTTTAGACAAAAAAACAACTTCAAGTAAATTAGTGCTTAAACCAAGCAAAAAAAATCTGCCAATGGAATAAGAAAAAATCTCTGGAAATAAGTTTACTTTTTTATAAACATTTCATTCAAGAAAAATTTTCTTATTCCATTGGCATATTTCTTTGCTTGTTTTAAGCACAAATTCACTTAAATTGTATATTTTTTGTCTATAAACTAGACTTATTTTCTTATACATCTTAATTGAAGATTTTTAGATATTTTTTCTAAAAACAAGACAAAAATACTAAGTAAGAAAGTAAATTTTTGCAGTGTGTCAATTTACATATTAAATCTCTCTTCATGCTGTATATCTACAGGCTCTTAAGGAGTTTAATCGCTTTGACCTGATGGCACCTATGATTGACACATCACCTGAAGAGACGAGACAACTTCACCTGGAGGGGGCGCTCCGCATGAAAGACGGCAAAGATGGCAGGGTTAGTTTATTTACACCTCCTGAAATCTTTTACATTAAAACGAACATTTTGTAATTACCATATAATACTGTTTGTATGCATGTGTGGCTGTTTGTTGTAGTGCCGTCACATGCAAATGACCCTTTTTGTGTTTTTATTCAATGGTAGATGGACGTTCATTGCTTCCTGTTCACTGATTTGCTGTTGATCACGAAACCGGTGAAGCGTTTAGAGAAGGTGAAGGTCATCAGACAGCCTCTTCTGCTTCATAACATCGTGTGTAAGGAGCTAAAAGACCCAGGTGCGAATTTCACCAACATAGCCCAGTTTAATACCAATTCACATTTAAAGGTGGTGTGTGTAGATTTTAGTGGCATCTAGTGGTGAGATTGCGAATTGCAACTAACAGTTCACCCCTTCATTTCAAAACGCATATGGTAGCCACCACAGGTCAACTATGTCGTCTGAGACAACAAGCTATTTTTTATTTCTAATCTGTATAATGAATATATGTTTGTGTAAAATGTAAGGAGAAGTCAGACTGAGTGTTAAAATATGTTTTTGATATAGCAACCAACACCAGTCTATTGTCAAGATTGTTTGGTGAATGTTGATTTACTCCATGCTGTTATATAATAAACATCACATTTGTTATGAAGTTGCATCCCTCTTTAATTTTGTTATCGTTTCTCATTCGGCCATAGGCTCATTTGTGCTCATCTACCTCAATGAGTTCAAGAACGCTGTGGCCGCGTACTCATTCCAGGCCAACAGCGCCCCCCAGGAACGGAGCTGGACTGACGCTATCTGCAATGTCCAGGTAAAACATACTGTTCCTGATGACATCTCCAAAAACATGTAACCTCTGATAAAAGTTTATTAATAAAGCTTTATCTGCGTGTTTTAGAATCAGCTGCATCGGTTGCGCTCTGAAGAAGCGAAACGTCAGAAAGCTTGTCTGAAAAAGAAGATCGAGGAACATCAGGAAGACGAAGAGAGCTGTAACTCCACCACCAGCTCACCACATCTCAGACACAAAGATCACAACAACAGGTACATTTACTGCAAAAACTTGTGTTTAAAGGCGGGGTGCATGATCTCTGAAAGCCAATGTTGATATTTGAAATCACCTAAACAAACACGCCCCTACCCCAATAGAATCTGGACCTTCTTTTGAAAGACCCATCAGACACATATGCAACCCTGGCAACGATGTTGGTTACTAGACACGCCTTTTACTGCTGATTATTCACAAGTGTGTTTTGGTACTCGGCCCGACGCCCTTTTCCAAAGTGTTCTTCAAAAATCATGCACTCTGCCTTTAATTACAGAAAGTTTCTAATTTAAAAAAAAAAAAATTATTGGATTTGCTTCGAAGTCTGTTTCTGCGAAACACACTGGTAGTAATAAATTAACATGCATAACCTAACATGTTTTATTAGTATTTGCCTTACCACGATTCATGATGGTAAGCTTATAATAAAGTTGTAATAGTTGAGCTGTCGGGTCTAAACTATATAAATATTTTTTGTTTTTAATACACGTAAATATTAATAAATAAAGTAACCGGCAATTTTGTGTTTCAAACAGATATTAAAAAGTTATTCGTTATTATTATTAACTAAACCAGGAACTGAAGTGTCATTGTTTGTTTATACCAGATGTGAATGAAGCGAATAAATCGTGCTATTCACACGTAGTTGGACGCTTGAAATTTTTGAGTTAACGTGCGTCATTTGTGCGTGAAATTTATGTCATTCGTGCTTGAAATTTGCAATTACCAGATGTGAATGAAGCAAATAAATTGTTTTTTTCACATGTAGTTGGACGCTTGAAAATTTTGAGTTAACGTGCGTCATTTGTGCGTGAAATTTGTGTCATTCACGCTCGAAATTTGCAATTACCAGATGCGAATGAAGCGAATAAATCAGGCTATTCACACGTAGTTGGACGCGTGAAATTTTTGAGTTAACTTGCGTCATTTGCGCATGAAATTCTTGTCATTCGGGCTTGAAATTTGCAATTACCAGATGCGAATGAAGCGAATAAATCATGCTAATCACGCGTAGTTGGACGCTTGAAAATTTTGAGTTAACTTGCGCCATTTGCGCGTGAAATTTGAAGTTGTTTTGCTTCATTTTCGTGTAAAATTCAGATGCTCATTTTGCAGGCTTTAGCCAGCTTGTAGTCTCAATATGTATATATCTCAAATGAAGTAAAGACCTCCTCACTCACTTTTTTCCAAGCAAGATCCTTCTTATTCCTGTTTCTTTAAAAGTACGAAGTACGCTCAATTTGCGCCGGATTACTCACGCAAATCACGTTATTTTTGCCGCAGGATGTCTATTGCCTCTTTGTATTGACTTAACATGTAATTTACTCATGCTTTATGCTTCATTCACGTCTGGTATGAACGCACCATAATAGTCATTTTACTTTCTTGCAATTGTTTTTTCTTTTAATATTTTTTTTTGCATATCATTGTACATTTTGAGTAGACAGGAGTGCTGTCTATTGTAATTTGTCTTGTGTGTAGTTTATGGAGAAGCATTCAGAAAAGTTGTAACATTATTGTTTCTCTTTCTCAGCCAATCAGATGGCTCCACTGAAACCCTCTCGGTGATGGATATGGATGAGTCTGGATCTTCTCTAGATCCCTCCACCATGCAAGCTGACCAAGGTGAGACTCCAGAACCTGAAGCCGATCTGTCCTCTCATCCACAGCAGAACGCCGAATTTGAGCCGCATCCGGACGGTCAGGATGGATCAGACCTAGACCCACAATGCTGGTCGATGTCAATGGACAGCGCCTATGGCACACTCTCACCCGAGTCCACGTTGGAAGTGCAGGGCCGAGTGGTTGCAGTCGAAGAAGAGGATTCGGAGGAGGACAAGGGGAACACGACAGCAGAAGATGAGGAGCAGGAGAATGTGGACAAGGATGACGATGAAGACGACAGAAGCTCATTCGGTTCTCAAAACTCAGTGGCAGATTCTCTTAAACTCAAGCGACAACCGCCAGTCCGGTGTCGTCTGCCCTTTCTGCAGAGACTCGCCATCAAATGCCTCTCGGAGGACAACCTGCTCTCCTCCTTTCAGCACAGTAACCATGGTGTTACCAGGGCAGCGACCGACTGCACCGGAATTCAGCGGAAAAGGGTGAAATGTTTAGAGGGCGTGCCGCTCAGTAGGAGCCTGTCGGAGCTCAACAGTGCTGAATCGGACGAATCTCTACCGACGGATGGAGAGACCGATGAAAGCGACAAACTTATGCGTAGCTTACCCACTGTCATGCTTTTGGACACACTAAAAAAAGCTAAAATAGCACATGAGGCTGGTGGTGTTCACTGCAGTGCGTCTGATGGGGAGATATCGCCCCCTAGTGGTTTGGAGAGAATGGGCCGCAGTAAAGGACCCAATCACAAAAAACTCACACGGAAACAGCTTTACAGGATACGGACCGCACTGGTGCTCAACTCGACACTGACAGCTTCGTAAGTATTGTTTGTGTGTGTAGTTGTGTATTTGATTTGAATTAAAATTAAGTTACATTTATTTCTATAGCACGTTTTTTAAAATTTTCTTTAGCTTTACAGAAAATATTTTTTTAAACAAACACTAGAGTCGTAAGAAATAAGCTGTATAAAAATGTTATAGCGTTTTTCATGATTTTCTCCAAAGTTTAATGCCTTCCAGAAAATGTTCTTCTATAAATATATAAACATACAATATACCAAATGAAAGAACAGACACTCTGCTTTAAAACAAAAAAACAGTTTCATCCTACCTTTAGTGGATCTTTTGTAATCAGCTTTTGAATATGGGTAGGTTTCTGCAAAAACACCACATTTTGAGCAAAAAGCAGAGATAATTCCATTTTTGTGACGGACTTTTCATAGAGATCCCATTCAGAGCGATCTTTAAAACACACACGGACATGCAGCCGCTTGCCATAGGGCAATACTTCCGGGTTTAAAAAGTTGCGGAAGGACGCCACCTGGTGGATAATAGCGGTATTGCGGAAAGACGGAAAATCTCATCATTGGCGGGGAAGCGTTTTCTCTTAATTGTGTAGATATCTCGTCAATGGCGGGGAAAGAGTTAAATATGCCGCACTTTTTGCAAGTTCCCGCAATTTTGACAAGTTTCCGCAATTTCATTGCATTAAATTGCATAAATATCCCGCATATTTCATCGCATTTTTTAAGAAAACTTGCCACAAGATCAAGGATTTTTCCTGCAACAATCACAAAAAACTCTGGGTTTTTCTGGAAGGACTGATAATATAATATAATATAATTTATATAATATATTATTATTAAATTATATAATTTAACCCCTTATCTGACGCAACTCTTTGAAAGGTGATGTACACCTTCAAATTAATATAACTCTGGCGAATTAATATAACTCTGAATTTTTTGGTCTAAACTCCTAATCTTGGTTTTGTTTTAAAGAAGACACTTTAAAGTTTTTTCACGGAGTGTCTGGAGGTAAAAATAATAAATTGTTATAGCAGAAAAAATTAAAATAATGCAGTAAAGTACACTGCAAAAAAAATATTTTCAAGAAAAAATTTTCTTAGTATTTTGTCTTGTTTTCAATAAAAATATAAAAAAAAATTAAATTAAGATGATTTTTCTTGATGAGCAAAACGACCTAAGCAAAAAAATCTTGAAAATTTTTCTTAAACACTAAATTCATGAAAAAATCAAGAAAAACTTGCTTACCCCATTGGCAGATTTTTTTTGCTTCGTTTATGCACAAAATCACTTAAATTTGATATATTTGGTCTAAAAACTAGACTTATTTTCTTGGGTCGTTTTGCTCATCGTGAAAAAGCATCTTAATTTAAGAATTTTTTGATATTTTTACCAAAAACAAGACAAAAATACTTAGAATTTTTTTCTTAAAAATATTTTTTTTTCCGTGTATATTTTATACATAAAATGATCACAAAAAATACACTTTTAGTGGTTTTACCAACAACGGCCACTAGGTGTCAACGGTTTGCTGCATACTCATTGTCACAAATGAATGAATTACTGCATTATTATTAGTGCTAAAAGGTTTTAAAATATGAAAACAAAATTCTTAGACCTTTACAATAATATATAGTTTGTCGTGATCGATTACATTTACATGCAAAATATTGAAGTAAACTCAGGCGTCGTGCTCACGGGACAGCGCCAGTTTTAATATAATTTGCATAATGTCAAGTGTCTGAAAAATGCCAAACCCATAAATTGTATTTTATTATCATGTTTCTTCTTTTTTATAAATTAAATTCTGTTCAATTGTATCAACTGTTTTAGACACTTTTTTGAGATTTTGTTATTGTGCCGTTTCTGATTACATCCCCATTCCTTCATGAGGGTTGCAATATGATTTTAATAAGAATAATAAATAGCTAATAATAATAACAAATTATGTTACATATGCACATCTGTAGTAAACTCACTTTTATTATTTTTCTCTCCTTACAGAGAAGTGTAGCATCTTTCTATCACAAACTGAGTTTGAGGTAAACCTGGTGGGACTCAATTCTGCAAGACGCCAATGCACTCGAACCGCTGAACTCTCTGATTGCCCTCTCCGTTCCCTCTTCAAGTCGGCATGGGTGTCCTAATGTGTCCCTTTCCCCCCCAAAAACTGCGTAGCTTTACTGTCCTTTCGTCGACAGGAGGGGCAGATGACAGACTTATTAACTTGTTGCACTTTGTAATACACAACTTTAAAGGAGGTCAAAGCTTTCAGTGGAACTCTAGGGAACAAAAGTGTGACCAGAACCTTTACCCCGGGACATTTGAGGTAAAGACGGGTCATTTCGGTGGATCGGAATCCACTGAATATGAGGAAAAATTGGTGTACGTTGAATTCCCGAAACACTGCACTACTGCGCGTGTGTGATTGTGTGTGTGTGTGTGTGTGTGTGACTGAGTGAATGATCCTGAACCAAAATAATCACTGTCTTTACATTCAGATATCTTGAGTAGCAACTAAAGCACGTTACAGATATACGTTTGGACCAGTGTTACTTTAATATCGCTGTCATGCTACTGCTTACACAATCACAAACCCTTATTTAGGCTATAGATCATTTACTGTATACATGTCGTGTGGGTCAAGTTTAAATAACTGTATTGTCAGAAGCATCTGAGATCAGTTTAGGAAACCTAATCTATAGGTTGTATTCATAATAGAAATGAATATTACATCTGTGAAAAGCGCTAAAGACCATCTGCTGTGGTATCTGTCTCGAGTCCGAGGTGCTGATCTCAGTGCAGTATTCTGGTTTGTTACGTTTGAGGGTTCAGGGAAAGCTGTCTGACCCTAGATCAGCACTTCAAGAGCTTTTACATAACACTGAACATTATAAGGGTTTGTATGTGAAAGCTTCTGTAAGCTTTCATATATTAACGTATGAGTTATTTTTTTTGTAAATGTATGATCACACAGACACTGCTGTTACCAGAAAAGGTAAACTGAATTTGTCTGCTCTTCTGAAATCTCCTTTTTGAAAGATAAAACTGCCCAAAGTAAATAATATGGTGTATTATATGTTTACTTATTAGGGTTCTTGTGTTTGTTATATTTATTGAGCTTGCATTGTTTTATATATAAATATGGTCTTTAATAGTATTTCAGTTCACTGTATTGTTTTGTTGTCATTTGTCGAATTGATTTTGAAATGCTAAGAACCAAAATAACATTGTTTCCCCTATGTGAGGACGTGTTCCTTTAATGTCTTTAAAAATAAAAGACGTCTTTCTGAATCTAAAATGTTTGATGTTTTAACCACAATTGTGACCACAATTTTACAAAATTGTTACAATGCAGTTTTTTTCTACCCACTCTGCACAGACCCACGGGTGGGTCCGTTATTGCATCATTACATTTATATTATAAAGCTATATTAATTTATGAAGCACAAAACTCGACATTTATGATATGTTTTGAAAGCTTAGCTTTCCTATCAGTACCATTAATTTTAAGTTTTCACATAAAGTAACGCAATGTCTAAATTAGTCTTCCAAAAACCAACCCCTGTCCCCGCTTATAAAAATCATTATATCAGTAAATCAATTTAGATTAATAGTAAATTTCATATTAATATCACATAAACTAATAAAACATAGAGGAGTCATTCAGAAATATATGTTTACTGTCACCTAGTGGTCACTTTCTGCAGGTACATACATAGACAGATCCTAACCCTTATGCAAAAATGCTTTTCTCTGGCCAAAAATATGGTTTAAATATATGCTAAATACATTTTGTAGAAAGTAAAGCTTAATTAAATATATTTAAATGTATTATTTAAATAAATATTTAGTTTTAACCACCATATATGAACATATTTTATCTATTTCAGGGGCAACAAATACATTTCTAGTTTTACAACCCATACGGCAAAATATATATTTTTTTTCCTTGCCAAAATATAAAAGTTTTTATAAAATGTAACATTATAATTATAGCTATTATTGCAGTTGAGCAGTTTAAATTTAATTTTAATCTATTCAAATTTATTTGAAATTTATTTAAAAAAAAACATATATATGTTAACAGGTTTGTAACATAAAGTTTTTCTCCCAATGTTAATATAAATGCTTTAGAATATATTTATTTTAAAAATATACTTCAAAATATACAAAAATGGCCTTTTAGTGAAAAATACATATTTGTAAACATGTTTAGCCTATATATTTTTGGGCCATTTATGAAAACAAAATATGAATTATTCCACCCATACTCTAAAAATGTCTGGGTTATTTTTGACCCATATTGGGGAAATATTGGACAGAAAACACCGCTGGGTTAAAATTGACCCAATGCTGGGTTGTTTTAACCCTACTATGGGTTATTATATCCCATAGCTGCATAAAATCAACCCAGAATTGGGTCATTTTTAACCCTGCATGTGTTTTGTTCAATATTTACCCTACATGGGTAAAAAAACAGTCATATTTAGAGAGTGTGTTAAAATGTAAAAGTGTCAAATATTTTTTCAATGTACTCAAATGTATGCCTGATTTTGTAAAAAAATGCAAAATATGTTATGTACTATAGTAGAGCTGAAGATGTGTTTATTTTATAAAGAAAGCAACTTCTACAGTCTAAACTCTTTTATCTCAGAAATTCAATTCAAGTAATACCTGACCATCACCACTAGAGGGAACTAATGAGTCAGAAGTTGAACACATGTCTAAACATAAACTCTTAATAAATGTTACATTTATTCACGTGATAGGAAGAATTGAAAGCTACTTGTATCTTTTAATGTATTAGTATATTTTGACTCTCACTTTGACAACTATACAAACATGTATTATTATATAAACACATATAATCTTGTTTACCTACAAGATTTTAAGGAATTTTATTGGCATGTTTGTGTGTCATTTACAATACACTCTCTGTGATGCATGTTAGTTGTTGAATTTTAAGCAGCCAAACTTTATTTGAATATTTGGGAGCTGCTTTACATTTTTGGCCTGTGTAACCTAAACAATTACTTCCCCCTGGTCATCAACTGTTTGTCAAGCTAGTTTATGTAGACGATAAGACAGTAGTGCACTATTCAAAGAGGTTCTTTGCTACGATACCATTAAAGAACCATTTTTGGTTTTTCAAGAAACCTTAAAATATCTTTTTATAATCCTATAATACAATAACCACAATATTCATAATGCAATATACAGCAGATATATATATATATATATACTATTCTGGAGATAAGTTAAGATATCTGGCTGTGTTTTTACATGTAGTAATCTATTAATATAACTTTTGTCTTACATTCACATTTGCACAGACTCGTCTGACCTCTGTGTATGGCCGGTTGAGATGGGTGCAGGCCAAGGTGTATTTACAGGTGGATTATATCGGCTAATCAGTGGATTACAGGATGTTGACTCCACACAAGAGCCTAATCCTCACAAAAAAGGTAACGTTCTGGACAGTGGGATTTCTCTATTAATCCCATCCTAGATCTGCCGGATTCACCACCCGATTCCCACATCTGGCCTTCTGCGGCTTATCAATGTAATCCTTCATTTTAAAAGTATTTTATTATGCTTCATCGCTGATACCCTGGACTTTAATTATAAAAATGCAGCTTTCTACTGCAAGCAAATGTAATTACACAACCTGAGTCGATTAGCTGTCCTGTTTGCATCTGTACATCATGCATCCGAGGAAAAGTATACCCTGATCATTGCAGAAATATCAGTGTGTATATCATGCATATATCGACAACATTTTTGTAATGGCCTACCTGGTGTATATGTCTCCAAAAGTGTGGTTTTCATTTTAGGAACTCTCAGCCAAGATCCTCAACCATCCAAAAGTATCAGAAAGGTAAAGTTTTTAATAAAAATAATAAAAAATAAATAGAGAAACATTATTATCACCTAATGCTTAACAATTATTGTACTACATTTGGACATACACTTTTAAATATGATATATTTTATATTCAGGCCCCTGGCCTCTAACAAGAGCCACATAAATATAAAAAGTTAATTATTTATTAAAAAACTTTATTATTCATGTCCCCAAATTCAACACAAACGATACCAAACTCGACGCACAGACTACAGGAAACTCTCGCTCTCCGTGTGACAGATGTCAGAGAGCCTCCTGTAAAAATAGTCTGTTTAACACAAAAGGGCACTTTGGTAAATCCAGATTACGAGAGCACTTTCCATTATTAAACGCTGCCAATCCCGGTCCTGGATTAAAATCAGGTAGATGCCATTGTCTGTCTAAACAATCCTCCCCGTAAGCCCTTGGCTGCGTTTTACTGCATGTTAGTGGGACAATGACACCAAACACCCATCATTCTCTCATCATTCCATCAAACTCAAAACGGAGAACTGAGGCCTATTTGCTAGGTTCACCGCTGTGAAAACCCTTTAGACAAGTAGTGGCCATATGGAGGGGCTCACCAGGAAAACAGCTGCCTACCATCAGCCGGGCCTGTGTCAGATTGACCCTTGTGTTGTCACTAAAGCTGCCGAGCCACATCTGGCATCATTGGGAACAGTGACATTTCATCAGGCTAACATGGAGATCAGAGATCAAATTGTAAAAAAATTAAAAAGGTCCTAATGTACCATTTAAGTACAGATTTGGTACCAATATGAACCACTGAGGTACTAATATGCACTCTTTGGTACCACTATGCACATCCAAGGCATTAATATAAACTCTTTAGGTGCAAAGTTGTACTTTTTAAGGACCATTTTTCTGGTAGTGTAGGATTTTTTTACCAGTTTTACCTCAGCACACCTTACTCTCAATAAGTCATGTGATTTAAAATAGTTGTCATTTATGTCTAGCACACACATTGTACTATATTTTGGTAACACATTTGGGTGATTCTCATGAAATCCAAACTTAGAAGGTGTCAAGCATCAGAGTTTTAAAAATATCTATTTTTTTGCACATGTAAGATTAAGGTCTGAACTTACTATAACCATTATTTTTAAAGGATTTAAAAAAAATACTTCCTATAGAATTCTTAAATTTTTTTAGATTATCATTATAAAAAAAAGATAATTACCGCAACATGATATTACATTAAATATATGCATTTACAAACTCATGTTTCGGTAATGAGAACTAAAAAGTTGTCTAGGTACTATGACAAACAAAATTTCAACTTTTATCTAGAGAAAAAAATTAAAAACTGCTTACCTGGTAGCCATCTTGAGTGTCACAGTCAATTATGTCCCTTCCAACAATTTTTTTAAAAATGTTAGTTCCTTAAGGGCTTAAACAATGATTGAAAATTATTGCGGAGGATGAGAAAATTGTTCTTGGACACATTTATATTCCTTATTATTGTCTCTACATTTACCAATGATCACCAAATATCACATGTTTCTTTACTGTAAATGTTTATAGTATAATAAGCACTGAAGCTTTTTATTTTTTAGATTTTTTTATTATAAATATTTCCATGTCAAACAACCCAAATCCAGTCATGCACACGTTGCAGTAATGAAAATTTCCCCCCTTAAATGGGGAAAAAACAACAAAATTGGTTTGTATGATGTCATTTGAGATCATGTGCAAAATATTACATGAAGAGATGTTTATAACTGTATGCTTCTTATTTTGATACTTTACTTTACATTTACTTTTTTTATCAAAATGTTTCATGACACCTCATAAGTCTAATTTCGCGAGTATCACCAATTTAGGATTAAATACCTGTTTGAGGAATAGTAAAAATGTTTGCCAGCACCTCAAATAATGAATAAAGTATAAATAATTCATTTGTTAGACAAAAACCAGTTGGAATGTTTTTTTAATTACATTACATGTGCATGGTTTAATATGTGAGCTGTCTGTCTGTGCTGTTTTCGTCCCATTAGACATAACATATGTCCCTGAGCTCATAATCATTACTTGGGTGTTTTGAAAAATGAAAGTGACGGCAGAATTCATAAAAAACAAATTTACAAAGATTACGGTTATTGTATCAGCTTTAAAGAGCTTATTGTCATTGCAGTATTGTATTTTTAAGGGGGTTAATGCACATGAAAATGAAATGACAAGCATATTACTTAATTAAATGGAAATCCATTTGGAAATCCCAGCTGTTGCAGTGTTAGCAGCGTGCTGGAGTCAACGGGATGCATTTTCCAACGTTTTACATTATTCTGTGCCTATGACATTGGATTGGTTGATATCAAAATTTAAAGGACATTTTATATTGAATAATAATATTAAATGCAATAATGTTAATTACTTTAATTGCAGAAATTGTCACTTAAAGGTATAGTTTTAACTCAAAATGGCTTGTGACTGCTCATCCGAGGGGCGCAAATTCAAAATATGTGTTGGGAGTGTCGTGTGTTGCTCATGTTTCAAAATATGTGTTTGTTGCGTCATGTTAACCATGTGCATCACGTGTTAAAATAAGTGCCTGCTGCATACGCGTCAAAACCGTTTATGATAAAAGAGACGCTCACGTTCACAAAATACACACAAGACACTCCCTTAACAGTAAACTCTGATTACACATGAGAATATGGGAGTATCTAGCAAACGTGAGCGTCTCTTTTATAATAAACTCTTTAGACGCGTCTGCAGCAGACACTTATTTTAACAAGACACGTGATGCACATAGGATCACTCGACGCGCAGAACACATATTTTGAAATTACTAACCACACACATGACGGGCTACATACATGTTGTGACGAACTTCGCATTGTGCGCCCTCGATTAAAATGAAATATCTGTCATCATTTACTCACTCTTATGTTGTTAAACATCTATACATTTCTAGATATTTTGAGGAATGTTTGTAACCAAATTGATCAAAGGCCCCATTGACTTCTATAGTTGCCTACTATCCTTTTAAAGTTCCAATGATTCTTGAATGACCCTTCACGAGTATGCACATTATGCTAGGCCTGTGGTACTAAAACTTTTTTGACCCTTTTGTATAGTGCATCCCTTCGCAGCCCTTCCCCAAGAAAATGTATGACATAAAACATTATAAAACTTACAATTTTAATTAATCAAAACATATTAAATTATTCAGGGTATTGCGTAATTATTATACATCGTAAACTATTATACATGCAGCCAGGCCAGCTGACAGTCTTGCCTGGGCCCGGGACAAGATAATCTTAGAGGGACTTTTTACTGGTAACAAGACATTTGGCATTATCAGATTCAGGACCCACGAATATTGCATATTATACATTGTATAAAACATTTAGTTAAAGGTGCTTTTCGTAATTTTTAGAAGGATCTCTTGACAGAAATGCAAAATAATAGCCTATACTAAACTATATTATCAGGGGTGTATAAAGACCTTTTTATAATGAACCGTTATGTTTTTATTACATTAGAATGAGACGTTTTTATCTACATACACAGAGGGTCCCCTTACGTGGAGGTCGCCATTTTGTGCTGCCATGTTTCTACAGAAACCTTTAACGGACAAACTTTTTTTACTAAGTTGTCTCTGACGATGACATGTTTTACTGTAGCTTATCTATGCGTTTCAAAAGCGAGGGGTGAGCAGTGGATTGAGCCGTTGGTTGCAATTTGCAACCTCACCACTAGATGCTTCTAAAATTTACACACTGCACCTTTAAATGTAGTACACTGAAAAAAAATATTCATTGAATTTAATACATTTTTTAAGGTAAGTGGTTGCAATCAATTTATTTAAGATACATTTAAACAAAAAGATTAGTAAAGTAAAATAAAATATAAAACTTTTGTTTAAATGTAGCTTAAATAAATTGATTGCAACCACTTACCTTAATAAAAAAACGGATTAAATTCAATTAATCATTTTTTTCAGTGTACTGACGCTGTATACTGAAACAAAATATCATAATCACGTATGAATTATGAACAGACTATTGGAAATATCAGTAAAACAACTTCAGCTAATATTATGCTGTGTTTGGACTAAAAATTGAATAAATATTACTCCTCTCTTTAGAAATTTGAAGTAAACATATAAACTCAATCAATATTTCTCCAAACATGCACGCCTTTGAACCAAAAGCCCCGAGGGATATTATTTTGTAAAGAGCTTTCATGATGAGCAGGCATTAGATTTTTCTCAATGAATGCGACTGAGGGTAGAGCCCTGCATTTCAGCCCGACCCGACCTTTTTACACCCCTCAGGTCGGGTTTCGGCCAATTTTAACGTCACAGCTGATACGCGGGCGGACCTCGGGCTTATTTAGGCTTCTCCATCTTTTTATATTTTTCAATTTAATTAAAATAACATTTTGACAGACGATGAATGCAAAACAAACGTAGTAAGACTTTTAACTATAGCACGAGTCCGCTATAAGCACAGCCAGCCACACATTTACAATGCAGCTGTTGCGTATTTAACAGCAGGACCTTCAGCGCACCGGGAAAAAATATTAATGGAGGACTAAATTAAAACCTTGGATACTGCGCATAATCTATGCAAACAGCATCCAAGACATAATCTATAATACATATATATATGCATAGCGAAGTTGTAAGATAAGGCAGGTTGCATGTTTATTCGTTTCATGTTTATTTCGTTTCGTTTTGTAGCTATAGCCCTTTTCATTTTTTTTTATTTCTGCACCCGTTGCAGCTGCGAGCAGCAGAGCAATCTGCCTCCGCTTTTTAAAAATAGTGTGTGTTGATAATAAACGTTTAAACTAACACTGTGATATGCTGAAAATATATATTTTATATAGTTGTTATCATAGGCAAGTGAAGTGTTGATTTGAGAGTTCAATTCATCAAACATGTCGTCAACTTGCTGTCGGCTGCGAACCGCTTGTTGGAACAAACAAAAATACTCTAAAATGTAAATAAAAAAAGAAATATAACTATTTTGCCATTTAAAACAAATCTGAACTGCTTTAATTGCTGTAGTAGTACAGCTGTATACGGAGTGTAAGGAGTTATTTTTTCTATTTCTGCGGATTTCTTTTGCAAAATCTATGCGGAATTTTGCAGAATAATTAAAAATGTTTTAAAACGATCTGAGAGAATGTGCGCTGTGAATATTACAAAACAATAAAATATTTTATAATTACATTTTATTAAAGGATTACCCTGAATCAAACTGGACCAACATGAACCAACAGATAATGGACAATGTGCGGTCACAACCATAGAGTTTAATATAAATTACATATATTACTGTCTACAGTGTAACATTAAAAAGAAAAGGCTTCTCATAATGAATGTAGCCTATATCAAGATAATTTAATCTGTTTAACAACACAATATATATTTATCTTGTAAACGGATTTGAAATAATAAATAATTTTCGCATCACTTAGCAATAGAGACGATAGCGAATTCATTATCTTCTCCGCGGTAAGTTTTATTTCAAATTCAAGTTTTACATATTAAATATTAAATAGTTTGTGCTTTCTCTCATAAAAACCTCACAGCAAACAGCACAGACTTCTAAACACACGCGATGCAGTGACTATATCTGCGGTCACAGATTCCTAACGGGGATAATTAGGAATTCTATTTTCCTCTATAAGGCCTATATTTTCCTTCTTTTCTTTTCTTTTCTGAGCACCGGACTTGTGCTGAGTCTGACCGGACATTTTGAGCGTACTGAACTTCAAATCAAATGAATCAAATATTTTCTTTATTTTTTATCAATTATTCCATAGGTTCCAGTTCTGGGCCCCCCTCTGGGCCCCACCCCACCCTGGGCCCGGGACAACAGACCCGTTTGTCCCCCCCTGTCGGCGGGCGTGCATGCAGCGTTAAACTGGCACCCCGCTGGCACAATTTCGCTACACTAGGCTACACTATTTTGGGCTAAATGAATGTCAATACTCAAAAAACAAAAAAACAAAAACAAAACTAAATGGTGGGCCATGTGACTACCAACAGTGAGATGAATAAGATACATGCACAACCATTAAACATTAACAGACTGCTTATCGTGGGAATGGGCCGGTTAAATCAATACATAGGCTACAAATAACGTGTCTAGAAATAGCAATTGAATAACTATTGAAATAAAAGTCTGGGTTATAGACAGATAGACTATTATTATTTATTATTTAAGGTTTTGTGGACACTTTTTTTTTTTTTAGAAAGAAATGCATATAAAATAAAAAACAAATAGGCTAAACTATATTAAATTGGAGTATAGCTTAGTATAATTATTATAGTTGTATTAACTAAAGTAAATAGATATAGCCTACTGGAGTGAATACTGTAATA
This sequence comes from Paramisgurnus dabryanus, assembly GCF_030506205.2. Lineage (NCBI taxonomy): Eukaryota > Metazoa > Chordata > Actinopteri > Cypriniformes > Cobitidae > Paramisgurnus > Paramisgurnus dabryanus. The sequence goes on from NC_133357.1 coordinate 4,048,537, forward strand.
CTTACTATAGTAAGGTTTAGTAACACTTACTTAAAGTTCTCCGGGAACCAAAAAGGGTTCTTCAAAGGCGTTACTGCCCGTGAAGAACCCTTATAGCACCTTTATTTTAAGCATGTATAATGAATCTTTTTTCGTGCAAGTTAGAAAGACTATTTGGGACTCCACGATGAATAATGAAATGTTTTACAAATGGTTTGTATATGTAGTGGCCACTGGAGCAAAAAGGGTTAAAGTAGGAGGCACTATGTCCGGATTTGGGTGGAGTGAACTTGGACAGTGTACACTTTTCTTCTTCTTCTTCAGTAATTAGCAGTAAAGCCAATGCTTTAGCAGGAGCATCTCGGAGGAGAAGCCATGAGGAAGCTGCAGTAAAACAGTCAGCAATGATGGACATCAGTGAAGCGTCTTTACTGGATTACATCTTCTCCTCTGGAGGAAAAGTCAAAAATTCAGATCTGTCCAAAACATATAAAGCGTTCATAAACCATAGCGATTTGCAACTACGTGGTGAGTAAATATAAATGACTATAAACTAAAAACCTATCATTTCTATTACGCGTTCGCTTTAGAACCTAAACGTGATGCGACAGAATGTAGGGGAATTAAGAAAACGGCTGAATGGTATGGAGCGCAGCGCATTACTTGTCGTGCGCCTTTATTACAGTCATTGTGAGTTACATTTTTAATTTGACACTTCGTCTTGAAAACACAACGCTATGCGACACCTTTATGGGGGCGTCAAAACGCGCTAAACAATGGAGAGCAACCCGACAGAATGCAGCGCGTTTCTTGGCGAGGCGTCTTTTAAAAGTTATTTAAAGTCTTGAATAACGCATCGCCGGGCGTCTGTCACGAAACGTCCTCCTGACGCATGTGTCCATAAACAAGTTAATAAAATAGCGCAGTATGGACGCAGGATCGCGTCCTGTGCGCGCGCACCCCATACGCCCCCATAAATGGAGTGTTATATCTGGGACAAGCATTGAAAGTACATTTTCACTCCGATATCATTATTTACAACAAATAAATCGCGCGTTTCAACACGACTGCGTTTGCTTTGCCTGCGTTCTGTTGGTTTGCAACGTGATAAAGCCAAAGTGAATGTGGAAAACATCTGGTTTAGATTAGGAATGCCCTAGAAAGGCCCCACATTCCCAAAGCCTGGGGTATTTGATCGATTACAGAGGTTTCAGTGAATGCTCTTTCAGTGCTCAATGATGCTTCTCGTGCTCTTTTAAATGTTGTCATTTTAAAAATTTGTGTGAAATTTTATTGCAGATAATTATGTTTAAACATCTAATATTACTTAAAATAAGAAACACAAATTTCCATCATTTTGAATTAGATTATTTCTCCTACCCCATTGCCAAACTGTTTTCCCCCAAAAACATCACAAACTTTTGTTTATTTTCTATGAAAGCGAGACATAAACTATTGTTTTGGTTCTTAAGTAAATAATATATTATAAATATAGTCCTGTTCACACCAAGAATGATAACTATAGTTATCATATAATAGCGATAAACATGGTGATGTAAACAACATTTGGGCCCCATATTAGTGATGACCGTGTATCAGTCATCTTCTTCTGTATTGTTGAAAAGAAATACAAATATAGATAAACAAATAGTGTTCAACCACAGAGGTTATAAGTATGACTTATATGAATGCAAATGAATTAGATTAACATGACTACATCAGACTGTACTCTGTCGGTACAGAAAGTAGGCCAACCAATAAGCTTATAAACCATCAAACTTGTAATTTAATAATATGATGTTGCATTTAATCCTGCGTACATGTGTCAAACATAAGTATATGAAATAATTATCCATAATGGCTTATAATGCTCAGTCCAGCTGTGATGGTACAGTTGTGTGCAGATGTTTCGAAATCTGTTGCCACCTGTGTTGACCAATTATCTTAATTATTCTCAAACAGTTACATGCACGGCATGCTTTAATAATGGTTAATATCATTTCAGTCCTTTTAAGGATGGTTAGGTTTGATGGGATCTCGTTGCTATTTACAGTGTGGGAACATGCTAGATTAACATGGACTAATACATGAGCTGAGGAATGTAAACTGTTTAGCTCACAGTTACCGGGCAGGATTTCTGCTGGTTACAATTGTTAAGTGCTGACTTCCCTTACGGTTTCCTGTTGTTTTGGATGCCGTGTTGCAATGTCATCTCTCTCTATCTTTTTCCCCTGGCAGGAAAACGGAAAGGTTGTGCAGGGGTACGTTCTTTTTTTAAAGAGTCAACGTCCAAACTTTAATGTGGGCCAGATGGTATTGTTTTGAAATTTAGCAACATTCCCAAATCTTCTTGTGATTTACGATGTTGATTTAATGAATATATACAATATTATTTTTCAGATATCATTTTAAACTATTTGCATGCCCAAATGTTTAATTTTCAACCATTATGTGATTTTAGTTTACCTAAACACTTTAATGAAGCTCAGTCATGTTTTCATCATGGTATTTTCATTATCTTGTCAAACATTGACCTTCAACAAGCTAGCATTGCATCTGTCTGTTACCTTGGTAACCAACTAATAATTCACATCACAGAAACTAAAGCAAAGTGCATTTATGAAGGACTTTGACCAAGAGAGAGTGAAAAAAATTTTGTAGTTTACATGACAGTAGTGTTTTAGGGTCCTGAAAATGGCACATTTAAAAAAGCCTCAAAGTGCAAATTTTTGAAAACGACGCCTTGTCGTCTTCGTGTAAACTATAAACGTGAATCTGTAATAATGGTGAAGTCATGCACATGTGTTTATTCAGTCAGGCATGGGCGTCGGAAGCCAAAAAAATGTGGGTGGGTCCAAAACATTTCCTGGAGTAAATTCCATTTTCTTGTATTCTGGTGCCTTTTAATTAAACAATTGCTTTTATAGCCTAAAAACTTGTTTACCTTGTTCTGTCGTGGCCCGGAGTGCATGGCTGGCGAAAGTAGTGAAAACATGAAATGGAGTTTAAATTATATGGAATGAGGCAAGTGGAATGGATTTGAGGAGCGTGGAAATCACGGCTGTAGCTTAAACGCAGAACAGAGTTTAATTTATTATGCCATTCCTCTAGTGGGTTCAAACCAGATGTGTTTGAGGCGTCTAATTTGCATCTACCGCACGTAATTGGACACTTGAACATTTTGAGTCCACTCACTTTATTCGCGCATGAAAGCCATGCGTGAAATTTTGGCCATGTTTTTCTCTGACGACCTCCGTAAGAATTCCAGAGCAATTTACCTGCTGTTTTTCGCCGAACTCAGAGGTCCTCTGAGAAATGTAATCCCGTCCGGATGCAAATGTCTGTGTTTGCCCGCAATATCTTTTGAAAACGCGGTTCATTTCGTGTTTTGGCCAACGTGATCTGCCGTAAAGTCTTACTAATGCGCATATATTGTATTTCCTGAGTCCCATTCATTCAGAAATGAATGTTTTTTCGCATTCGGCAAAATAAAATAATTAAAACAAGACGAGCTGAATATCAAACACTGTTAAAGGGATACTTCACCGATTTAGCATTCAGCTTTGTATCTGTAGAAACCCGGCAGTATTACTGAATGACCATGTTTCCCTCCATCATTTCCCCCTGAGAGGAGAGATATCTGCATTTTGGTTCTGCAAAAAAGTCCTCCGATGATGCAAAAATCGTCATATTACATCATCGGAGGACTTTTTTGCAGAACCAAAATGCAGATATCTCTCCTCTCAGGGGGAAATGAGGGAGGGAAACATGGTCATTCAGTAATACTGCCGGGTTTCTACAGATACAAAGCTGAATGCTAAATCGGTGAAGTATCCCTTTAAGACTGGCCACTGTAATATCATTAACTTAACATTAAACTCCGTTTAATGTTGTTCAACTCCGGAATGGTAATGTTAATTAATAAAGATAATAAATTGTTATTAATCATTATTTCTTCATTTCTTTGTGTTTATTATAAGCAGACAGTTTTATAAAACACGTAGGCTAACGTTACTTTAGTAGGATTTGTATATTTTATTTTGATTTGTTAAAATTTAATTAATAAATTACATGTTCTGTCATAATTTTACATTTAAAGCTAAATATTAAACATTACAAACACGCGTATCCAGAGCACGTGCTCTTCTGCAACGGCCAAATGCATGAAACAGACACTCCCATCTCTGGAATAGCCTGAGATTTTTAATCCCGTCCGATACATAAAATCACAGACGTCCTGGGGGACACGTTGAAACTCAAACGTTGTTTGGAAAACTAATCCCGTCCGAATAGTGCTTTAAGTCGAGATAAGATCATAGTAAAATTTTAAAAAGGAGGTGTTTTCCTCTAACAAATAAACATCGCCATCTTCTGGCCTGGCGTGGATAATAATATTGAGTTTTCCTAAATCTTTTCGACAGTATTGTCATAAAAATTTTTTTCAAAAACTATTTTACTACATCATTGTCTTGTAAACATTGCCTAAAGCTGAAGGTATAGTTTGATTTCTTACACGTACATTTTAACGCAGTTGAACGTGCAGCATTGCCTAGCCAACTACGTGTACACCGGTGCTGGGCGCATGTGTATTGCGACAAATTGCGATACCACTCCTGCTATTGCAATACAGCATACGTGCAGTTACAAAAATCTGGTGGTGCGCATACAGTACATGTAATATACTGTTGATGAAATTTGTGGCATGCTCACTGTATTCTCACGCAGGGATAAAACGTGTACCCAGGCCTTTAAGATACACTGCCATAAACGCTAATATTAGCTTTTACCATTACTGTAGTAAAATACTACATTATAGTTTTATTTCAACAAGCAAACTGTAAAAAAGAATAGGTTGGGTTAGTTAAAGGAATAGTCTACTCTTTTGCCATATTAAACTATGTTATTACCTCAACCTAGACGAATTAATACATACCTATCTTTTTTCAATGCGTGCACTGTACAGCATGTTATGAATGTGTTAGCATTTAGCCTAGCCCCATTCATTCCTATGGTACCAAAAAAAGTTTTATTTTGTGGCACCATACTTACTGGTATAACTCCTCATGTAACAGTCTTTAAATAGGGAAAACACGGAAGTGTTTGGTGGCTTCCCTGTTTGGTACCATAGGAATGAATGGGGCTAGGCTAAATGCTAAGAGCACGCATTGAAAAAAGATAGATATGTATTAATTTGTCTAAGTTGAGGTAATAACATTTAATATGGCAAAAGGGTAGACTATTCCTTTAAATGATGGTTAGTGTCAACCCACTGAAAATGATGGGAAAAGATGTTGAAATAGTGACGCATGTGTGACTAGAATACTCAGAAGAAAGGATTTGTTTGTGTAAGTCTCCTTTTCGTCCGACATCGATTGTTTTTTTGGATCCTCCTCTATGATGCTGTGAGTTTGTGCTGACTATTCTAATGTTGCATAACACATCAAACTCCCATGGGTCGATGTCAAAGTTTATTGTGTGTAATTGAATAAAACTGCAGACAGAAGCTAATCTTACTGATCAATAGCTTTTTAGACAAACAAACAAGCATTTTAAAGAAAAGTGAGGAAAGTTCTTCTAAAAGAGTTCTTATCTCGTGTTGTTTCAAAACCAAGCTTAACCTTTGGTCACTAGAATCCATTCTGTTTGATGTCATCAACGTGCATTGTTTGCATTTTTGTGTGAACCGTTTCTTTTAAGTGTCGTTCTCTATGTTTTGGGTTTTCTTCTCAAGCCAAGAACAAATGCAAGGTCATGTTGTATCTGTAACGTGTCTCTCGAGATAAACATGCTGGGAAATTTCTCTGTCATTGTATACTGACCAAACTTTTTTTTAACCCCCAGCCAAATACAGAGAGGAGTTCAAAGCCATCATTGATAGAATTGCAGTGGTGAAATCCGAGAATGTAAGTAGATCTGTTTTTATTGTGATCATGCACAGTTTAATCCGTGTCAATAAATAATCATTCCACCTCTGAAACACGATCACATTCGACTCACAGTGATTCATTATTGACTCGGTGACTGGGACAGGTCTCATTTTCCCACATTGATGCTATACACACCCTTATGACATTAGATCTTTCATATTTAGTCTGAGATTCTCCAAAGATGAGATCAGTTTTCTGTCTGTTCCAGTGTGTTATTTTTAACCCAGTGTTGGGTCCAAAAGGGACAAACCCAGCTCATTAGGTTGTAATTTAACCATAGACTGTTAAAAATATTAATGTAGTGTCCGTGGCGTCACCCATAGGTTTGTGAAGAGCTTTTTTGAAGCCAATAGTTGGCAGGGCTTGCCATCTCCAATCTTGGCATCGCGTCATCGCGCATCACTCGCGGATAACCGAAATTGGGTAAAGAGGCGGGACGAGGGTGAAGCTTAGGTGGCTTGGTCTGCTTAAATCACACCCACCTAGCTCGACGGTAGTGACAACAGTGGCAGTTCACCAGTCACTCAAGTGGCCACGCCCTTAATTATGCAAAACTTTAAGGCTTAATATAATTGAATCGGATGAGTTACAGTTGTCATGAAGGGAAAAATCTGCTATATGATCAAAATACATTTTTGTACTAGGCTGTAAACATTATTTTTGCTGTAATGTTGGCCATATTAACATGGGGGTCTATTGGATTTCACTCCCTTTTGGAGCCTGCCTCTAGTGGCCAGTCGATGAATTGCAGTTTAAGTCACTTCCGTATTGGCTTCACGTTAAAGATCGCCAGATCGGAAGGTTGCCCCTTGAATTTAACATATGCTGGGCTGTTTCAACCCAAAATGCTGGGTTGGGTCAAATATAAAAAAAATTGGTGGTTAAATTAACCCCACGGTTAGGTTTGTCCCTTTTTGATCCAATGATGCCTTGAAAATAACCCGTAATCATGTACGACTATGTTAAAGGCGGGGTGCATGATTTTTGAAAAAAACTTTGGGAAAGGTAGTCGGGCTGAGTACTAAAACACACATCCACTAACCGACAACATTGCCTGGGTTGCATACGTGTGGGGCGGGTCTATCAAAAGGTCCAGATGCACCCTGCCTTTAAAGGGACAGTTCAACCAAAAAGAAAAAAATAACTTATATAACGAAAAATATAATTTTATGTAAGTTTTTGGCTATGATTTTTGTAAGTGTGATATCTGAGTTGAGTTATAGTAGTTATAGCAACATTTAAAAAAATAAAATATACATTTTTGGAGTAACATGAAGTGCTGTGAAACCCAGCTAAGCAAAGATTTTCTACATACAATCATCCTATATAATGTAAAGACATTTGTCAAAATAAAACCTTGATATCTTTAATATTGACTGAGTAAGGTCATGTCAAAGATTAAAATCAATGATTAAAATCAAAATGTGATGCAACAAATCTCATCATTAGATTATAAGACTTTAACCTGGATTTATCAGACAGGTTCACATGGTTAAACAAACCATCATCATTGATTGTAAGAACAAAATTCTTGATTTTCAGGGAGAGAAATATCTTGTCCTTAAGAAGAAATATAAACAGCTGATGCAAGAGTCTTCTGCTGGAGGAGATGCAAGCAAAGATGTTCAGATCTCCAACCCGAATCCATCGCAGAAACCACCAGCAGCAGCAGCAGCACAGGTGGCCTGGTGTACCGGACCCATAATAACCATTTCAGAGGTTTCAGAACCAATATGTACTGATAATGTGAGTGCCTTTTATAATATTAACTTTATTTCATCATCATAACACCAGCGTTACTGATGTTACATTGAATCCATCACAGAAACCAGCAGCACCATGTGCACAGGTGGCCTGGTGTACGGGACCCATGATAACCGTTTCAGAGGCTTCAGAACCAACATGTATAGATGATGTGAGTGACTATAATAACGTTTCATTATCATAACCAGAATTACAGATGTTAATTGTTCCTACAGTAGGCTATAGCTCAACTGGCAACTGTAAGTTGTTTTGGATAAAAGCATGTACCAAAATACATAAACACATGCACAAAATAAGCGGAGTTTAGTCAATAAACTGTCTTCACAGAAAACTGCGTTTACATTGGATTTTGTAATCTGTCAGGTTTCTTGCAGGCAGTGAGGTCACCGCCTATAGTCTGCCTAGTGATTTAAAAAGTGGTGGGAAATCTGTGAAAACTTATTTTCATGTTTGCACACTATGCAACCTTATGCGTTACTTTACGTTTACTTTATACTTGTTTAGGTTGTATACAAAGAGACATTCCGCATATGAACAAAACTGTGAATAAGCCAGTTAAAGGAAAACACCACCCTTTTTTTTATAGTTTACTATGTTCTTACCTCAACTTAGATGAATTAATACATACTTATCTTTTTTCAATGCGTGCACTTTTAATCTATGTACAGCGCTTCTTGAATGTGTTAGCATTTAGCCTAGCCCCATTCATTCCTATGGCTCCAAACAAAAGTTTTATTTTGTGCCACCATACTTACTCGTGTAACTAACTACTCATTTAACAGTCATAAAAACATGGAAGTGTTTTGTGGCTTCATTTGAAAGCCACAATGGTTTATTATGACCTTTACCCAATAAAAAACAGACAGTACCGCATTTACGGTACATGACCTCACATGTCATCAGTTTGTTAATCATGATGGGAATAATACTGTGCACAAACTCAATGTAACTCTGTTACAGGCTATTACAGGAAATTTTAAAATCTATGTCTAACAATATTAATGTAATCATAAGATATGCATACTATAAATTCTGATATTTTTCTCATATGTATTTGCATATTGATTTGTAATTATCGAAATGACAATTGCAATGCTTTGTGTAAGGGTCAGTCTGTCTGAGGTGTATGCAAAGAATTGCAATGTATATTTCAGGTATATAGAGTTTTTTTTTGCCAATTTTAAATAAATACATTCATGATAAAAAATATTATAGAAGACTTTATGCAAAAATATGTGCCAAAATAGAAATTATTTCGTTTCAAGTTAATAATGCATCTTCCATCAAATCTCATTTAATTTAAAATTTTGGCACATATTTTGCCAAAACATTAAAGTTTACATTAAAGTTTTCTATAATGAAGTGGTAACTCTGGTTATTTTTCATTTTTATCATTAGTTAATACAGGAAATGCAAATCTTGATATTTTTAGTTTGTAAGCCCTACTAACAAATAAATGACTACTACAAATTCTGCAGAATTGAAAATATTTTGCGATCAGTTTTGGCAAATTTACATGCTGACTTATATATCTTGCTCTTTCCTGATCCAACAAAACACAACAGGGAAAAAAGAAGTAAACAGCAATTTGTGTGAGTAATTTAAATGGTAATTCAGCCGCATTGCACAACATAATAAATTCCTGTGTGACGAAAGTACTTTCCAAGTACCTATACACTTTAAAACGCTGGGTGCGTTGGGTCAAAAAGGGACAAAGCCAGACGTCAAGGTTAAATTAACCCAGATAATGTTTATATTTGACCCAACAATGGGTTAAAACAACCCAGCAATTTGGGTTGCAGCAACCCAGCATACAGTAGGTTAAATTATGCTGGTTGGGTTCGACCCAAGCCTGTTTTGAACTTTTGAACAAAATATGTGCCAAAATGTAAAATTAAATGAGATTTGATGGAAGATGCATTATTAACTTGAAATGAAATCATTTCTATTTTGGCACATATTTTTGCATAGAGTCTTCTTTAATATTTTTTAATCATGAATTTATTTATTTTAAATTGGCAGAAAAACTCCATATACCTGAAATATACATTGCAATGCTTTGCATAAACCTCAGACAGACTGACCCTTACACAAAACATTGCAATGTACATTTCGATAAATTCAAATTGATATGCAAATACATATCAGAAAAAATATTAGAACTTGTATGCATTTTTTAAAGTGTACTGTTCGAGTATTTGTCATATTCTCAGATCAGCTAAAGATTGACTGTCATGGTGAAAAACTCCTCTATTAATCATTTTCCTGGATATCACTCCCAGTTCAGTTTTTCTCTTCAGACTGTTTGCTAAAGCCAGTAGCTGGATTAAAAACAACAGCATGCAATAAAAGAAAGCTTGTCAAAAACAACGGCACAAAGCAGATAACAGCGATTCAGTTGTCTTATCTTTTGCTGTAGGACTTCAGAGCTGCTATAAATGTTCATTTTTGTCTTCATACTTTAGGCAAGAAGTAAAAGGCATGTAAATACTATTTCTTGCCTGGTTTCTAGTTAACCTTTTCTTATCTTGAAGCCCAAAGCATCTTTTGGTCATATTTTGAGGTTTGCATTTTAGTGTTGCAGAAATTTGTATGTACACAAATGCATTACTGTGTGCATAGGTTACAATGCACACGGATGCAAGATGAACTTGACCTCTCCTGCGTGGTGTTTGGCAAGGCATTTGATCATATTACTATTAGTCACACACTTAATAATAGTGTATTATTAAACATTGTTGTGCAATATTTGTGCATGAATGAAACATCTGCATGTGACTTTGGAAAGGACCACGCAACCACAAAGCAATGTTTTAAAAACACAGTAGCAACGCCCAAGCAGCACTTGCATCCAGTTACATCTAGTTTACAACAATGGATGATTTTTTGCTGAAGTAAATTTCACCAAAGCTCACCAAGAAGGTCCAGTTGAATATTTTGAGTATGAGATGATAAGGTGCTACATAAATTCATGTGTGACGCTTTTCAGCGACATCAGCAGTGCAAAGATTAACACAAATAGTGTGAACTTCCTGTCAGTGTTCATTTCAAGTGTGTCTAACAGACGGCAGGCACAGATGTGTGATGCATGAAAGTGCCTTTATTTCTCTCTGACCATGTGAATGTCTTCTTTTATCTTATATCTTATCTTTCAATGAGAGATGGTTTGTTCCAAGTCTCTATATGCAAATGATGGGTTTACATCCTTCATGGCCATATATTAGAGAGTTAAACAGCTTATTTGGCCAACAAGAACATGAGAAATTTTGGAAGACCTTTGGCAGTGCATAGTGACCACGTTAAAAATGTATTAAAAAATATTAAAAATGTGTTTTTGAATAGATCATGAACGACATGAATAAGTTGTTAACTTTTTTTCAAAGTCAGCTGATGTACAGTAAGTGTATTTTGTAATGTGCGACTTTCTTGTGGTTAGCAGGCCGACAGCTCCCTCTCGCTGCCAACAGCTGTGGAGAACCTGGAGACTCCGGTGGATGAGCTCTCAGCATCAGATAAAGATGATGACCTGGACAAGGACTCGGGGTCAAAGGTGAGAGTCAAGTAACTTTTTATTAGGGTGACCAATTCAAGAAACAAAAACAAACAAACTTTTATATTAGGACATTTCAGAGGTTTATCTATCTGTCTGTCTGTCTGTCTGTCCGTTCGTCCGTCCGTCCGTCCGTCCGTCCATCCATCCATCCATCCAAACATCCACCCCCCCACACACATGCACGCACGTACATGATGATGAACATACATGTACATACATGTACATACATACACACATCCATACATACATCTGTCTGTCCATCCGTCCGTCCGTCCGTCCAAACATACATCCACACACACATATGTATATCTGTCTGTCTGTCTGTCTATATCCTTACATCCATCCAAACATACATCCACACACACACACACACACACACACACACACACACACACATCCATCCTTTCATATGTATATCTGTCTGTCTGTCTGTCTGTCTGTCTGTCTCTCTGTCTGTCTGTCTGTCTGTCTGTCTGTCCGTGTGTCCGTCTGTGTCCGTCTGTCTGTGTCTGTCTGTCTGTCTGTCTGTCTGTCTGTCTGTCTGTCTGTCTGTCTGTCTGTGTCCGTCTGTCTGTCTGTTTTTGTCTGTCTGTTTTTGTCTGTCTGTGTGTCCGTCTGTCTGTCTGTCTGTCTGTCTGTGTCCGTCTGTCTGTCTGTCTGTCTCTCTGTGTCCGTCTGTGTCTGTCTGTCTGTCTGTCTGTCTGTCTATCTATTCATCCTTACATCCATCCATCCATCCATCCATCCATCCAAACATACATCCACACACACATCCATCCATCCATTCATATGTATAACTGTCTGTCTGTCTGTCTGTCTGTCTGTATGTCTGTCTGTCTATGTCCGTGTGTCTGTCTGTGTACGTCTGTCCGTCTGTCTGTCTGTCTCCGTCTGTCTGTCTGTCTCTCTGTGTCCGTCTGTGTCTGTCTGTCTGTCTGTTTGTGTCCGTCTGTCTGTCTGTCTCTTTGTGTCCGTCTGTGTCCGTCTGTGTCTGTCTGTCTGTGTCTGTCTGTCTGTCTGTCTGTCTGTCTGTCTGTGTCCGTCTGTCTGTCTGTCTCTTTGTGTCCGTCTGTGTCTGTCTGTCTGTCTGTCTATCTATTCATCCTTACATCCATCCATCCAAACATACATCCACACACACATCCATCCATCCATTCATATGTCTGTGTCCGTCTGTCTGTCTGTCTCTCTGTGTCCGTCTGTGTCTGTCTGTCTGTCTGTCTGTCTGTCTGTCTGTCTATGTCCGTGTGTCTGTCTGTGTACGTCTGTCTGTCCGTCTGTCTGTCTGTCTCCGTCTGTCTGTCTGTCTCCGTCTGTCTGTCTGTCTCTCTGTGTCCGTCTGTGTCTGTCTGTCTGTCTGTCTGTCTGTGTCCGTCTGTCTGTCTGTCTCTTTGTGTCCGTCTGTGTCTGTCTGTCTGTCTGTCTATCTATTCATCCTTACATCCATCCATCCAAACATACATCCACACACACATCCATCCATGTATAACTATCTGCCTGTCTGTCTGTCTGTCTATGTCCGTGTGTCCGTCTGTGTCTGTCTGTCTGTCTGTCTGTGTCCGTCTGTCTGTCGTCTCTTTGTGTCCGTCTGTGTCCGTCTGTCTGTCTGTCTATTCATCCTTACATCCACCCATCCATCCATCCATCCAAACATACATCCACACACACATCCATCCATCCATTCATATGTATAACTATCCTGTCTGTCTGTCTGTCTGTCTGTCTGTCTGTCTGTCTGTCTGTCTGTCTGTCTGTCTGTGTCCGTGTGTCCGTCTGTGTCTGTCTGTCTGCCTGTCTATGTCCGTGTGTCCGTCTGTGTCTGTCTGTCTGTCTGTGTCCGTCTGTCTGTCTCTCTCTCTGTGTCCGTCTGTCTGTCTGTCTGTCTGTCTGTCCGTCTGTGTCTGTCTGTCTGTCTGTCTGTCTGTCTATCTATTCATCCTTACATCCATCCATTCATCCAAACATACATCCACACACACATACATCCATTCATATGTATAACTATCTGCCTGTCTGTCTGTCATGATATATAACCAATAAATTTTATCATATTTATATAATTTAATAAACTATATTTGTTCTTAATCTGTTAGGAAAATATTTTACTTGTTCTTTCCACTTAATTATCCCATGCTGACATTTTTAGCGTTAATAAATTAAAACCAGTATTTCTTTCTAAAATGTATGAAACCAAATAAAAACAGAAATTACAAATCGAATATCTAAAAATGTAAAACTAAGATGATTTTTAGCATTTTGCACGTACTTTTAGTCAGCACAGTAAAAGATATCCACAGCAACGCTGCATTTAATAATTGTAATACTAGAGGTGACCAACAGGTGGCGACAAAACAAACCGCTGGATTTTAAGGAAAACACATTCAGCCTGGTGTGACAGCATGAAAGCAACATTCATTTACATATGAATAAAGCCTTCTGTTGTTGTGCAAAGCACCAGCATGCTCCACCTTATTATACAGAATATGATCATCTGTGACATTTGTATGCAGATTGATCTGAGATTCACCTCAAACCACGTCTTTATAATGGCTAAATGTTGGAACATGAGATTTTATGCTAGAATGGATCAGTTTTATAATGTATTTTAATCTCATTGAGTTTTGTTTTGCCTTGCTGTTTCATGTCTGCTTTGAGTTTTTGGACATCTGGGTTGCGTGTTGTCACCCAGACCGCATGAAACTGTTTAACTGGGAAAGATTCACACTTGAAAGCTCTTCACACCTGACAGCTTTTCTAAGAACACAGACTAACCAGCTAGTCACTCATAACAATTATTCATAGGATGCACTGAAGCTGAAATTATTTGCATTAAATCTCTTTAATATTTTACAATGCAGTTAATCTTTTTTACAGTGATTATTGGACACCACCAAATAAAATGATTTTTATTTGTCATATTGTATTTGGCAGATGTTTTATATACTATATTCAAGTTATACAAATCGAACACATGACCTTTGCACTCCTAATGCAATGCTCGGCCAATTGAGCCGCATAAAGGAAAAATAATAATTTTAAAGTAATTATTCACTCACTCACCCGCTCAATTACCTTTAAACTTGTTTTGTTTGAAGAGGAAATACATCTGGCTAAGTTCCTCTTCAAACACAAGTAAATAAATATTGCTCACCGTATGTAGAAAAAGAGGCTTTGTTACCATTCGTGCACCCTATAGGACAGAAAGCGAGTGTTTATGGTCCACCGCTGTCCTGAGAACCATTAACCGTCGCACAATTTCACTAAAATGACCAAATTATCCTCTCGAATTCATCAGATTGACTGACACTTTGAAACATAGAGAGAAATTGCCCGGTACTTTGGCTCCGAAAGCCCGTTGCTTCTTGCAAAACGGCGTACGATAACAATAACAAAAGACATAGTTGAAGCAATCTGGCGCTCATTGGAGTTAATCGTTCACCTCTGAGGGGTTTTAAACATTTTTCATTTTACTCTTCTCTCGTTTGCTTTTGTGATTTTTAAAAGCTTTGTTTTGGGGGTAAACAGCCGTCCTGTAGCGAATAACAGAGTGGAAGTTTGTAGATCAGCTGAGGAGAGCATTGTGCTTGCAACGCAAAGGTCGTGGGTTCAATCCCAGGAAAGACATGTAGTGAAAAAAGAAAATATGTAGATGTATGTCGCATTACGTCGCTGAATGGAATGTAAATAAAGCTTTGTGTCAGCTATTCTGTGTAGACATTTCAAGCATTTCCTCTATTTGTTGAGTTTCCTACATCTTTGTTGGCTCTGCTGTGTATGTTTGTGTATGTGCATCTGTGTGTGTGTTTCTTGCATGTGTACCGAAGACCTTGCGGTCTGTTTACCATGTTTATTTGCAAGCCAGACTCTCGACAGCGCCGGGTTTCTCTCAACTCATAGCGCTACTACAGAACAGGAAGAGGGCACGTCTCACACCTAAAACCAATGCACACTATTAGAGTTTATTTACATTACTAACTGTACAGTTTCACACTAACTGTCTACAAACAACACACATATACTGTATGATGCTCCAGATAATGCTAAACTGCCAGAAAAAAAGGTCAAAAAATGGTCCCAAGCTGTCACTAAGGCCTTAGTGGACCCTTTAAAAGATCCTAACATGTACCATTTAGGTACAGATATGTATACATTTGGTACTAATATGTACATTTGAGCTACTAATATTAACTCCTTTGTGTACTTTTTGAAAGGATACCACCCCATTGACAGCTAGGTGCCATGTTTTGATATTTTTTCTGACATGTTTTGTGATTGATTTTGGTCAAATGTAGTCTGATATATATATATATCTTTTTTTTATCTTTACCAGAGTGAATCTGAGCTGGATGAGGAATGTGGAGGAAGTCTGGGACCCACTGCTGTGGCTGTGAGTATCAGTAATTCATGCAACAAAACGACACAAACTGTGGTTTAAAGCAACACTATGTAGTTTCCATGTAAAAATGACTTACAGCTCCCCCATGTGGTTGAAAAGCGCAACAGTGCCTGGTATCAGAAACTCTTCTGAAGGCAGGGGGAGGGGCGGGGCAGTGTTTCCTCCCCTCCACCGCCACTTTCAGAGTGTGCTTGTAGCAGCTAGGAGGCTGCTCAGGTTGCAGCAACAGTACAATTTGTCCAGTTAAAAGTTGTTCTATCACTGAAATAATTTTAGAGACATTATTTAAAGGTAAAAAAATTACATAGTGTTGCTTTAAATGTGAAATGTCATATAAGAATAACACACATAAAATACAGTTAAAGGTGCAATGTGTAAATTTTAAGAGGCTCTAATTACAGAAATGCAATATTATATAAATAACTATGTTTTTAGTGGTGTATAAAGACTATACATAATGAACTGTTTTTATGTTTTTATTACCTTTCAATCAGCTGTTTTTATCTACATACACCATGGGTCCCCTTACATGGAAGTCGCCATCTTGCGGCGCCATGTTTCTCCTTTAACGCACAAATTGCTCTATAGAGCGTGTCATTGTTGTCTCAAATGACAATATGTTTGTCCTGTGACGGCTACTGTAGCTTCTCTATGTGTTTTTTTTTAAATGGAGGGGTGAGCGGTGGACTGAGCTTTTAGTTGCAGTTCGCAACCTCACCACTAGATGCTGCTAAAATCTACACTCTGCACCTTTAAAATGTTGTATTAAATAGTATGCACTCTTAAATATACAGGTGCTACAATGATTTAGATGAACCAATTTTGGTTGTATGGTTCCATGAAGAACCTTTAACATCTAAGGAACCTTGTTGTTTCACAAAACGGTCTTTGTAGTGAAAAAAGGTTGTTATGCTATATAAAAATAAAGATAAGAAAGAAATGGTACTTTTAAATGGATAGTTCAACCAAAAATGAAAATACACCCTCATGTTGTTCTAAACCTGAATGAGTTTCTTTTTTCTGTTGAATACAAATTAGATATTTTGATAAATGATGGTCACACAGTTGACAGTGCCCATTGACTTTCATAGTTGGATAAACAAATACTATGGAAGTCAATAGGTATCGTCAGCTATGTGGCTTTTATTGAAATATCTTTTTTGTGTTCATCAAAAACTGAAAGATGAATGAAACTGAGATGATGATTTTTGGGGAACTGTCCCTTTAGGAACTTTGATTCTTTGACAACCAAAAATGGTTCTTCTGTGAAGTGCATGAGGAATCATTTTAGAACCATATTTTTTAAGTGTGTGTGAGGGTATAAATTAAATAAAATGAATTAAAATTTCTGAATAATAATTAAAAAACAATTTGTATACTCCCATGTTGTTTTTCTATATTATAAAACATTTTAAATTTGATGTTTTATGGACCTGAGCTGGAAACCAATTGAATTTGTATTTTAGCTGGATCCTATTGAAAAGGAGTGGATCTTCTCAGCAGCGTGTGGCCGACTGTCTCACCTCACACAGCTCTTGAAACAAGACACTTCACTGGCCAATAAAAAGGTAAGAAAACTTTATTTCCTCATCAGTTTGTGCTTACTTGAAGCATCCTGTGCATGAATCCATCTCTCATATTGCACTTTTAATATTTTCTTTTATTTGTTCTTTTCACATGTTCACAATTCAGGATTTTACCTCGGTAAGTTTGCAACTACTGCCACCTTTCATAAAATTACAGAATAAGTTTTTATTTGGGGTTTTTTCGCCGCTGGGATGGTAAAGCTTTGCAAAAAAAGTCATGGGTTTTAACCCCACACTCTCAGAAAAAGCTACAAGAAGGTAAAAATGTTACCTTTCGTACCTTAACTCTTTCCATGCCAGTGTTTTTTTTAAAAAAGCCCCAGCATTTTTCATGATTTTCACAAAAGTTTAATTCCTTCCATATCCAATGTTCTTCTTAAAATATATAAACCTACAATATATTAAATCAAAGAACAGACCCCCTGCCTTTAAAAGGTTTCATCCTACCTACATTAGTTCTCTTTTTATCATCTCTCAAATATGGGTAGGTTCCTTAAAAAACACAACATTTTGAGCAAAAGCAGATAAAATTTTATTTTTATGAAGGACTTTTGATAGAGATCAGATTCAGAGTCATCCTCAAAACTTACAAGGACATACAGCTGTTTGCCCTAGGGCGATACTTCCGGGTTTTATAAGTTGCGTAAAGCCGTAAATACTCGTCATTGGCAGGGAAGCGTTTTCTCCTAATTTTCTCGTCAATGGCGGGGAAAGAGTTAAAGGTGCATACTGGTACCTCAAAGGTACCAAAATGGTACATATCAGGACCATTTTTAAAGGGTAACGTCCCAGTGACAACCTTTGTACCTTTTTTCTGAAAGTGCAGGGAACACATACTAATCAAATCTATACATTTACTGCACAAGATGGATGTAAATGACACACTAAATAATTTGTCGAACAATCCTTGTGATTATGCTTTTTGTAAATGCATAAATGTAAGGGGTTAGATGTAGACATGTAGATGATAGTAATGATTTATATACTTAGTAGCATGTCTTTTGTTAAACCATGACAATAAGCTGTTAGCAGATTTTAAAGGTGCAGTGTGTATGTTTTAGCGGCATCTAGTGGTGAGGTTGCGAAATTCAAACAACGGCTTAAGGGCTCGTTATAGTCGTGCGTAGGTTCTGCGTCAGTTATCATTTATACTTTTGCATCGTCGTCCGCGTAGACGTGCAAACACACGCGCGACTGCTGGTGGGCAGTATCCACGAGTGTAACCACAGTAACAGCGCGATCGTCAGAGAAAAAGAAGCTTGGCAACAACCCACAAACGAAGAAGAAACAGCAACTTGTTGTGTATAATTTGAGAAGACCAGCAATGATGGAAGTAAACAAAACAGCGACTTTTGATGCAGTTTGAGTTGAACTTGGCTCTTCTTTGTTTTCACCGTCACAAACGGAAATACCTATGACGCAGTTTTTTTACCTGACGGGAGGGGTTCTGGTGGACCAATCACAGCGCTTGCGATCCGCGTAGATCTGACACGCTGTTAAAAGTTTTGCGAGGTGCGCGTCAGGCTACGCACAGGCTATGGCTACGGCATAGAACCTACGCACGACTATAAATCGCCCTTTAGTTCACTGCTCACCCCTCGCTTTTGAAACACATAGAAAAGCTAAGGTAGCCGCCACACACTGCACCTTTAAGCAAACAAAGACATTGTACAGTATATAGTTAGGCGTATTTTAGGAAAATGTCTAAAGTAGCTACCCTATCTCATGGCAAGTCGTCTTATTGTCACAAAATATTTGATTATTGTTTTTATGTTATTGACATGATTTTCCGCTGTTTTCGTGCCACTGGAGCACGAATGTCTGATTTGTGTCATCCACAAATTTCTATAAATAGTTTTTCGTGTCTGTGGCACAACTTTATCATGACATTTTATATTTTTTTCTCATTGTTTTTTCCTAATTTTAAATCATTGTCGCTGGGTTTGGGTTAGATTCTTTTTTTTATAACTTTATTTATCCCAAAGGGAAATTTAGCATGTCACAGCAGCAAGTCTCACCAAACAGTAAAAATACATTAGAAAATAAAACATAACAATACACATTATAAGAAATAGCATTCATAACACACCATCCAAATTTTTGTGCAGTATCAATTTGCAAAGCATTATCAGATTCGGGGTTATGATGTATATTTTTGCATTGGTTTCTACATGTTTTTCTTCCACTTTTCTCGCCTGGAGTTGGGGTTTGGGTTAGGATGTCACAGAAAGTGATTTTAACCCCAACCTCAAGCGACAAGGATTAAAAAAAAAAAAGGAAAAAACAATGAGAAAACCAAATATAAAATGACAAGATTAAGAAAGTCATGCTTTTGTTGGGTGACACGAAAAAGACATTTATGCTCCAGTGTAAAACAGCGGAAAATCGTGTCAATAACATGAATACATTCATCAAATATTTCGTGAGTAAAACACGGATTTCCATGAGATTGGGTTGAAAGTGAACTATCGAAATGAAGTGTTGCCATTAATTGTCATTTTGTGTTTATATGACTGTTCAGTAATAAGTTTCATTTCTCTTTTTCTCTCTCCTGACTTTGACAATGACTTCCACAAGGGGGTGAGTTGAATCTCTCTTCTGTGTAGTGTTCATAGAGTCAAATGTGAATCTTCTCCACTTTGTTTGAGAGTCTTGTAAGGGTCGTCCATGACACTGCACATTAAAAGCATTAGAGATCTGGACCACTGAGCTTCTCGCGACTCTCCACAGTTCCCAGTCTAAACCCAGGTGCAGAAGCCCCAATCATGCATTTCAAAGGCTTATTTTCAGTGGGATTATGAAAGATAGCTTTTTAGCTCTTCTGCCCCCCAAAACAAGCACAAATCCTTTTATTTGCCCCCCCTGTGCGCTTAAGAGCTTTGAGCTGGTGTTTGTGGTCCCTGCTCTCACACTGTCCTGTGTTGGACCACCTTCTAAGAACCTCTAAGCTCTTTGCCTTCCATGCGCAGACAAGATACAACAGCGACCATTGAAGTGCAGGGAAGATTAGGGGTCACCTCAAAGACTTCAACCACTTAAAGATAATCTGAAAGTAATAGAGCAGCCTGGGATTAATTGGAGAACAATCACGGCCGTGTCCCCAGGAAGGTGGTAAGTCTGACCCCCAGGTGGCTTTGATGCCCCCCTTCACGAACCGAGAAACCATGCCAAGCAATGAAGTCACTTTGGGCAGACCGGCACCTTCCTCCGGACCGGTTGCACTTTCCGAGGTTTTCGGACCCCTCTGTCCGGCCTCTTTCCCAGGCTTTTTGCCTTTAAGCTGATGAGGACGCTCATTTTGGGTGTCTTAGATGTATCTGGATCTTTTCTGCTTCATCTATTGTTCAAGTCTTAAGTTTAAGTAGTTAAGCTTCGCCTTTAGCCTCTCCTTAGTAACTAAAGTTACACATCACCCCGAGCCGTAACCCGACACGACGCGCATTATCTCTGTTTTGCTTTCACACGTTGGAAGCTCCTTTGGGGAAAATTCCAATTGAACCTCTCGTGGTGAATCCCGTAAATAAACAGCGGCAATCTCTCAGATGCAACGTAAACATTCCTACCGTTGAACTGCTCGGTTTCTGTCCGCCGACACGTGGAGAGAGCAGATAAGCGTAAAGAAAAGCCACCTGTGTGCCAGGTGGGTTTCTTCCCAGCATGCAACACAAGCAGTGCCTTTCCTAAAAAAAATAATCAATTTATCGACCTAAACTGAATTATAGCAATGTGTAACAGAAATGCATGGGTATAAAAATACAGAGTGATAAAAAATATATAGACACTTTGGATAAAAGGTTGTATTCGCTAACATAAGTCAATGCACAATAAACGTACATGAACAAAGATGCATAAATGCTTAAAAACTATATTGCTCATTGTTAGCTAATGCTTTAACCAATGCTAACAAATACAAATGCATCTTAAAAAGTGTTACGTTATTATTTTTAAAGCAATGCAAACATTAACTTAATATGTGATGGTTACAATCTGCTTGTTGAAGTGTAATATATATGGTGTTTAATAAGCATCTTCTCCATGTCTTCAACATTTCCTCTCTTGATGTGCTGGACGTCACTTCCTCCCTCACACAGTTTGTAAGTACATCATTTGTCCATTGCTCTTATTTAAAAGATACGATGAATATGTGTGCCACACACCTCCTTTGCGCCCCATACTGGCCCTCACAAAGATGCTATTTGGTTAGTGAAAGTTAAGGGTTCCCTACCAGGCCGAGACAGGAATCTGAGTAACAAGGGTAGGAGATGTCACATCCTGTTGAACGTCGTCCGTCACACCGAACCTCCATGAGACCTGTCGGCCTGTCAGTCAAACGTGTACGCCGGCCAATCCATCTCAGAGTTGTGACAGTCAAAACAATAGATGGGCTGATAGGGGAACCAGACTTCATCTGTCACAATCTGTCCCACGGGCAGGACTGATAACACCTACAGGAGACACACGACCCTCCCTTTAGTACAGAAGACATAATATGCCTAATACTTTCGGAAATGAATGCATGTTAGCGTAGCTTAACTGTTAGAGAACTGCGTTAGCATCACACAGATCATGGGTTTGATCCCTAGGGAAAACACATCATCATGGTCATTTTTAGATGCGTAAAATGTAAATTCAGGCTGAGCTATGTATGCACTTTACAAAACGCTGGGTTATTTTGGGTCAAAAAGAGACAAACCCAGCCCTTGGGTTAAATTAACTCAGAATTGACCCAACGATTGGTTAAACAATGCAGCATAGATTATATAACAAACCAATAGGTTGTGTTTGTCCCTCTCTAACCCAACTTTGGTTTGAAAATAACCCAGCGGTTTTTGTTTTTAGACTTTGGCAAATACTTATATGGGCGGTTTCCCAGACAGGATTGATCCTAGTCCCAGACTAAAATGCAGGTTTGAGCTGATATAATTTAAAAACATCTTGTACTGATTGATTTTAACATAAAATTGTTTGTCTTAAGATGCACACCTGTAGAGTTTTTTGTAAGGTATGTTTTTAAAAACGACCTAATATAAATAAGGCCTAGTTCTGGATTAACCTAAACCCTGTCTGGGAAACCACCCCATAGTATAATAAACCGTATATATAAAAATTGTTGTAAAAAGTCATGGCAGACATTTATTTTTTGTTTGTCACACTAGCTGCATTTCCATTAAAGATTTGTGCAAAACTTTAGCGTTATTTTCAAAATGTCGACAGAAACGATTGCAAAATAACTGCAAAATTATGCAACTAAACTGTAATTTTTTGAGATAAGTCATTCCAAAAACCATAGCGACAGTTTTGTCCGCCTTGATACGGCACTGCAAAGATTGACGCGAATGTGCAAGTCGCAAGAGCGACTTGAAAGCATACAGAGCAACTTCAACTTAACTTCAACTTAACTTCAACTTATTTATTTATAAAGCACATTTTCATGCAACTATGTTGCCCAAAGTGCTGTACACACAATAAAAAATCATAAACACACTTTATATTTCGCATTCGACTCCCAAATCGCTTTTGCTGTATTTTAATATCAAGCGCTTGGCTATTGTGACGCCACATGAAGTCAAACACAGCTCTCCACAGTCCTCCAATCGAACATCCCCGTGCAATATCTAAAGAATGATCATGTGACTGTTACGCATGTCAAGTGATGTTTTTCAAATTGCCTGAAAAACCACCTCCCGGGGTAAAAACTTTTTTGCAATATATGGGAGTTTATACGAAATTGGTTTCCATTGGACGCGTTTTTAATTCGCTATTTTAATTTGAAGGGTAATGGAAACGCAGCGATTTGTAGTTAGGTTAAATCTAGAGCATTGCATTGTGGGATTTACTATGCAATAGAGTGCAAGCACTTATTTCTGCAAATATAGAGGGTCATCTAAGTATTTTGTGAACTGTCAAATTTGCATACTTCAGAAATGTTTTATTGTCGTATTTTTCTGTAAAGCAGGTTTGAAACAATATGTTAGTTGAAAATGCTCTACAAAACTAAGGGGAACTGAATTGTTTTGCTCAGGTAGCAGAGCTTCATGTTATGGCAGCCATAGGCGCCGCTCAAGCACCGACCGAAATGGCCGTGCACCCGTAGAAAAATGCCAGATATGCTCAATTAATTTGAGTCAAAAACGCTTTTAAAATTTGAGAGCCTCTCTGATTGGTGGATCTTGTGAGTTGTAATATCTACAATGCTTTGATGAATAAGCTGAATAAGGGGCGTATAACATTTCGTGTCTAAAACCGCCGCTTTCCCCCTTCTTTCCAAATTGTTTGGCCGCTCCTGTAGCGTCTGCTGTTGCCAAGCAAGCATTGCATTGTCGCGAACACCCACCGACGGAAAAATAAATTAACGCTTTTTATGGTAGCCAATAGCTATCAAGACCATTATGCAGTCCCTCCAGAAAAACGTGATTATGTGATCGCATGATTTAACGCATAATCAGCCAAAGTCCGCATATTTATGCGTGGGACACATTTTTTCAAATATACTGCAGCATAAATTGCAGATTTCCTTGTGCAAAATATATGCGGGGCTTGCATGATTTCATAATCCCTGCATTTTTTTTTAGCAGAAATCACATATATCTTAGAAGAAAGTTGAAAAATGTTGCATTTACCTCACACAAGCGCAGCCATGTCCCCTGTTGCATTGGGAACGTTATAAAGTGACGTGAATTTGTGACGTGAACATCATTGAAAAGCTGCAAAATATAAAAACAGTTTTTGCAAGTTCCCGCAATTTCATCGCATAAAATTGCATAAATATCCCGCATATTCCATCACATTTTTTTTTTTGAAAACGTGCCGCAAGATCAAGGATTTTTGCCCCAACAATCACAAAAAAAAAACTCCGGGTTTTTCTGGAAGGGCTGATTATGTAACATTTTATCTGCTTCATTATATTACGGACCTAAATGCAAAACATGTTTTCCATATTTATTGATGTATATTCAGTGTCGTTTTTGGTTATCATTGTTTCTCTCCGTGCACCCAAGTGACCTTGATGACATCATCATTCATTTAGAGAGAAATGTCATTACGTTCTTATTAAAAAAGTGTTCCTTTAGCTTACCTGAAAGAGCATTGCATTGCAAAAGGTTTGATCCCAGACAGTGAAAATGTATGCCTTGTAAGACGCTTTGAAAGCGCCTGCCGCATGCATAAATGTAAATGTAAGATTAAGAAGACATTTCTTCATCTGAATAACATGCACAGTGAAACCAGGAATATTTATATCGTAAGTAAACACCATAACACAACAAACACAATAATTTGTGGTTAAGATCACTGAGCGTTCAGAAGTTCACCGTCCGTGCATGTGTGCGTATCTGAGATTGTGTGTAATGTGGTGGCCTCTCCTCTTGACAGGGCTTGTCAGCAATCTGATGCCTGGGTGGGTCCTTCATCATAGGGTCATACCAACATCATCAATCTTGCAACCTGTGACAGGCCACTGCTCCCCCCGTAGTGGGCACACTGGTTTGTTGTTTTGTAATTAGACCGCTATTAGATGTCAGGAAACCGTCCCCAACACACCCTCTGTGCACAGCTGGGGCCCGCTGGCAGCCTATGAGAGGCCACGGTTCGATCCACCGCGTGGCGTTAGGGGGGTGGGGCTTCACCTGGTGTGAGAGAATGAACGTGTGGAATGTAAATGATGTATTACAAGATGAATCAGAAGCTCAACCTGGTCAAACAAGCTGGTCGAACGACTTTATGAGGTTTCATTGGTTGGGCAGCCCAGTCAAGCCAATATAGTGTAGTGGCTGGGGTTGAAAATGCATTTGTTAATTAGACATGAAATAAAAACAAAAAGGGAACAAACTAAATGCTATATAAATATCTGAAATGTGTTTACATTTTTCAAGTGAACTGTTACTCAGATTTACTCAGATTATTGATTAATTTGCAGTTTATTAAAATTATAACACTCTAAAAACTCTAAAAAGCGTTGGAAAAAAACATAATGTTTAAGAGTGTATTAATATTATTAACGTAATTATTTTAAATAATATTTAAAATGCACTTTCATTGCTGATCTCAGATTTTTGCATCCAACTTTAGCTGTGAAGAAAGTAAAATTGAATACAATAAGGATGCTTATTAATATTTTTTATGTATTTTAATATATTACACATTATTAATAATAATGCATTTTATTTATGTTCTATGAATATATTTATGCATTATGAATATTATTAATATACTAATACTAATAACTAATATTACTAATATTATACATTTTTATTATATTATTAATATTATTAACCTGAAGTATATTTTTGCGTTAGTAGTTTAGTGCTTTATAATTGAAATGTATATTTCTATTTGTTGCATCTTTGTTTAACACATTTGTAATTATTTATTAAGTAACAGAATTGTTTTCTGAACAATGTATATTTAAATTAAATAATAATATTTTGTTCATTTCACTACCGTTTTTAAGTCATAAGCAACCATAAGACTTTGTTTATCCTACACTGTAAAAAAGCAACTGTTTGTGGCTTAGTAAATGTAAATAAAATGAGTAAATGCTATTTTAAAAAATTATTCTTGTTCTTTTAACCAAATTTTAGTAAAAATAACACAAAAAGTGAGTAATTCTAAATGAACACATTATTAAGTAAATTCAACTAAATTTTATCATGTAAAATTTGTTAGAAGGAAAAACGTAATAATTTTGTGTTGAAACTAATTTTTTAGTGGACTTGTATACTGTTAAAAAATAATATGTTGGATTTACTTAAAATATAGTGCATAATTTTTTGCGTACACTTTTTTAAGTAAGTTTCACATGGAATTTTAAAGGTGCAGTGTGTAATTTTTAGAAGGATCTCTTGACAGAAATGCAAAATAATATACAAAACTATATTTTCAGGGAAAGACCTTTCATAATGAACCGTTATGTGTTTATTACCTTAGAATGAGACGTTTTTATCTGCATACACGAGGGTCCCTTTACATGGAAGTCGCCATCTTGTGCCACCATGTTTCTACAGAAGCCCTTAACGGACAAACTTTTTTTACTAAGTTGTCTTCGACGATGACATGTTTGTCCTGTGATGGCTACCGTAGCTTCTATATGTGTTTCAAAAGCGAGGGGTGAGCAATGGACTGAGCCGTTGGTTGCAATTCACAACATCACCACTAGATGCCGCAAAAATTTACACACTGCACCTTTAAGCAATTGCTTAAAAAATCTAACTTTAAGCTTAAATAGCTTAAAATCCATGTAAAACGTATTTAAAAAATTGCAATTACTTAAACTGCTTAAAATTCCAGGTTAAACTTACTTTAAAAAGTGGTTGCAAAAATGATGCACTATATTAAAAAAACATTGTAAATCCAACATTTTTTTTTTCAGTGTAGATAGTTCATGTAAATCAGGTTTTAAATATTTGAAATATTTATAATGTAATGTAAGTGTTGTTAATAAAGTTATTACGAATTGTCACTTAATATATTTTACTCTAATAAGTTGTAAATGTCTCTTGCAGACTGCCCTGCACTGGGCTGCAAAACACGGTAAAGCAGATATGACCACGGCATTGGTGGAAGCAGGAGCCGACATAAATACAAAAGCGGTAAGCACTTCACTTAATACATTATCGTGACTCCTACCATAAATAATAGGTGATAAAATAATATGAATGCATACATGACTAAACTCGATGAATTCACTAATCAAACATTTGATATTTTTGTGTCTCTTTTTTTGACAGCATGTAAGTACTGTACGCATCACCTCACATGGACTCTGGATATGTAAGCGTGCATGCATGGGTTAATGTTCCTCATGTTAATGTCGAGCTGTCAGAGAGTGTCTGTTTAAAAATCTGACAGCTCCTCTCCAAACCAGCTGTACAAATGAATCCAGAACGTATGTTCATAAATCAAACTCTGTCATGTTAACAGCTTCCCTTAAACAATGTCTTCATGTATTTCTAACAGCAGCCTCAGAGCAAAGCAATTTCACTCAATTACTAGCCAATTATGATTCGGCCATTAGTTTGTGTTGCTGTAACCTCACTTAACTTGCGCATTTTCTTTCTCCACCCCTTTTTCTTCTCTCTCTCTTTATCTCTCTCACTCTCTTTCTCTGTGACATTCTAGGGGGTGAGTGTTGAAATTAACTTTATTTAAATTACAACAATAATATTGCAGTGCATAACAAATTTATTAGACTAGTATGTACGGTTTGTGTCATGGGTGTCTTAAAATGACCAAATTCATTTGTTATGTTTAATGGTTAATCCATTAGTTTATGTAAGTTCTTAAGTATTTCTTATGCTAAAATATAATTGTTGTTATCCAAGAATTGTCACATTTACTTTTTCACAAGAAATGCAAAAAAATAGTAATG
This sequence comes from Paramisgurnus dabryanus, assembly GCF_030506205.2. Lineage (NCBI taxonomy): Eukaryota > Metazoa > Chordata > Actinopteri > Cypriniformes > Cobitidae > Paramisgurnus > Paramisgurnus dabryanus. The sequence continues at coordinate 4,076,108 of NC_133357.1, forward strand.
CACTTTTATTTAGATGCCCACATTTTCTGTAAAGTTTTAATGGTCGAATGTTTCGCTTGATTTATTTCTGACTTGTGAAAAAAATGTGCCACTTCAAATGTGGGTATAAAAATGCAAATTCATCTTGACAGTCATCACTTCTGTTTAAAATGATAAAATGTTTGAGTCCACTTTAAAACACTTCTTGATGCTGCATGATTTTTGAGACAAATAGACAGGTGCTATTATAAACTTGTTAAGCACTGAATATAATATATCACAGTTTTTGTCACACTGTAAAAAATATGCTACGTTTTTGTCAAATCAACATATATTTTTATGTTAAACAATTTCAACTTGATTTTATAAGTTATGTCAACTTTTCACAGCCAAAACTTTAAATAGTAAGTTGAATTGACTTGAAAAAACAAGTGGTTTTAACATCATGCTGTATATTTTTTACAGTGCACATTTGGAAAATAAGAATAAGATTTTGCATCATAGAAATGAGATTATATCTTAATAGACATAAAATTCACATCTAATGATGAATTACATCGTTCTTGTTTGTTATTTATACAGGGATACACACCTTTACATATAGCTGCACTACATGGGCATCGACATATAGTTGACCTGCTGGTCAGGAAATACGGTAAGCAATAACTATGCTAACATGTGCCACATTCGTACAGAATATATGCGCATTTGATTGAGTTACATTGCGTAAGTTCATATTACTGAAACACACAGGGGCAAAGCTAAACCTGCGGGACTACAGCGGTCGCTTGCCATATTATTACCTCAAAAAATTGGAGACACAAATAGAAGACAATGAACTATGTAAGTCAAATAATTCTTATTTTTAGTGCATAAAACAGGAACATATGGGCTTCAGTTTGTTTTGTGATTTGGAAGAATCAGCTATAGGTTTTTACCCCAAACTATTTTTTGTTGCTGTTGTCTTATTATTTTGCTGTGATTTGTTCTCTTAAGGTGAGGCCGGTGAATGCCAGAGTCCTGCTCAGGCCAGCGAGCGCAGAAACAGAAAGATTTCATCCTTATTTCAATCCATGAAGAAGTGGGGTTCAGCGGAGGATCTCGCACCCATACAAGAGGAAAGAACCGTTCCCCATCAACTCATGCTTCCTGCGTTTAGGACCAGAAAGTTCTCACGGTAGAGCGCATGAGCTCCAAACGTCTGCAGATTGATCGTTCATAGATCAAATCACATGATACTTTATTCCTCTGGGCATAAATAGTGTTCTATATCTGCATTCACTTTCCATAACATTTCGTTCACTTTAATGATTTTTATTGTATGATTAGCTTTTGTAGTTTATTATGCCATAACGGATTGTTACATGTCAAGTGTACAAACTTATATTAATCTTTGATCTGTATCATTAAAATGGATAAAATGTTTACAAAACCTCAAAAAAGTATTTTAAAACAATGCACATATTTTTTTTTCAAGCAAGTAGAAACATTTCGGACCCTTGACCACAAAACCAATCATAAGTCGCACGGGTATATTTGTAGCAATAGCCAACAATACATTGTATGGGTCAAAATTATAGATTTTTTAATGCCAAAAATATTAGGATATTAAGCAAAGATTTTGTAATTTTCCTACCGTAAATATATAAAAAATATATTTATCCTTAGTAATATGTGTTGCTAAGGATTAAATTTGGACAACTTTAAAGGCGATTTCAATATTTCGATTTTTAGCACCCTCATACTGGAAAAAATTATTTTCAAGAAAAAAATCGTAGTATTTTTGTCTTGTTTTCAGTAAAAAAATATCTAAAAATTATTAAATTAAGATGCTTTTTCTTGATGAGCTAAATGACCCAAGAAAATAAGTCTAGTTTATAGACAAAAAATATCAAATTTAAGTGATTTTGTGCATAAAACAATCAAACAAATTTGTTAATGGGGTACGCAAAAAAATATTGAAATTTTTTCTTATACACTAAATTCAAGAAATATTTGCTTTTTGTATTTTTTTTATTTTTTTGCTTGTTTTATGCACAAAATCAGTTAAATTTTATATTTTTTGTTTTAAAACTAGACTTATTTTCTTGGGTCGTTTCCTCATCAAGAAAAAGCATCTTAATTTAAGAATTTTTAGATATTTTTACTTAAAACAAGACAAAAATACTAAGATTTTTTTTTCTTGAAAATCATTTTTTACACTGCAGATTACAGATTTTCAAATACTGTAGTTGTACTCATACAAATATTGTCATATCCTAACAAATCATATATCAATATAAAGCTTATTTATTATAATACAAATGGACCCTTATGACTGGTTTTGTGGTCCAGGGTCACATTTTTGTTTTATATCATACTCTTAAGAAATGCTGGGTTGTTGGTTTCGACCCATGGTATGGACAAACCCAACCATTTTTACCATACAGCTTTAATTTGCCTCATGTTAACAGTTTAAACCATAACTGAATTCAGAAAGCGATTTACACCAAATACCACAGTGTCAGAAAAAGTTCATAGTACTTCAAAGGTGCATATTGGTACCAAAGAGTGCCTAGTAGTACATCAAAAGCACGTATTATTAACAAATGTATACATATCTGTACTTAAATGGTTCATGTCAGAACCTTTTTAAAGGGTACTGCCCCAGTGACAGCTTGGGACTATTTTTTGCAATTTGTCTGTTCACCTATGGTTTATATTCATACAGATAATAAATATTAATAAAATAAACAACACCTTGCAATCCAATCAAATATCTATGAATAAAAAAAAACATGCCTTATAATATTTGGAAATACATTACTTTAGGGAAGTTAAATGAATGCTGTTTATTTAATTTTTGCCTTTTTTTTCTATAGATGTGATTTAGGGCATATTTGTCTTGTATTTCAATCTTTAAATAAATTATAAACAAATAAGCTTGTTTCCTTATGCTGAAATTCATCTGGTTTGTTTTTAACCCATGCTGGGTAAATATTAGACAGAACTTAATGCTGGGTTAAAAATTCAACCCAAATTCCAACCCAGCATTGGGTCTTTTTCAATTGTTTATGGTTTACTGAAACATTGGCTTTTTGTATGTGTACCTGAATGTTTATTTTCACAGTGACATTTATATTCCCTTATATGAAAAGGAAAAATAAATTTTACTGAAGATCACTTGTGCTCTTTTATCTTCTCATCATACGGAGCGCTTTTATTATAAATCATTACACGATTTTCCTCTAATTCATCATAACAAATAAAAACCTCCTAAACTCCCCCACCTTTCCTCTGGGCCTTTCGATAATCTACCGTGCCCTCTCTTTCATCACCCTCGTGGATCAGCCTAACAAGATTACACCCTATCAGATCTTTCACCTCAGTCACTATCCCCTCGCACCTTCGCAGCTACACCCCAAAGAAAACCACTGCGGTTCTTTTCTCCTCTCCGTCTTTGATTTCCACGAACCGCTCGCCTTTGAGTTCCCCAGATGGAGTAAATATGGTCCTCCGTAAGGTCCTGAGCCCTTAATTCCAGCTTAGTCGCAAAAGGCCAGCACTTGCTTTCGGGTTTTGGGTATCACAGGAGTAAGAGGAAAGACAGCCAAGTGGTTTTGTGCCTTGTTTCTGAAGGCCACGGGGGTGTTTGAAGGATAAGAGGGAATTGCTGTAATAGATACTTATCTGACTGCCCTGCAGTTCTCAAACAAAGTTCTCCTCTGAAGAGATTAGAACCCAGGGAGGGCACATTAGCTCTAATCCCATGCTTTGAGGGGCCTGCCCCACCCCACGCCCCACTTATTCTTGCCCCTTCTGTTGCAGGGGGATACCTTGTATCTGGCCCATGTGTAAGGGAAGCCTGTGGCTACAACGGAGGGGGGTCAGAAGGTTTGTGTATGTGTGTCTGTGTTTTCGGGGGGGGTGGCCGGTTCAATGGTGAAAAGCATGGAAACCCTTACTGCTGTGTAACTGATTCCTGGCTCTCTGAAGAGATTAGGCCATACATTGTTGGTTTGGTTGCTCATTTCCATCTGAGGGCCGCTCCCCCTGTGGTTAAGGGCTGCCATTGTACTGCGGAGGGGGAACTGAAACCAGCGGCTCAGGGCTTCTGGCTACCTTGTAGTCTTTGTTTTACAAATGGCCTAAAATGTAGATGTCATGTCACAGAGGCCTTACAAGCTCACCAGGTATTGATTGTGAGGCCTGGTTTGGAGAAAATGGCCGCATAAAGAGTGCGTCTGTTAACCGATCAATGCGGTTCTTTGTTTTGTGCCCTTATGCCGCTTGTTATGCGGACTTTCTACATGTTTTTAAACAGTAGTGATCAATAATATCTCTTCTGTGTGCTATCTATGTATTTATCTATCCATCCATTTATACATCTACCTATCTATTCACCCTTACATCCATCCACACACACATTCAGTACATACATACATACGTCTATCTATCTATGTATCTATCTATCAATACATACATACATGCATACATACATACATATGTTCATCCATATATTTATTTATCCATACATACATATATACATACATGCATACATACATACGTCTATCTATCTATGTATCTATCTATCCATACATACATATGTCTATCCATCCATATCTAATTATCCATCCATACATACATCCACATACACACACATACATACGTCTATCCATCCATATCTATCCATCCATACATCCATCCATCCATACATTCATTAATTAATTCATCCATCCATACATTCATTAATTCATCCATACATACATTCATTAATTTATCCATACATACATTCATTAATTCAACCATACATACATACATACATTCATCCATCCATCCATCCATCCATCCATCCATCCATCCATACATACATACATACATACATACATTCATCCATACATTCATCCATGCATACATACATACATACATACATACATACATTCATCCATACATACATACATACATTCATCCATCCAACCATACATTCATACATCCATCCATCCATACCTTCACCCATCCATACATGCATTCATACATTCATTCATCCATCCATCCATCCATCCATCCATACATACATACATACATACATACATACATACATACATACATACATAAATACATTCATACATCCTTCAATACATACATTCATCCATCCATACATACATGCATCCATCCATCCATCCATACATCCATTCCTACATACATTCATCCATACATCCACCCATCCACCCATCCATCCATCCATTCATCCATCCATTCATCCATACATTCATCCATACATTCATCCATCCATACATTCATCCATCCATCCATCCATCCATACACACATACATACATACATACATACATACATTCATCCATCCATACATACATTTATACATACATCCATAAATACATTCATACATACATCCATTCCTACATACATTCGTCCATACATACATTCATCCATCCATACATCCATCCATACATTCATCCATGCATACATACATACATACATACATACATACATTCATCCATCCATACATACATGCATCCATCCATCCATCCATACATACATCCATACATACATACATACATACATACATACATACATACATACATACATACATACATACATACATACATACATACATACATACATTTATACATACATCCATAAATACATTCATCCATCCATCCATCCCTACATACATTCATCCATACATCCACCCATCCATCCATACATCCATACATTCATTCATCCATCCATTCATCCATACATTCATCCATACATTCATCCATCCATACATTCATCCATCCATCCATCGATCCATACACACATACATACATTCATCCATCCATACATACATTTATACACACATCCATAAATACATTCATACATACATCCATTCCTACACACATTTGTCCATACATACATACATCCATCCATACATTCATCCATCCATACATCCATCCATCCATACATACATCTATCCATACACACATACATCTATCCATACATCCATCCATCCATATATACATACATCCATACATCCATACATTCATCCATACATACATTCATCCATACCTTCATCCATCCATACATTCATCCATCCATACATACATCCATACATACATACATCTATCCATACATACATACATTCATCTATCCATACATCCATCCATCCATATATACATACATCCATACATTCATACTTTCATCCATCCATTCATCCATATCTTCATCCATCCATACATTCATCCATTCATACATCCATCCATACATACATACATCTATCCATACATACATACATCTATCCATACATACATACATCCATATATACATCCATCCATCCATCCATAAATACATATATACATACATACATACATATCTATTTATCTATCTATGTATCCATCCATCCATATATTCATCCATTCATACCTGCATACATTCATAAGTCTACCCATCTATCTATCCATCCATCCATATCTATATATCCATCCATCTATCTATCTATATGATGAAAATCAGGGTATACTGGGCAGATTTCTGCACATCTATGGTGGTTGTTTGTTGCTCTTTTATCAACATTCCTGTCTTTCAGCACATAGCCTGAACCTGGGTGTCCCAAATCCACATTGCCCTGGATTCTCAACCAGACCCAGATGATGGCTTGAAAACCCCCATAAGACACCACATGGTTGAGCCCCAAACTACAACGCAAACTCCAGTCGCCCATGCTGCCTGTCGCAGGCTAACGAACGCCACCTGTCACTCACCCCATGCGGGGGGCTGTCAATCAAATCACACCCAAGAGAGAAAGAGGAGGATGCGGGACCGGGCCAAACCCCTAACAAAGGCTTCCACCCATTGGTGAGTACTTGCAATGCCAATTTTGTGAATAGAGGAGTGATCTAGTGCTCCTGATAACACAAATGACAAAAGATAGATGAGTAGTGAGGGAGGGGGGTGATAGAGGGGAGGTGAGAAAGATCGATAACACTCACGTTCAGATATCTTCCCTCTGTTTGGGGCTTTGGCCTTGGCAGAGCTCATTAGCTCACAAAATGAGTGTTTTGAAGACTTAAAACAACAGCATTGTTTGAGGACAGGAATTTTATGTCATACTTTTTAAAATGAGGTTTTATGGTTTTTTATTGTTGTATACACAACTGCACAAAGATAAAAAAACACTTACTTATACTTTATTTTTATTCACATTTTTAGAAAAATAGTACAATAATTAAATAATGCAAATGTAAGATTTATGTTATGACAAAAGCATCCAAAATAAATCAAAACTATGTTATATTTTATCATATTTAAAGTAGCCACCCTTTGCTTAAAATTTGCTTAATAATTTCCCATTTATTTTAATATAATATAAATATATATAGATTTTTCTTACCCTAAGATGCTTTTAAAATACTATTAAATAAATTTCCATCTATTCTGGGCTCTTATTGGCTGCTTTTACTTCATTATTTTGTTCAAGTTACCTATTTCAAAAAAATATTTTAAATACAATTTTAGTTTTTTAATTAAACAAATTAATATGCACAAATATATTATTGTCTACAAAGCAAAGTAATAGGCAAGCATTAAACATACAACTTCAGATCACAGCGCTTTAATAAAGTGTTTTAAAACTTTTGAACAATAGTGTAAGTCTATAAGTTTTCTCAAACTTTAAACTTTTTATGTGAAGCTAAAACTATTTGCAGTTTGCATTTATTTCTCAATTGTTGTAACTGGTTTTGGTTTGTGTCAGATGTGTTATATGATTTAATGCCACAATTGAATGGCTGTTTTACATGTATGTCAGATCAGGGAAGAAAAGTTTTTTTTTACAATTTTTACTTGTCATTGATTTTATACTGATTTATTGACAAACATTGTGGTTTGACTATTCTGCTGGCATTGTTTCAAATGAAACGCTGTCATATTTGTTACACAGTGTTTCATTTCAATCTATTCAATCTTCTTATTATCTTGTTGATGTTCCTCTCCCTGCTTAAGAATTACAAGGGACTACGTTCAGAAAGAAAAACTAACATGTTGAAGGTGTGAAATGCTCTCTGTGGATTCTCAACCAGCTTTTGTTAACAGATCTTATTCACACCTGACTATTGGTCATTCTAATGACACGACCAGTCCCTTTTGTCTGCTCAGTGGTTTGTGATGAGCGTTAAATGAAGTCGCACCTCCGTCCATTGTCATTATCAACTCATTAGGCTTCACATACTGCAGTCAATGAGTGATCCTCCTCTTGGGTGATTTCCATTTTGGGCAGATATTTTTGTTTTCAGTTCTGGGGCACTTAAACAGAACAATGTCGTGTTGTCTCAACATGTTTATCCATAATATTTCCTCCCCACTAGATGTGTTGCATTAGTTGTTTTGTGTTGACAGTGATTATCCTAATAGATTAAAGTCTATACAAGTTGGGAACAAATGTTTTTACTTATACAAAAATGCTTTACAGCATATTAGCCTGCCAAAATATAATTTCCTAGAATATCACAATATGTTTTTCTGAACAACAACAACTTAAAACAATATAGATTTAGCAGAAATTGGAATAATTTATGGTTGTAGATGGTGTATCTAAGTGCATTTTGCCAATTTTTAAATGTACTTTTTTTACTTGCAGCATATTATTATTTTTTACTAAATGCTGGGTTATTTTCAACCCAGCATTGAGACAAAAAGGAACAAACCCAGCAGTTTGGTTAAATTAACCAAATTTTTTTATATTTTACCCAACAGTGGGTTAAATTAACCCAGCGTAGGTTATATTACAACCCAAACCAAACCCCAATTTTTAGGGGGTATAGTTATTGCAGCATTTCTAATAATGCATCAAATATATGCTTATGTTATTAAGCTAATATATCAACGTGTTTATAATGTTTCCATTTAAATATACAACACACAACATGACAAGCAAGTATCAGAATTTGATTAGCAAATAATGTGTGTCTGATTTACACCATGTTGCTAATTAAATTCTGACAGTCGCATGTAATGTTAATAATGTTAGTTTCATAACATAAGCATATATTTGACGCATTATAAGAAATGCTGTAATAACTATATTATAACTTTACTATAATGCACTTAAAATGTAAGTGGTTGCAATCAATTTAAGCTACATTTAAAAAAGACTTTTGTTTAAATGTAGCTTAAATAAATTGATTGCAACTACTTACCTTAAAAAATTAAGTAAATTGAATGAATATTTTTTTTGTGTGTGTGTCTGATTTGTTTAAGAAGGGTGGAAAGTATGTTGCAATTTTAGCACTAATTTAATATCTTTTTGATCTCACATTAAAACAATAGTGGAAAGTACAGAGTAATTAAAATCAACATGTTTTTTTATTTATTTATAGTCATTCGATTTATTTGCAAATACTTACTGAAATAATATGTTTAGCACTTTTTTTACTGAATTTGACTTAATTGCAAATTGTAAGAATTCAAAAGAATGTGTCAGAATCAAATATAAGTATACTGTATGTATAAGGTATTCTGACCTAGAAAGCTGATAAAATCTGACTCTATTTGTATTGATTTATCTGGTTGAACTGTTTGGTTAACCACAGTCCAAACCGCAAGGACTCTGATGAGAATGAACATCAGTAGAGTGGAACCAAATTGAATCCGGTTCTCAAGAGAAATATCTGCAGATGTTTGTTTTTCAATGAAGGAGGTCTGGCCGAGCTCATCTCTTATCTGAACTATGTTCCCCTTGCTATCTCACGTGTTTCTCCTCTCTGCAAATGACTCGCATCCCCCGAGCAAACAGTTTTAACTGGACCTGTCAGAACTTGAGTACACCTGCATTGTGTGTGTGAGCAAAGAGGAAGGAGAGGAGAAAGCCGAGTTTGAGAGGAACACAATAATCACAGTCCTGAGCTGATTATCTTCAGAGATGCAGCACAGCTCTTTGCACCCTGTTTTCACCATTGTGCTAGTTGTGTAAATTTGCTCTTGGTCCGAAGAGATCTGAACCCCACCCTGCATCCAGGTTTGCTCTGAGTCTTTATCTTTTTGTCTGTCAGTCTCACACGTTCACACAACTTCACACTAACCTCACACTAAACCTAGCAAAATCTTAATACACATCACTAAATGAAAGGTGTCAAGTGCTTTGAAGAAAAAAATCAGAAGCTTGTTGACTGCAACAACTAAAGTGCTTAGATCAAGTGAAAAAGTCATTCTTAAATATCCATGCATTGAGATATCCTGTTTAAAACTTTTTGGTACAACATTTTGTAAGACCTAGTTGAAGTTTTAGGAAACAATATCAGCCACAACATGGTTAAAATCTGCCTCAGGATGCTTTTAACTATAGATAACAGATTAAAGAGCAAGTTTCAACAAAAAACTTGTATTACCAATGTCAGGGACCCTACACCCCCTGCTACTGGGCTGTTTGCTGTTCCTTTCTTTCCAGGGCATTGGTATGTATAGTTAGGAATTCTAATCTTATCTTAGTATCTCCCTACATTAACATCTGTTATGCTGAAATTACCATATACATTAGTCGACACCTGTTTCACTTAAACCTATTTAATTACACCAATTGTACCGGTTTGTTGTGGGCAAAAACAAAGTCATCCCCTTTTAAAAGAAGTTTGATGTTCGGTCACAACAGAGTCAAATAATTCATAGTTAATTTGACCTGAAACTTCGAAATCAATCGAAAATAAATTATTAAATAGTATTAATACGGGGTTTTTCTAAATAACAAATCGTAAAAATATGGAAATAATTTTTGAATTGTTTAATTTATTTAATAAAAATGTATTTTTGTTTTACTTCTACACAAACGTTGTATATTTATTCAACCCGTTCTCACCAAGATGCGTACAAATGACACGCAGTGTGATTATCGTGCAATAGATACGCCAAATTCCGATTTTGCGTGCATATGATACGCCAGTCCTTCCCTGGTGAAAAAATAGTATACTAAATATATTTAATTTTGATATACTTCAGTATACTTGCAGTCACACTAATGACCAGTATACTTAAAGTGTACTGTTGATTAGTCTACTTAAAGAGTGCTATTTTGGAACAACTAATTTTGTACTTAATATATTTTAGTTGTATATTAATTGTAAGAAAGTACAACTTTAAGTGTATTTAGTGTACTTTTGTGTGCTAAAGTGGAACAACTTTAAGTGTATTTAATACAATTTAAGCACATGACGTTGTTTGTGCTAAATTCATGCTTGACAAGTGAATTTAGAGTGTGCTTTATTTGTGTTAAAAGTATACTACAAATGTATTATCAGTTTCTTGCAAACATACCATCAATATACCTTTAATATATTGTTTGTGTACGTTCTATATTTTTGGTTTTCAAAATTCTAAAAACTACATGTTTTGTTATCAAAAATAAGTTAATCGTTACTTGAATAAACTACTTTGCAAAATATACTTTACATTATCTCACACAATTAAGTTTAAATGTGTTACAAATATACTGGCTATTACATAAGGGGCATTATCACAATGCTGAGTGCACTTTAAAGTCTATAAAAATGAACACGTAACAACAGAAACATTTAACTTTTTTATTGACATGTTCTCATTGGTTAACGTCAATTTTCCAATGTATTTAACATTTAAATAACACTTAAATAACACTGGACCTAATGCCCACAAATTTAACAGAACCATTTGAATCAGTCAAGTAAATATAACATTCTATTTTTTTTGGCTGAACTGCTCATTATTGCATTTTCTTCTGATGACTGCACGTACATCAGAGGCAGTTGCCAGTGGGAATTCCTCAAGAACAGTATCTGTATAGAGAAAACAAAATAGACAAAAGACAACGTCAGCTGAACAGAAAAGCATTTTCTCTCATCTGTCGAAATAATTGCCCTGCGACATTGCACCCCTAGTGTCAGTACCTTGTTCGGGAACCTAAGATGTATTCATATATTTAAGGGAACGAAGGCACCGGCACGTTACCCTGAGCCGAAACAGGTTGCCCATAAGGGAAAACCCTTTGCTTTTGAGCGCTACCATAACAGCCTCATCTCCAACAGTCAAAAATCATGTCATAACATGTGTTTGGCGTGTCATGTGAACCATGTACATCATGCGTCTTGTCCAAATAAGTGCCTGCTGCACATGCATCTAAAATCCCTTTTTATTAATAATATAAATTAAATATTGATAATTATATTAGCCACTAGACAGATCAACAAATACAAGCTGGAAGTGACTCAAGATAACACACCTGTTATGGCCTGCACCTTGACAGTATCCAACTGTGTTTTGGGGGTTGTCCCTTTCCCAGATTTCCCTGTAAGCGTGGACTGGCCGAGAACGTCTCTTGTAAAGACAAGGACAGAAAGCTCCTGGGCAAAAATGGACATGCGGGACCGGTTCAGTCGCTGGAATGCCCTCTTTGGAACTGAAACTGCACTGCCAGCCAAGGGGTGCTGTATAGAAACAGAGAGAGGGGGAGATGGCGTACTGTGCATGGAATGACCTTTAATACTAATCCATTTACCAAAACATCAAAAGATGCTGTCACATACAAAATGTCCAATACATATTAAGCACTCTAAACACCCATGAATGAATTATTGGTCTACAATAATAGATTTAAATTTAACATGAAGGACAATAAAATAAGCACCTATCCCATAATTGTAACATACCATTTCAATGTCACTGCTTAAGGATGACACCACTGATGAGGGGGTCCCTGAAGGTGAGGGCATCAATGCCCTAACACACCTCACACACTCCTTCATCAATTTAATCATTTCAGGCAGTTCTAGGTGAATATGAGGAGAAAACAAAGATATATTGATTACAATGGATGAATTTAAAAGCTGGGTAGTTGACAAACATATGTACCTGTGTTCTGTTGTGTGGAACCCCCCCCAAAAAAAACAATGGAGATTAACCACTAAAAATGAAGACAAATATCGCAAATGCTAATTCCTGTAAATATAATTTCTCTACATATTTTCCATCTAACACTAAAGGACACATTTGCATATTCACTTGTCTACTATCCAGCTGTACTCAAGTTTAATATAGGGCAATCTCAAATATCCAAATTTTACTAGGCTTTAGGTCTGGCTTAAGCTAATCCTTGTCCGTAAAACACCTACCACGAAGGTATGGCATTATTTCATCCATTCGGGGCATTGATTGCTGACCAGTTTCATCACCTAATATCTGCTAAAAGAAACAAAATACACAGACACACTGTAATTTTTAACTGCACTGAAGTCACTTTTACAACAATAACTTGCATTCTATAATTGACATTTATTTACATTGTGATGGGCTGAGGGTAAGTCTTCATCCAAGTCATTGCCCTGAAATAAAACAAGAGATATACCTGTATTAAAATCAATAGACTAAGAAAGTGTCTCTAAAATAGTACACAGAAAAACATCAGAACAGATGTTTACAGTGTTATGGTGACATGGACTCCTTATCGCTGTGACATCTTCAGAACTGGAGTGTTGATTTGGATGTGGTGGGCTTTCTATGTTAGTGGCATCATCAGAACTGCTGTAAAGAACAGGTGTGTATGCCAGTTTGGTAGTCTTCAAAGATTGTTTTTCCTGGACAAAACATATACAACATAAAAATAAGACAAAGGTTACCAGTTTCTGTTTGTATAACTGCCAAATTCTACATAAGCTGTGGTTAATCACACAGCTTGTCTGTTTAAAATTAAGCGATAGCTAACATTAAATAAATTCTGCACAATTCACAATTGATATGAATTAGGGGTGTTTGATGTTGGCAAGAAAAATTATCTAGATATTTTTTGAGATTTTGCTGTTAATGATAATCAGGCATTATTTTGCATCCTTCAAAAAACAAAACAACAACAAACAAACAAACAACAACAACAACACAAAAAAACGATGGTAACCAAACAACAGGGAACAACCAAGAAACACATTGTAATAAAAAAGTAGCCTACCAAAAGCAAACTTGTGTGGGATGCTTATTATTTAGATTAAGTTAGTTGTATTGCTCTCTTTTTTTACAAATGTTTTTAAACAAAATAGAACACAGTTAAATGTTCAAGCATGCTCTCATTTGGATTTGAGCCTGAATGTTACCAGATCTGGGGCCTCATTTATAAAGCATGTGATCAATAAAAAATAAACTTGACGGGAGAATGAGCCGTGCATACGCACATTCTGGAAACAAAGGGAATTGGTGACACAGATGGTGAGGTTGTGAATTTAAGTGAGATTTAATAAAGTAAATGTCAGATGAACGATTATAAGTAACTATTTATATAAAAATATACAAAATATATTAACTCACACATGTGCAAGTTATTAAGAAATAAAAATTGAGATCGCTAAAGTAATAAGTCTGTTAGTAATAGGAAATGACTATTTATGTTTTTACATGAATTGCAGATTTAAAATCAAGTTTATATGGATTTATTATACCAAACTGACAGTTTTCGTCAGGAAAATACTAAATAACTCTTAGAATAAAATCCCTTTACCTGACGCCGTCCACTGTGTGATTATGTATGTGAGCACCCATTGCTGTATTTAGTGGTCCTTAAAAACGAGTGACATCTTCGATAATACAATTTTGCAAATAATTAAAACAAGATTTACGATACAAACCCTGCTTAGCAAGAAGACTACAATCATATGTATCAAGTTCCTAAGCAAATTAGTATGTCATACCCTATGAAAACAATGTGGAAGTTCTTCCTCTGAACTGCTGTGGTGATCTGGTGGAACCCTTTTTTGAGACAAGGTACTCTTCAGATTTTGTACCATCTGGGTCCTTGCTTGCTTTTGGTTGTTGGTTAGCTTGTCCTGAAAACAATGTAAGATGAAAAACAATGCAAGATTAATAAAATATATATTTTTTATAGCAATATAATGCAATATGGTATATTAAAACAACAATATGGTGGCATTCTGACCCATACTTTATAAAGTACAGTTTAAAAAAAATTCTAAGATACTAACAGTGATACTTGAAGAAGGGCTGGGAGATATAAAATATTTTTTAATACATTATTGGCAATTAACTGACTCTCAAGTTCATAGTGTATTCCAGATGTCAAATTTTTTATTTTCTTATTAAACAATAGGTTGTCTTTGAACGTTAATAAATAAATAGGCTCTACTTAATGTTGGTAAGTCTGTAACATAATTGACTTATGGCTAAGCCACGCCCCCTCCACTCACTCGGACAAACAATCAACATTCGGTGACAGGCACTATGGCAGCTGTCACAGTAGGAGACATTTTACAGTAAGCAATTGATGATTTTTGGAGACGGAGAGACTATATATATCATCTCAAAGTCATCAAAAAAGCCTTAACTATGCATTGGAGGGTTAATAATTTTATTGTTAAGAATGTCGATGAAAAGCTTCAGCTCCAGGCAAAAATGTACAGGTCAAGGTGTATACGCGATAAACCGCATCTTGTTGCCATCATGAACAAATTAAATATGTACAGGTCTAAGTTTTCAAATGATAGGCTAAAGTTACGTTATAGATGTTAAAGATAATGTTCAAATACATTGTTGACTTAGCTTAGAACAGTTGTAGACATCCTCGTTTAATTTATCCACGTTTAGTTGGTGTTGTGGTCTACCGCATAACTTAATCCAGAGCAGACACTTAACGTTATCTCGGTTGAAATGTGGCTTGGGAAAGGGTAAAAAAAATACAAAACGTCGGAGAGCCTCTCAGGATACTTCATGCACACCGTTTGACCATTTTAAACTTAAAATGACAAGAAAAAAAACCATATAAAAACAAAACTGAAAAACTGACTAACTGCTATGCATTTGAATGGACGTGGAAGCAGAGACTGTCCGAGTGTATTGGGTTACCTATGCGCACTGTGATTGGCTCATTGCGTTTGGGGGCGTGGCTATTAATGTGGAAGTATACTGATAGTTTTTCTATATTATTGTTTTATTTTTCTGTTATTTTCAAACAGATAAATGTATCTAGCAGCTTAGGATTAAGCAGTCCTTCCAGAAAAATGCAAAGTTTTTAGTGATTGTTGCAGGTAAAAATCCTTGATCATGCGGCAAGTTGTCTTAAGAAATGCGATGGAATATGCAGGATATTTACCGGTATGCAATTTTATGCAATGAAATTGTGGGAACTTGCAAAAACTGTGATTGGATGAAAAAGAGAAAAAAAGCGATTCCCCAAAACCCTGTTCTCACTAGGCTACTACCTTAATGTAAAGAGTCATTTCTTAGTCATCCTTTGTTTTTTGCAAGATGGCGGCGTGTGCGAGTGCAGCGGCTCTGAGCTCTCTAGCTCTGTGCTCTTTAGTATGTTTAGTATGCGTTGCGTGCGTATGGAGAATTTTGTCAAGCACAATGTGTATAGAGTAGGGATGTCACGGTACCAAAAATCTAGTAGTCGGTACCAATACCACAAAAAGTACACGGTACTCGGTACCTAAGTCGGTACCACAGTGTGTAAAAAAAGAACAATTATACTTAAATATTTTTTGTTTTTATTAAAACATTTCAACATTATAGAAAACTTTTAAGAGCTTCTGTTTAGGTTGTCTGTGTTAATGTTAGTTGACTTTTCTCCTGACTCTCTCGGTGTACATCTTCCTCTGGCTGATACTGTTAAAAAGGGAGAGAATAAGAAATACATTTTATTTATTTAACATACTGTCTGACAATGACTAATAAATCAGCTAAAGCTACAGCTGCTAAGATGCACTTATAAACACACGCACGTGCACATACACATACTCTGAATGCAAGCATTAGTTTAATATCACTGACATTGTTGCAGGATGAAAATAATTATTAAAAACCCTTAACATTTTAATACTTCATCCAGTAACATTAGGCTACATTTTGCTGACAGGATGACTAAATGGCGAGGCATGGTCGCCCATTTATAGAAACAAACATAATAGGGTCTGAGTTTCAGTATAAAATTAAAGTTTTACAGTTTGTATATAATGTTAATGTGAATTAAAACTTACCTCGAATTCTTTAAAGAGATCGGGGTGTCTGTCTTTCAAGAGCTTTGCCAAATTCTTTGTTTGATAACGACAAACTACTTAAGAGAGATTCCCGTGTGCTCTTAAGAGGCGTTCTTCCTCTTCTTAACTCTTGTGGAGCGTCAAATACACACGCGCGTATATGCTGCCCCCATCAGTTCCGGAAGAGTATTGCAGCCTTGGTACCGCCGGTACCAGAGAAAGCAGGTACCGTCATGTTTAAAAAAAATGTTGGTATCGACTTGGTACCGAAGAATCGGTTCTCGTGACATCCCTAGTATAGAGTCGCACAAACCTGATCAGCATCAGTTTACAGAGTAGTGTTCCTATTACAGATTATTTCCAACGAACAAACAACATACCGCTCGATTAAAGATTTCCTCTCGAACAGATCACTACAAGTGAGAATTGGTCACCATCTCTCCTCTCCCCTCACACTCAGCACTGTCTTCCCCAAGGATGTGTGTTGAGCCCACTCTTGTATACACTTTATGCATCTGATTGCTCCCCCTCCCACCCCTCTAATCTCATCATAAAATTTGCTGATGACACCACGGTAGTCGCTCTCATTTCAGGTGGAGATGAGACAGAGTACAGAGATGAGGTATAGCAATTGTCAACCTGGTGTTCATCTAACAACCTACAGTTGAACACATTAAAAACCAGAAAAACTTCAGACGGAACAGCACAGCTCACGCCCCACTCCACCCAAATGGAAAGGTCATCCTTTAATTTTCTGGGAATACACATTTCTGAAGATCTTTCTTGTTCCGCAAACACTAATGCAATAACCAAAAAAGGGGTCTTTTTACCGGTCAGCCACTGAAAGTACTTACCTTTTGCATTACAGTATGGTATGCGGGATGTTCTGCGGCAAACAGGAAGGCTCTGCAGAGGATCTTAGGCACAGAAACAAAAAATCATATGCCCTCTGCCCTCCCTGGTGCAGCTCGCAAACTCCCGCTGCATCAACAGAACAGGATCCATACTCTAGGACATTGCCCACCCTGCTCATCACCTGTTTAAACTGCTTTCCTCTGGTAGGCACTACAGGTCACTGACTGTACGAACCACCAGACTAACAAAAAAAATTTTCCCTGGGCTATACGCTCTTTGAACAAACAATTATCCTGTGCAAAAGAGCCCTCTCACACCCCAACTAATCCCCCATCTTTACCAGATGCACTTTGAACAGTTGTAAACACTTTGTAAGAAGTCCCCTGCTACTTTATACATTTGTGTGTGGGAGGGATGAGGGGTAGGGGTGGAACAAAAAAAAATCGATTCTTAGATGAATCGCTTTTCGGACGTGGGCCGATTCTGAATCGATTCACAAATGTCAAGAATCGATTCTTAAATGTTAGTTTACAAAATAATAACGCGACGTTATCAGAACCAAAAGGCGGAACACAACTCGGGGAGCGGTGATACACAAGGACAACTTAAGAGAGCGCGCACTGCACGAGCACATAGCGGAGCAGAAGAGAAAGACTTTAAATGCTTGTAGGACTGCATATATCTCTACATTGAATTTAGGGCTGTCACCATTACTCTATTCTTTTTGAGGAGTTTTTAAAAAAATCCTTGAGTACACAGTGGCGTGTTTATCCACCACGCAAACCACGCAATTGCGTGTGGCATCGCGGACTTGGGGGGCCCCCTACTGGCCACAAGGTGTGCGAAAGTATGTTACGTTTATTCAGACCCGATGCACGTGCGAGCGAGAGATGTGCGAGTATGCACGTAGAATAATATTTGCGCTCATCCTCGCGAGGGCACATATACTGTAGGCTACTTCATGAGTGAAACTAGGCCTGTCGCGATAACAAATTTTGCTAGACGATAAATTGCCTCAGAAATTATCGCGATAGACGATAACATTGATGCTCCGGGGCCATTATAATAATGCAGATACACCTTTTCAAAGATCTATAAACTTTTATTTCTAAACAATAAGTAATACTGGAACTGGAAGACATTTTAAATATCCACAAGAAATGAACAAAATAACAGGATGATTGCGTTTTAGGTGCATATGCATGTTTGTCGTGTTGCCACTACAAACTGCTACGTTTTTACCACAAATGCGACATAACGGCTCGTTCAGGTTTAGTGGTTCACCTCGGTCATTAGGTTTAAATCCAAAGTACTCCCACACTGCAGCTGTAGCGTTTGGTTTTGAAACTTGGCTGTTTACACTTGGTATTAAGATGTGTTTTTGATCAGATCACAAGTGGACGAGAGAGACATATCACGTTTACACCTGGTATTTAAATCCGTCTCTTTTGTCCACTTTCGACCGCTTCTGTGCTGAATACTGTGAGGGGGTGGTCTGTCGAGACGGTGGGCGAGTCTCTCCGCTGTCATTTGAACGCCAGCGGGAGTAATTATGAGTTTATATGGACGCAAACTAATATTATGTCCACTGCTTGTTAAGCAAGTAAACATGCTGCACAGTATTTTCTACATGTATATGTTAGAGCTTTCTCTGATTTTTCAGCGCAATTGATGAAATAAGATTGCGCAACTTTCACACGCTTGCAAAATGAAACTGCGGAGATCACCCGCTTTAGTTTTTCAATGAAAGGCTAAAAATAGCACTGTTCACCTTGTGTCAGAAAAGACGTAAAACATTGTGATCCGATCGATAAAAACGCATGTTAATGACAAGTGTAAACAGCCTCTAGTAAATCCATATTTTTCTCCAACTCTCGTCTCAACTAGTGTTTTCTCCTGCTACACTTCTCACGCGGCGCTCATCCTCCTCAGTACTCCTACTGTGATAGGCTACGCCAGGAGTCCCCCCTCCCCACACAGATCATGCGACTGACAAATGACTGACGAGGGTTCACTCCTTGTCACTCGTTGCACGGAGCGGTCATCCAGTCTCTTTGGTAGAGAGAGAGAGAGACAAGGAAAACAAACAAGCATGCAAATGTGAATTATTGCGGCCGAAAAAAATGATCGAGCTCATTTTATTTACCGTGCGATTAATCGATTTATCGTTTATCGCGACAGGCCTAAGTGAAACTCTACGGGAAAGCGCACCTCGGCACAGCGCACACAAAAGCAGCCACACAAGTGCTGGAATGAGCGCTAGCTCAACTCTCTCTCTGTGCTCTCGTAACTGCACAACATTCACTCGATGGTCAAGTTTACTTTAAAGACTTTGGGCTTCACACCCGTGATTGGTGGTTTAGTTTGATGACACACATCTTTTTTTCCACACTCGTACAGGTATAAACATGATAAAGACAACACGCAGGGGTTTTAATTAGAGGTCGACCGATATGGCTTTTTCCTTGGCCGATGCCGATATTTAGAAATCAGGGCAGCCGATGGCCGATATGTTTGGGCGATTTTCTATATGTACATAATAATCAAAATGTTCTCATCATTAGCAGATATTTTAAATGTAAAAATGTCACTATTTAAGACAAAGTATTTTAAAAAAATTATGACTGGTCTTTCTGAAGAGTTTTACAACCTCCTCTGCACCATGCATTTATCAGACACAGATATTACCTGACACTCTGCTGTCATCATCTTTGATCAGTTTTTTATCATGGCTTTTATTGCTTTGTAGGATAAAATCCTTATTTGTTAGACCTGATTATTTATTTATTCATCATAAAGTTAACATAGTAAATGTCTATGTTTTTTTAGTTGAGACTGTTATTTAGGGCAAATCTTTTTAGACACATTTACATTCTCATTTCTGAGACGCTATAAGTGACTGATTGTGCTGACAGTGACGTCTTGTGAGTTTAGTGTTGGGACAGATCTGTTGTTTCAACCGTTCATTCAAACGAATCCGTTCAAAGGAGTCAGTTCGCGAATCGGACGCGCTGTGTTCTAACCCAGGGCTGAGCAGCGCAAAACTGTAAACAAAGTGTTACTGTAACAACACGAAAAACATTTCCTCGGTGGATATGATTTGGTCTTCCGACCTTTTGCCATTGAGTCAGTTTTGTTTTGAGTAATAAAAGCAGGGAGACAGAAAGCGTGCGCGCGCGGCTCTTCTCTCTCTCTGTCACGCAAACAAAACTCATCATCACTCATTAATCACATGAAATGAGCCTAATCTTTGCACGGACAGTGCACCGCGAGACATAATCCCGTCGCGCTGTTGTACTGGCTGCTTAATTCGCGCGACTGCGCCATCGTTTACTAAATCTGTTTGTGAACAAGGCATGGCTGCACACACACGAGACGGGAGGGATCTGCTTGCAGCAAGAGGCAGCGTCACGAGTTCTACAACAGCGCTTAGGTGCCCGCAGATGCGCCTGCCTATTAATCGTCCTAATTTTGCCGCAAAATCGGCCAAAGCGGATTTTTTAAAATATGCCAAAAATCGGCAAATTAATCGGCCGGCCGATAAATCGGTCGACCTCTAGTTTTAATCACGTCGAAAATAGACAAACCATATTCTGTATCTCATCATTGTCATTAAAATATCATCTTTGGTGTATGTCTAGTCTATATGCTTGTTGTAGTTTGTTTTTGCAATATGAACAAAAGAGTTTTATGTTGTTTGCTGGTGTTTGTTAGTTCAGTTTGTTAGATCAGTATGATTCTTAGGCCCAATCCCATTTCTCTGTCTTACCCCTTCCCCTTACCCCTACCCCTTAGTTTTGCACGTTCACGAGAGTGAAAGAGCTATCCCAATTGGTCCTTACTCTCACATGAACGTGCAAAACTAAGAGGTAGGGGTAAGAGGAAGGGGTAAGACAGAGAAATGGGATTGGGCCTTAATCTAATGCTTCCTCTTTTTCCTCATTTAGTTTTTTAAGTAAGATGTCAGACACTGAAGTTGCAGTATTAATTACATTGTTTTAATACATCCTATAATACATTACAGGGGCGTGAAAAATTTTTTTAAACCAAGAATTTTTGTCATACCAAACTAACAATTTGGTGTTATTTTAAGCAGTGTAAAACAAAATAAACCAGGTTTATATATATCTCACTAAATTCTATATACTGAATATTTTTGTTGTGCAATTCAAATGAAAAACCTTGGGCAATGCTGGGGCATGGGGGGCCCGGTTCTTGGACTTTGCTAAGGGCCACCAAAATGGTAAACACGCCACTGTTTGTGAGTACATGCCGAGTACTCCTCCTTAAAATAGCGGAGATGCGGTTTAGTGAAACAAACTAAAAAATTACAGCAGTATCAGAAGCATACAAATCAGCGCTACGCTGCCTCTCTCTCTCTCTCTCTCGTTTGCTCGCTCACACACACACACACACACACATACACACACACACACCGTGCGTGTGGATCAGCTTCTGCGTGAGGCAAGAATGTGCATCCTTGTGAATTTTGGAAGTTAAAGACGACTGAGCTGCAGTGGCCTGGCATAAGATTTATAAAAACAAATTTGAAAAGAAAGGCGCAGCAACTCAAAAAGACCTGCGTGTTTCACAATTACTCTAAAAGACCATAATGACAATTTCGCTCGTGGAGCAGCAGTTAACTTGTGTGCGATCACAACACCGGCATTGCCTTTGCGATCAATGTATTGGACACCCCTGCCCTAAACCATCGCTGACTGTTTAGATATAACATGAAAATACTTCTGTAAAAATATGCACATAGTTTACTTATGTCATTCAGTCGCTGGGTGCGCTGCATTATATAAATACAGTAATACTGCCAATCACTGTGTATAATGATGATGATTAGACGCTTAACGTTCGTGGAAGTTAATGCCGGTTAACAAATAGAATTAATATGTCACGTTTAATTACTATTTTTACTGGTTTTAATGTCTTACAACAGAAACAGGAAATATATGTATATAAGAATGACATTATTTATCCCTTAGTTGCATTAAAGTACAGTATATGACAGTTCAGAGACTTGTAGCAAAAGCGCAACTATTAACCTGGCTTTGAGAGAAAATGTGACGTAATGACGTCGCAGATATGCAAATTAGTACGTCAAGAATCGATTCTGAATCGAATCGGGACCCTACGAATCGATTCTGAATCGATTCATGAGGGTCCAAGTGATTCCCACCCCTAATGAGGGGTGATTGTTAATTGCTGTTTGTCACATAATTAATTTATTTATATTTATTAACTTCTTATTCTTAATCTGTTTTTATTTTTAAAAAGCATTGATCTGGAGTGGCACTTTGTTGTTTTAATACACTGTATTTTTGCAAATACAATAAACTTGAAACGTATTACTTCCTATGATAAGCAAGCATACTACATCACAGAAAGTGCTGGGAATATTTAAGTTCTCATCTTGTTTGATTTCAGACCTTAGGAAACATATGGGTCAAACTTACAAAACATTGATGAGTCAAACAAGTTATGTAGCTTTAAAAAATGAATATGCTACAACTTCTGTAAAAATAAATAAATAAAAAATTAAAAAAAATTAAATGTGTGCTTCCTGTTTTAGACTGATTTTTGGGCCTCATGGTTTCATCGGCATTGCTGGATTTGCAGCTTTTCAATAATGTTCACGTCACGTAATTACGTCATCATAATGTTCCCATGGCAACAGGGGACATGGCTGCACTTGTGTGAAGTACATGCAAATTTTTTTAACTTTTTGCTAAGATATATGAAATCATACAAGCCATGCATATGTTGCAAGTAGAAATCTGCAATTTAGTCAGCAAAAGTGCGGCATATTTGAAAAAATGTGGCCCCCACATAAATATGCAGACTTTGGCTGATTATGCATTAGAACATGCGATCACATTATCACGTTTTTCTGGAGGGATTGATTAAATAAGTTTGTACATTAAACATGATTTTAATTAACTTAAATTTTTATGTTAATTATGTAAGAGGAGCTGTGTGTTGCAGCAAGACTCTTGGTCAGAACAGCATCCAGATTTGAGGAGTGCCGCCACCAGGCAACGACTGGTGGCACTAGTGTGTGAACACTCATAGAAAACAATGTTTGAATTTCTGTGTATAATTTACAGAAAATGAGATTCAATTTGAAAGATTGTTTTTTAACTGTCTTACATCTCATGTTTTGAGCAAAAAAAATAAGAACGTAGGCTGTGGATTTAAATATAAAAATAATTAAAATAATTAAAACTTTTACTCACCAGTCTGGGTTTTTTTGCCCCTACCACCTTGGTCTCCGGTATTTTCTTTTTCATGAGCACACCCCTGCTTTCCTTGCTCCATATGTCTTTGCCCAAAATAAATAAATTCTTCTTTGAGACAAGGTCCTTAAATGAATCTAATGTAATGAGAAATATACAAAAGTTCAGACTACTTGCTACTCAAATGTATGCAAACAAAATGCCTCAAGAAAAGCTATGTAAAGTCAATTAGAATATTTTATTTTACTGTGTTCAGTGCAACTTTACTCATAAAGGAACGTTCGGTATTAATGGAAGGGGCCACCAGAAGAAAATAGGGGAGGGTAATTTCTATCAAAGTGGTTACATACTTTACAACTTACCATAAAAAAGGTAACTTAAATTGACAGTGACACTACTTGTTAATGAGTTAAGTTTGAAAGTCCCCGTGAACATTATGTTGGGATCGACTTTCTACATCCTACAATGTGTGTGTCTTGTGTTTTTAACAGTGAATTGATTGGATATAGAACAGTAGGAGTTTTCATTTAGAAATGGAACTCACGTCAGACAGTTGGAGTGTGCGGTCTGGCCCTGACTCTGCCCAGAGAAAAATCGCAGCAAGATTTTATTAACGTATTTTTCAGATTTGTTTGATTATTGATTTAAATGTTTAAGGGGCCAGTTACAAGAGATGAGTTGCTTCAACTTATAAAATTAAGTTGAAAAAAGTCAACTTCATTTTATAAGTTATAACAACTCGTCTCTTGTCAAGATAAATAATAGTAAGTTGAAATGACTTCTGAGGTAAATCTGAGGTTGATTCTTGGCAGCAACATTTCTTTACAGTGTAGTGTTTTTTTTAATGTTACAATATCTCTGCGGCCCTACGGTCAACTTCAGAAATAGCCCCAAACCAGTTTAAGTTTGAAACCGCTGCCTAAGACAATTAAAAAATACTGTGTTAAATTGGTCAGTGATAAACTAACAATAAAAATGTTGATCTGTGCTGTCTTGGGAGAAAGAGCTTGGTCAAAAATGTTGATTGAGCACTGAACTAGACTCCAAGAGAACTTTGTAACATAACTTACACATTTGTGACCCTGTCTGTGAAATCCAGCAAAGACTTGTATAATAATTAATAGATTATGAGCAGCAAAGTTTTATTTAATCGTTCATTTCATTACGATTTCAATCTTTTACATCAACGTACTTAGTCAATAGGGAATGTGGAGTTGACGTCACGCCGTGTGGCATTATGAGTAATCCGCCATATTTGCAGGATCGCCTCCTATCCCGCTGTATTTGAGTTCATGTGTTGGAGGTTGTTTTTGTATTTTCAGTCGAGATTTTAATAAACTTCGATATGTTTGGTCAGTACTGCTCGATCAAGATCTGCCACAGCAGGTCACACGATCGTTCAGGGAGGAAACTGAACAACGTAATACGTTTTTTCAGCTTTTATTTGGGGGAAGCCGGTGGAGGAGCTGACGAAAAGACGCCGGATCGCGTTGTTTGCCTGCCGCAATCAGGAGAAAAACTTTTACTTTTCAAAAAAATCCCTGCATCAGCGAGAGTGTGTTTGCTGCATTTTCAGTCATTCAGTAATTTGTGATTAATAAAAGCAGAACCACTTAAATTGTCTTGTTTTTATGCTAACACTGTCAAACTAACTTGTAAATGTAAATTATGTAACGTTATTTATTCATTTCTGATTAACCTCACCACATGAGTTATAAAAATAAATCTTTAGACAAATTTGACGATTATAACAAATATTTTTTTATTAAATGCAACTGCTCAAACCCACTGCTTGTGCACTCTTTAAAATAACATAACGTTAGCTAAATATTTAGCATTTTGTTTGTTTTAATAACTTGGCCAAGAACAGAAGTGCCATCTTCTGAACATGTGTTGATTCATTGCACAGAATACAACGGAAATTTTTTTATAGAATCACTAAGATACTTAGGTATTAATACATTGCAAGTAAATGGCATATTTCTTTTAGCTGGTTTGCCAACCGTCATAAGACTCCGAAAGAAGAATGTCATCTTACTATGAGCTTGAAGGGATTTATAGCTCTTAAACTCCTGCAAAGTGTATGCACTCAATCCAAAAACAAGGTAATAATAACAGATATGTGAGCGGAGGTAGTGCGTCTGGATCCGTAATCCAGTCATGTGCTGCTAAATCCTATGGATCTGTTGTTTATTTGTCCAAATAAAGTTTTTTGGCAGTAGCACTTAGTTTCTCCCGATAGGGTCCCTTCTGTTTTTCTTTTAAACTCCTCAATTTCTTCGGTTCTTCTTCAAGTTTACTTAGTTTTAGCTTAACACACCCACAATTAAATGGCATAGCAGTCGGCGGTGCCTCTAAACATGGCGCCCACGTCCCATAATGCAACACTGCGGTGACGTACATTAACATTCCCTATATAAAGATAATAAGGTTAAGTTATTTTCACAGAATTTTCTTTACATTATTTAGAAGGATTTTATGTAGTGGGTAACAGAAAAGGTTTTAGCTGGATTTACACAGACAGGGTCACATATAACTTTTCATTATTTAAAAAATAAACGCCAAAGACACTGCGCGTGCGCAAAACTACTGATTAAATCCACGGAATATTCTCCTGTAAAGTTATCAAAGTTGTTTAAGTTAACAAGGGAATCAACGCAAACGTTAAACATAGACTTATTAAGTGAAATAATGTTAAACAGATTTTCCAAAATCAAATACTCTATAACTTTAAATGGAAGGTGTGTTATCGCTTCTACAGTAACGTTAACGTTATTGTGACGACACAATACAACGATAAAACCGAGATGATTAATCAAAATAGTAATGTTATTTGAAAATGTAAGCAAAAAATAACGGTTGCAATAAACTTACCTCCAAATAGCAAGACTTTAGCAGCCACTGTCTTCTCCGGTTCTTTTCGCGTTGGCCATTTTATTTCGAGCCAGTTATCATCGCTATCAAGGTCAGGCTTCGATGTCACTTGATCGAACTGGTCCGAATCCCCCAAAATAAGCGATGTACTCTCAACTTTTAAACTTTTATCAAAAAGATAATATATAGCGAACTGGAACGGCATTGTGTCGACCTCACCTCACCTGCTGACCTCGTGAGAGCGCGCACAAAACGAATACTGTCAGCGCTCTGATTGGCTGCGCAGTGAGGTCAAACGACACAGACGTTGACGCCTGAATATCAATTTGGAGACTTAGCGCCAAATTTGAAATCAGAGTCAGGGTTGTATAGAGACAACTCTGAAGTCCTGATGGCATCCAAACGAAAGCTAAAGAAACATTTGAATTCTGACGAGACTCCACCAGATACGCCAAGAACAACAAAATACAGAAGACTTCAGAAACAAGTAAGCATAAATATTATTAATGCTTTAACATTAAAATTACCAGGCTAAACAAATGTATGACATCAGTAAAATTTAGTACATTGAAATATTCTATTTCATTTTTAGTAAGTATAACATGATTACTATTTTGTAGTGTTATAGTAAATACATGGTAGAAAACAATATAGCTTACCATAGTGAGGTTGAAAACTAGTATTTTTGAGTTGTATGCCTAGTAAGTTAGTTACAGTTAATAGAATGTTTGGACTATCATTTTTACCACGTTAGATTATGTAACTTATATTTAATACTATGCTATAGTAGATGCATATAAATAATATGTGGGTTATTACCATGTAAGAATCCAGCTGTATGATAAGGTTTATCTGATAGCAAAAAAATATTTTTACATTTAATTTCCTTAAAGTATAATCAATCTTAATGTGACTCATGATTATATCATATTAACTTTTGGGTCAAAAAGTACATTCTGCCTAAGGCAATGCATGGTATTTCTTAAATGTGTGCTTAATCACACTGTAAGCCAGCATTAAACATACAGTATAAATATGTTCTAAAATGTAAGTTTATTTACTGTTTTTCCAGAAACCGCAGAAAGTGTTATATAAGGGATTTCTGAGTACATCAACAGTTCCTAGAACATCTGTTTTCCGAAGGAAAGTTTATGAAAAGGTATGTTTATGAGAAAAATATGGTTAACGTGCATGGTCATTTAGCCTACAAAATACATTAACATTTTCTCAGTATAAAATAATACCATTTTATTTCATAAAAATGACTTTAAAGGAACAGTATGTAGGATTGTGGTTAAAACTGGTACTGCAATCACACAACTGGTGGCCAATACACAACATGACAACATAAACATCAGTTGAGGGCTGCAACTACACTTTTTAAATGACAATATTCTGGCCAGACCACTGTTGTGAGTCATATAAGTATTTGAAATGAAAATGATTTCTTAATGTCTAGTGACATATCAGGGCCATTTTATGATTAATTGATATACATTTCTTACATACTATTCCTTTAAATTGGAATTAATAATGACTTAAAAACACAGCCAATAAGAGCACATAATTGATGGAAACTATTGATGGAATGCTTTTTATTATTGATGATAAAAAGCATCTCAATACACTTCAAGAAGTTGTTTGGTCAAATAAAAAAGGCAAGAGAACTTTTCTGCAAATTAAACTCAAAATGGGGAGTACATTGAAGATGCTAAATAATTATAAGTTATATTTTTTAGTCGAAACATAATCCTCATACTTCCCTTTGTGACATTTTTCAGTTTTGACCAGCTTACTATAGTTCTAAAATGTGAAAAAAATATGAATAAGTAAATGACAAAGTGTTTGTGCTTTAATACAAATACAGTTTTGAACCCTTATTACCATAGAAGAATAATCTAAATGTTTAAACAAAAGTTTTTAACTGTATGGGCTGAGATAGAATAGCACACCTCTACTGTTTTGCAGTTTTTTATTTCGCTTAACATTGTATTTGGTCTTAAAATACCACTGTTTTTTGATTGATTGTTGCTAAATGCTGCTGTTTTATAACTAAAGCTGCATTTTTTTTGCTGTACATTTGTCTCAGATTCATCCTAGAGATGCCGATTCTTGCACACACGTGGAAAGACATCACCAAGACTACACCGAAATAGAGCATGGAAAGATAGAAAAAAGGAGACAAGATGTGATACCTAGAAAAGAAGGAAGTTTAAAGAAGAGGAAACATATAGATGATGGAAGACAAAAAGAAAACAGAGAAGAAGATGACAGAAGTGAACAACAGGACAGAGAGGAAGATGATGGAAGTGAACAGGAGTTCAGAGAGGAAGATGATGGAAGTGAACAGGAGTTCAGAGAGGAAGATGACGTAAGTGAACAACAGGACAGAGAGGAAGATGATGGAAGTGAACAACAGGACAGAGAGGAAGATGATGAAAGTGTACAACAGGACAGAGAGGAAGATGATGGAAGTGAACAACAGGACAGAGAGGAAGATGATGAAAGTGAACAACAGGACAGAGAGGAAGATGACGAAAGTGAACAACAGGACAGAGAGGAAGATGATGAAAGTGAACAAGAGTTCAGAGAGGAAGATGATGGAAGTGAACAAGAGGTCAGAGAGGAAGATGACGTAGGTGAACAAGAGGTCAGAGAGGAAGATGATGGAAGTGAACAAGAGTTCAGAGCGGAAGATAATGGAAGTGAACAAAGGAGAGCCGGAGAAGAGAGAACCCAAGATGGAAATCAATCGACATTGAAGGTATATATATATATGTCCTTACAGATTTATAAAGATATTTATATAATAATATAATTGACCACATAACCTAAGTATGAAATAAAAAATAAATAAGTCAGAATAGGTTTATTTATGTTGTATACCTACTTATATAGGAAATATGCAAATTATTATAATGAATTTCATCCATAAGCGGTTGCAAACAAAGTGTTTTGTACATATGTAAATGTTTATTGTTAAATCTATACATTGAGACATCAGAAGATATTAAACTTGTGTTTATTGGTTAATTTGTTTATTGTTTGGTATCTGTTAAACTAACAGTTATTGTATACAAACATTACTGAGTTGCGTCAGAGTTCATAATATACAGTGACAAGTAGATTAATAAGATTATTAAGGTTAAGGCTTAATTGTAAAAGCCATACAACCTAGTTAAACATTCTGAATTAAATTAAATCAATTTCAGTTTGTGCAAAGAGTATTCAATGATTTGATTATTACATTAAATAGGGTTACTGTATTGAGTCAAAGAGTCAACATTCAGCATTGATTTATATGCTTTGTTTTATTATTTTTTTCTTTTAATTTTTTGGTAAAGTGTCAGTGGCATTCAATTTACTCTGCTATTCTAATATTTGCAGTGCAAGTGATTGATTGATTATCATTGGCCCACTGTAATACAATGTCTCATATCCAAATTAGATGAAGTTAACTGTTAAGATCCCATTATGATGTTAACCTTTAAAACGCCTGACAGGGGTTACACTTTCAAAGATGATTATTATTTTTTGTTAGCTACATAATATACTGTAGTAATGTTAATTAATATATTATAATAAGTATAACAATGTTAATTATTATAAAGTGTTACCATGTTGATTGTGTACTGTTTTAACAGAACAATTCAGTGCTACTGTATTTCTGCTTATATGTAATATTGTGTGGTAGTAACAAATGTAATAATTTTTATCTTTAATTACAGAAACAACACAAGGATGAACCTGTATACCCTGGTGCTCCCCTCACAAAGGGACAGAGTGTGCTGTTACTCATGTCTTATGTACTGAGGCACAATATAACAGGTGTAGCTCTTCAGGATCTTCTTACAATGTTCAACGAACATTTCCCTGGCTTGGTGCCAGCAACATCATATCTTTTTCATAAATCTTATGGAGAGTTTGGGCAGTATGTGCCTCATTTCTATTGTATTAACTGTGAAAACTACTTGGGACCCATTGAGACATCGCCACAAAACTGTTCTTCTTGTAAAGCTGAATTTGACAAAGACAAAAACTTAAGAGTTGGATGTTACTTTCTTGTGCTTAGCCTTTCAGCCCAAATAGTGGACATTTTGGAAAGACCTGGGATGCACCTAAATAAAAAGGAATCATTTCCTGGCATTCTTTCTGATATTCAGTGTGGGGCAGAATATCAAAAACTCAAGCAAAGCGGACAACTGGGACCTGATGACCTTTCAATCTTATGGAATTGTGATGGAATTCCAGTTTTCAAAAGTAATAATGTTCAAATATGGCCAATCCAGTGTCAAATTATAGAGCTGTCACCAAAAGACCGTCAAGAGAATATATGCGTACCATGCTTATGGGTTGGTAACAGCAAGCCAAATATGATCACATTTTTAATGGCTTTTGTTGCACAGCTAAAAGAACTGGAACATGTTGGCATTAAATGGAGGGACTCAGAAAACACAGAGCATACAAGCAAAGTGTATTCACTTCTGTGCTCTGCAGATTCAGTTGCCCGCCCACTCCTTCGCAATACAAAACAGTTTAACGGAAAATACGGGTGTGACTTCTGCCTTCACAATGGTGGTGGCCCATATGTTTGGGAAACCCCTGAACCACCTTTAAGGACAGAGACAGATCATTTCCGGCATGCTATGCTTGCAACACCCGATAAACCAGTAATGGGTGTCAAAGGCCCGTCCCCTTTAATGGAGCTGGAGAACTTTAACATGATCACTGGGTTTGTTCCAGAATACCAGCACAGTGTTTGCCTTGGTGTTACTAGACAAATTACATCTCTGTGGCTAGACAGCAAGCACCATAACGAAGAATGGTACCTGGGCTCCAAGGTCAGTGACATAGACCAGGAACTGATGGCCATTAAACCACCAGTGGAGGTCACAAGGGCACCAAGGTCAGTGAAGGACCGAAAATTCTGGAAGGCATCTGAGTGGAGGTCATTTTTGTTGTTTTATGCTTTGCCTGTTTTGAATGGTATTTTGGTAAAGAAGTACTGGAATCATCTTTTTTTATTAGTTTTTGCAATTCACACTCTTCTGCAGGATTCCATCAAATTGAGCCAAGTGGATATGGCAGAACAAGCTCTTTGTAAGTTTGTGCGTAACTTTGAGAAACTATATGGTGCTGCTAATGTCACTTTTAATATACATTTGTTGATGCACCTTGCATCAAGTGTGCGCAACTGGGGACCACTGTGGGCAACATCCACATTTCCATTTGAATCCTTTAATGGGACTTTACTTACATTTTTCAATGGAACAACACATGTCCCAGATCAAATTGTGAAGAGATTCCTTAGGTGGAGGAGTCTTTCAACAAAAGCAGCTTCTATAATGATAAATGCTAATGGCAACATAAGGATTTTTTTTGGAAAACTTCAAAGCAGATCTGGCTTAATCAAAAAGTCAAAGGAGTTTCAAGATGTCAGAGGATTTGGGTGCCCCCATAAAAATAACACATCTGTTCTGCAGAGGTTGGCTATTAAAAATGTTATGGGAGAGACAGTTAATTCTGGTTTATTTTATGACCGTTTCATTTGTAGCAGTGTTGTTTGTCATTCGTATAATAACACAACTCTCAAAAAGAGAAACAATTCTGTTGTACAGTTAAATGATGGAACATTCTGTGAAGTTATGACATTGTTGTCTTTTACATCTGAGGATGGGGCCTCTTCAACAACAAACAGATTCTGTGTTTTAGCAAAAGAGCTTGCCAAGAGTAGTAGAAATGTTTATAGAGATGTCCAGTTAAATATATTGTCAACATTTCTAAATGAAGTGTCTCACACTAATAATGTTTTTGCCATTCATCCTCAGTCATTCATACGTAAATGTGTAATGGTCAGATCCAGAGACAAAATGTATGTTGTTCCTATTCCAAACAATGTTGAAAGAGACTGATTCAAAACTGATTTTAAAACTGATCTGTGAAGATTAAGTTAGGGTTCCTGTTTGTAAATAGACACTTACTGTGCACTAATTATCTTTCTCTCCAAAAAATCCAGTGAGTTACTTGATATTTCTTTTAACTAAAAGATTACATTTTTGCTTATATTACTTTGTTTAATGGTTTAATTCTTTTTAATACAATTTTTGCAAGTAAATTTAGAAATGTACATTCTATATCTTGGTAGTATATATGTGTTGGCAACTTGTTATCTTACTCTTATGTGTTTCATTCTATGGAAATAATTTGTGTGTATGATTATAAAATGTTTTTGCCAGTATAAACTTAATAAACATGCACAATTATAGAACAATTACAAGAACAGACATCATTTTTTAAAAATATTTTTAAAAAACTAGCTTTGTTGATCATTTTAACATTTTCTGAAGTCCAAAGAACACATTACATTTCAAGCATGAATAAGTAAATCTACAACCCCTAATTTAACTGAAAATACATTGAACCATTAATATATTAGATTATGTATTTTCAAAATATGCTTTCAGTGTATTGTTACTAGGAGAATTTGAAGTATGCATTTAAAATATACCAAAAATATGTTAAAAATTTAATATAAAAGTAGTACGCATTAAAAATATACTAAACTGTTATTTTAAGTTTATTTTTCAAAAATATATTTTTAGAAAATATACTTAATTACAATTTTTCTCAAGCATGTTACAAGTATAATTGTAAACATTTATAAAAAACATATTTTTAATGTACTTTTAATATATTTAAAGATGGTACGATTCCTTGGTAATATGCTTAAAGTGTATTATTGAGAAAGGAAGTGTGTTTGAAATATAAAAAAGTATATTTATTTTTCACCAGGGTTCCCATTCACTTATATGGCGAATCGTTTCGTGACGTTTTATTTATTGTTTTCTCATTTGTTTTCTGTTTTTTAAACCATTTTCGCTTGGGTTTAGGGTTAGATTTCACATTTGTTTAAGCAGGTTATTTAATATACAGGTTTCTCTAAGTTTTTATCTATATTTAAGCCATGGTCGCTTGGAGTTGGGGTTAGAGTTGGGGTTTGGGTTAGGATGTCATTTTTATATAACAAAAAGTTGTTCTAACCCTAAACCCAAGCGAAAATGGTAAAAAAAACAGAAAACAAATGAGAAAACAATAAATAAAACGTCACGAAACGATTCGCCATATAAGTGAATGGGAAGGACTGGCGTATCATATGCACGCAAAATCGGAATTTGGCGTATCTATTGCACGATAATCACACTGCGTGTCATTTGTACGCTTTTGGTGAGAATGGTTGATTTATTTATTATAAATTGATTTAATGAGATAAAGTATTGAATTCTTACACTTTCTTTTTAATTCTTTCGATTTCCGTTTAAATAAATCGACAACACTTTAAACATTTAAAAATATTTAAGTGCTAAACATATTTTTTCAGATGAATGATTAATAAAATAAATGACATGTAAGCATGCAAATAATTAAAATCTGCGATGCTACAAAAAACTATGAAACGCGTTCGTTTTAATTACGTTGTACTTTTTACTTTTATTTTAATGCGAGATCAAACCAAAGTAAAGATATTAAATTAGTGCTAAAATCGCAACAAGGTATTTTCCACCCTTTTCAAACGCATCAGACACACATTACACCATGTTGCTAATCAAATTCTGATAATCGCTTGTCATGTTGTGTGTTGTATCGGTTTGCTCAGACGACAAGATGAAACAGTCTCAGCAAGATGGAGAAAAGTTTATTGTAAGCTGTTAATGTGCGACATTTAAAGGTGTTCCGATGGCTTTCAATGACATGGGCAAGTTTTCCTTTTGAGTTTCATTTAATTACTTAGAAAATCGTACATGTAATCGGAAAAGATTGCGTAGAATCAATATAAAATGTTTTCAAAAAATTAAAAATTACATTAAAAAAAAATAATATAATTTTTTGTTTTTGAACACACAACTAAATCAAATAATAATTAACTTATTGCCCAATAAAATAAATTATTTTATTATTTTATCATGACATTGATGTTTATTCTAATGTGGGACAACATCAAAACATGCATTCCAGAATTTCCAGTTAAGAACATTTCTAAAATGCGAATGCATTCAAATGCTTCCCTAATATTTTGCTCTCTTCATACGGATTAAGAATTAGATAAGCATCCTTGTTTTAAAGACTTTTAGAGGCCGTTAAAAGGAACAACCGAAATTCTCCTTTGAAGGGATTTAATCCAAGTGAAAGCCCAGCGCCCCAGAGCTTTGGAGCACAGCTGTCAATCAACTGTCTGGCACCTCCCACTGTTGCCGCTCGTCCTATAAAGAGAGCCAGCGACTATGAGGGGAATATCATTTAAACACCAGAGCTCAGGGAGTAAGGATGCCTGCTTCACCAACCGGGTTTGGAAACTTCTTCATGGACAGAAACATTAACATGCCCGCTGGATATCAATTATTGGGCTGCCCACCAGGAATGCAACAGCCACCGGCACATATGGTGGGCATGACTGGGATGCCCTTACCTTTCTCAGGAATACCAGGGTACAGTTTCATCCCATACCCTCATCCAGGACACCTGGCACACATTGTAAGTAGTATGCTGCGTTTTTGTGTTTTTAATCACTTCCATTTTGACATTTTGTAATTGACAAAAGCATCTTGTTTATTGAGTATGATATAATTGATGCAATGTGTTTAATATTGCAATTATGATAGGCTACCTTGAAAAAATCTTATGTTCATATTTTTAAAACGAATCTTTTTCTTGTTTTCAGAGCAATGCTTATGATATCAAGACTGCATCATCGTATCACCAAGCTCTTCTCAGTCGTGGTGGACCCTATTACGCTCCGTATCGCCCCATGCCAGCGGATGACCCCAGCCGGGTAACCAAAGTGGCCACCCGGGAGAGCACGAGCGCATTGAAAGCCTGGCTCAGCGAGCACCTGAAAAATCCATATCCCACCAAAGGAGAAAAGATCATGCTTGCCATCGTCACCAAAATGAGCCTCACACAAGTTTCGACGTGGTTCGCC